>NW_012102687.1:3222536-3247310 GCF_000951045.1 Mandrillus leucophaeus | reverse complement strand
CCGCCTGGCTAATTTTTGTATTTTTAGTAGAGGCGAGGTATCACCATGTTGGCCAGGCTGATCTCAAACTCTTGACTTTAGGCGATCCGCCTCGGCCTCCTAAAATGCTGGGATTACAGGTGTTAACCACCTCACCCAACCCCAGTCCCTCTTTCTTGCTTTGTTTTACTTCATAATACTTATTATCATCTAGCATACTATATTTTTTACTAATTTTCTTCTTGTCTTTCTCTGCCCATAGGACTAGAAACTCAGTGAAAAGGTTACATTCTCTCCAGTAAAACCATGCCTAACATGAAATAAATGTTTAATTAATATTTGTTGAATGAATAAATTTTCTTTCAGAAATAATTTTTTTACATAAAGGGTAATATTTTCCCCTATATACATGACCTAGGAGCACGGCTGTTGTGATTAGCATACATTTTGCATGTTCAAGGACTATGATGGAATTGAGCTATTGATGTTAAGATTAATTTACCCAAGAACCTACTATTCCAACCATGCATCAGTTATATCAGTCAACACAGTTTTATTTTAAATCTTATACTTGCAAGGTGCTATGAAGTATGCACAATGCCTACATCAAAGATGTTATATTAAAAATGAGAGGAGCCAATTAAGGATTCTAGGAACTAAATGGTGCTTTGAAAGATGGGTAGAGTTTGTATTGATGGTGGGAGAGAGAGAACACCCAGCAATAAAAATGGCAGAGGTGGAGATGCAGAGCTATATTTGGTAGACTGTGAACAGACTCGCCTGCCTAGAACAGTGTATTCACATTCACATTGGGATTATTAAAGTGTGGAAAAGGTATAATGCAGAGGTCTTAATGTGTCAGGCTGCGGAATGTACTTAGTATTCTCTCTCTCATGTGTCTCAAACCAGGGTCCTCATTCACCTGTTGGTACTTGGTGACAAGGATAAAAAGCTTTTCCCTGCTCTGCTAGTTTTACTTTAAATAATGAAGGGAAACTTATAATTAATTCATAAGTCATGTTTAATATCTCTTTAGTAACTTAAATAGGAAATATGATGCTAAATTTTCTTGAATTTTTAAAATAAGAGATTTCCAAATAATTTGAAGTTATTACTGCTCCTTTGAGATTGTTTTCGAACTCTGACAATCACTGATCATTCTCTCTGCCTTTGGAATTCTTGAAAGAAAAAGTGTGGTTATCACATAAGTATTAGGGAGTCATTACAGGTTGATGCATAGAGGAAGAGAGAGCCATGTTTCTAATCACATTCATACCTGAAATCATTCCATTACCATTCTTTAATATTTTCATTCTGACTTCATTATAGCAACCCTTACTTTATTCTTCTTAAGTTTTATAAGGCCAAATCATGGTTTCATAATATTAAATTAAAAAAAAAAAAACATGTTCTAGAAAGCAAAAAAATTAAAGGAAAGGTTCATTAGAAGCATTAAGTAAAAGGCAAATGCATTTCTGGCTTATTAAGTTTATTATCTTTCTTTCAATGGAAGTAACTCTGCACGATTTTCTTTATTGGTCTTATTTGAGAAAGAAAAGAATGAAATTCAGTTTCTTAATACAAGCATGATGGCCTGTTAATTAACATAAGAAACCCTGTCTCACATATTAGTAATCTAGGGAACATCAGACTTATTTTTGAAAGGAGTTTTTAAAATAATGTCAAACTTTTTAAAACTCTACAAGTCTGTGATTTGTGTTAATAAGAGAAAAATATATCACAAAATACTGTGAAAAATCAAAATTACAACTAAAACCTAGATCTTTGCACTGGACACACATATAGTCTGGTGGGTAGGAAAGATACTTACATAAATAATACCTTAGAAATCCTTGAAAGCTTCTAACGTATTAATAAAATAGCAGACTCTTAAAGTTAGAATCTCCTACACAGTACAGGAACTGTCTGAAATGGTCTTTCATATGGTGGTTATAAACTTTTGTATATGGAACACTTGCTAGATTTCCAGGCATGTAATTCCATTTTATTAAACTTTTGTTCCTCATAATGATGTGATTTAAAAAAAATAATGTACACCTCCTGGCCCTACTTTTAACTTGTACATATAATTAGATGTAACATTCTAAGCTCAACGCTGTGTTCTACATGGTACCCATTAAAATACGAGAAGACATCTATACCATTCCTACTAAGTATTTTCCAGATTAAACATTGTGTAGTCTCTCAATAGTCATTCATGGCAAAGTTTTTTGATGTTTCACTGTATTGATCATCTTTTGTTGAATATACTTGTGCTGAATAGCATCTGCCCTAAAAAGCAGTCCAGTGTATGTATGGTGGAGCTATTGCTACAACTTGACCTTGACACTAATTCTTCCATTTCTATAGCATATGGAAGAATTAGGTAATTTATTTTGTTTTGCTTTGTTTATTTTTCTTATGTTTTAATCTGTGCATTAAGTGGTTTTTATACATTCATATTCTTACAATGTTTAGGAATGTGCTGTTGTTACTGTTTATGTAAGACTTGGGGCATAAGATTTATATATTCCTCACTGACTTATAGACCACTATGTTTTACTAAGACTTGTTCTGTAAGCAAGTCCAATTAAAAATTTTATTTTTTCTTTATTCAGTGTGTTTTCACTATTTCTGCTATTTTAGAAAGATGTTTACAAGATTACATTTTGTTTATTTCAGTGTTTTCACTTTAAAGAGTTCTGTGAGTCAGAATTCATTTTGACTGCCCTCAATAAAATTAGTAATGCAATTGGTCATTTTCTCTTTACAGATTGTTCAGTTCAAGGGAATGAAGAATTCAGAATAATTTTGGTAAATGGATTCCAATATGGGGAATAAGAATAAGCTGAACAGTTGACCTGCTTTGAAGAAACATACTGTCCATTTGTCTAAAATAATCCATAACAACTAAACCAATCAAAATGAATTCAACATTATTTTCCCAGGTTGAAAACCATTCAGTCCACTCTAATTTCTCAGAGAAGAATGCCCAGCTTTTGGCTTTTGAAAATGATGATTGTCATCTGCCCTTGGCCATGATATTTACCTTAGCTCTTGCTTATGGAGCTGTGATCATTCTTGGTGTCTCTGGAAACCTGGCCTTGATCATAATCATCCTGAAACAAAAGGAGATGAGAAATGTTACCAACATCCTGATTGTGAACCTTTCCTTCTCAGACTTGCTTGTCGCCATCATGTGTCTCCCCTTTACATTTGTCTACACATTAATGGACCACTGGGTCTTTGGTGAGGCAATGTGTAAGTTGAATCCTTTTGTGCAATGTGTTTCAATCACTGTGTCCATTTTCTCTCTGGTTCTCATTGCTGTGGAACGACATCAGCTGATAATCAACCCTCGAGGGTGGAGACCAAATAATAGACATGCTTATGTAGGTATTGCTGTGATTTGGGTCCTTGCTGTGGCTTCTTCTCTGCCTTTCCTGATCTACCAAGTAATGACTGATGAGCCGTTCCAAAATGTAACACTTGATGCATACAAAGACAAATACGTGTGCTTTGATCAATTTCCATCGGACTCTCATAGGTTGTCTTATACCACTCTCCTCTTGGTGCTGCAGTATTTTGGTCCACTTTGTTTTATATTTATTTGCTACTTCAAGGTAAGAAAACTTTTTTTTCTATCATTTTCATTTTTTACCTTCTTTACACAGAATTCCTCATCAAATGAGTGTTTCTATTTAAATTTGTTTTTCTTCCGTAGATATATATACGCTTAAAAAGGAGAAACAACATGATGGACAAGATGAGAGACAATAAGTACAGGTCCAGTGAAACCAAAAGAATCAATATCATGCTGCTCTCCATTGTGGTAGCATTTGCAGTCTGCTGGCTACCTCTTACCATCTTTAACACTGTGTTTGATTGGAATCATCAGATCATTGCTACCTGCAACCACAATCTGTTATTCCTGCTCTGCCACCTCACAGCAATGATATCCACTTGTGTCAACCCCATATTTTATGGATTCCTGAACAAAAACTTCCAGAGAGACTTGCAGTTCTTCTTTAACTTTTGTGATTTCCGGTCTCGGGATGATGATTATGAAACAATAGCCATGTCCACCATGCACACGGATGTTTCCAAGACTTCTTTGAAGCAAGCAAGCCCAGTCGCATTTAAAAAAATCAACAATGATGATAATGAAAGAATCTGAAACTACGTATAGCCTATGGTCCCAGATGACGTCTGTTTAAAAACAAGCACAACCTGCAACATACTTTGACTACCTGTTCTCCCAAGGAATGGGGTTGAAATCATTTGAAAATGACTAAGATTTTCTTGTCTTGCTTTTTACTGCTTTTGTTGTAGTTGTCATAATTACATTTGGAACAAAAGGTGTGGGCTTTGGGGTCTTCTGGAAATAGTTTTGACTAGACATCTTTGAAGTGCTTTTTGTGAATTTATGCATATATTATAAAGACTTTTATATTGTACTTATTGGAATGAAATTTCTTTAAAGTATTACTATTAACCGACTTCAGAAGTACTTGCCATCCAATACTGTCATTAGATTGGATCATCTTGATTCGATTAGATTAGACTGTCAATAGATTGGGCCGTCCTTATTTTAAGATAGGCATCATTTTAGTGTGTTACAGTAGTAACAGTATGCAAAAGCAGCATTCAGGAGCCAAAGGAGGGTCTGAAGTCAGTCAGAAGTGGTTTCAGGTTTCTGATTTTTGGTGTTTTTTTTTGTTTTTTGTGTTTTTTTTTCCACCTTAAGGGAGGATTTAATTTGCTCCCAATTGATTGTCACTTAAATGAAAATTTAAAAATCAATAAAAATACGTACTTCTCAGCTGCAAATATTACAGGGAATTAGGGCACCCACAAGAATGAAGAGAGAAAGCAGCTCCCTAACTTCAAAACTAGTTTGGTACCTGACAACAAGAGCATTTCAGAGTAATTAATAAAGTAAATTAGTATTGCTGCAAATAGTTAAATTATATTCATTTGAATTGATGGTCAAGAGATTTTCCTTTTTTTTTTTAACAGACTGTTCAATGTTTGTCAAGCTTTCTGGCATAAATATGTACTCAAAAGGCATTTCCACTTACAATATATAGAAACACAAAAGGTGTTTTCCTTACAGCAGTGCCTATATAGTGACTGATTTTTAACTTTCAATGTCCATCTTTCAAAGGAGATAACACCAAGTACAATGTTAAAAGAATATTCACTTCACCTAGCAGGGAAAAAATACACAAAAACTGAGAATACTTCATATAGCCCATTTTAACATGTATAAACTGTGTGACTTGTGGCGTCTTATAAATAATGCACTGTAAAGATTACTGATAGTTGTGTTATGTTAATGTGCCTAATTTCATGTATCTTGTAATCATGATTGAGCCTCAGAATCATTTGGAGAAACTATATTTTAAAGAACAAGACATACTTCAATGTATTATACAGATAAAGTATTAAATGTGTTTGATTATAAAAGGGCGGACATTTTATTAAAATCAATATTGTTTTTGCTTTTTCTGAGGAGTCTCTTTCAGTTTCATTTTTTCTCATCCCATGACTTCCCTCCCATGATGTTCCCAAAGCATCCTGTATCTGCTTGCTAATGAAACATAACCACTGATGTGATATAACCATCAATGGCTATACAATGGTCATAACCATTGATGTAGTATAGCCATTAATGGCTCAGTCTCCCTCTCTTGCTAGATCGTAAGCTTCTTTAAGGCAAGAATTGTTTAACATGACTGTCCCCAGTGCATATAGCACAGTGCAAAGACTTAGAAGCATTTTCAAAATATATTTCCAAAACAAATGATTAATGAGCAAGTTTCCTTCCTTCTTGTTGATAATCATGTTGAACTCATGTCCTGCAGTGTTCTTGGATCCTTCCTCCTAAGTTAATCTTTGCCAAGAAGATGTTTTCTCTTTTATCGTATTATTTTCATTTCTAAACTAAGCAAAAGGGCATTTTAGATTTTAGAAATTTGCATTATCAGTCCTGTAACTCAAACAAATATCACACTTTTTACATTGAATGGTAATATGAAATCAAATTATAGCCTAAGAATGTCCTTTAGTTAACCAAATTAAAAAAAAAAAAAAACTCCGCTGGGCACAGTGGCTCACACCTGTAATCCCAGCACTTTGGGAGGCTGAGACGGGTGGATCACGAGGTCAGGAGTTCAAGACAACCCTGTCCAATATGGTGAAAACATGTCTCTACTAAAAATACAAAATTTGGCCAGGTGTAGTGGCGTACGCCTGTAGTCCCACTACTTGGGAGGCTGAGGCAGGAGAATCGCTTAAACCCAGGAGGCAGAGGTTGTGGTGAGCTGAGATCGTGCCACTGCACTCCAGCCTGGGCAACAGAGCGAGACTCCGTCTCAAAAAAATAAAATTATAAAATTACCTTTTAATACTTATTAGAAAATATAATTTTTCCTTACCCAAGTCTGAATTTTTGAACAACTTGATGTTTTTTCTGCTTTTGGGGACAAATGGGAATTTATTTCTTTCTCTGTCTAGATAATATGGAAACAAGTTGTTACTTGGGAAGAATCTTAATAAGTAAGTGCTTCTTTGTCATATATTTGCTGAAAAGGCCATTTCTAGAATTCTCATTCAGCTGTGTATGCTGCCGACTCCTTGAGTTCACATAAATAATGAACCAAACATCAAATTCTTCTTTTGTCCAAATATATTGATGAGCTACTAATAAAGTCAAGGGTCAGCAACAGATGCATTGCAGTTCAAGAAGAAAAAAAAAGGCCATATTAAACATGAACTGTGGAACGAACCACTAGGTTTTCTTAAACCCAAGAACAAAAAAAATTAAGTTAGTAGAAGAGTATAATTATAATATGGCTTATATGAATTTTAAGTAAATTGATAATAGCTAGAATATTTAAACTAGTATGTGCCAAGTACTGTGTCAGGTACTTAAGTACCTGTGAGGACTAATGTTATTGCCACTTCACATAAGAAGAGACTGAAGCTGCAGTTGAAATATCTGTATGAGACACATATTGAATAATAGGTAGAGCAGGAATCAAACCCACGTCTGTCCAATGCTACTAAACTAATGACTGAACTATACCTGCAACAGTTTAGAAAAGAATTTTCTTCTCTCTTTACAAGTTACAATCTTAGGGCGTAACACTGCCATCTACCTTCTTTCTGATTTTAGCTGCAGAAGGAATGGAGTGAAGTAGAAGAGTTGAGAGAAAATGGTCATTTTGATTATATGTACCCGTTATCTCCCTTTCTGAATTAAACAATTCTGCTTAAAAATAGAATTTCGTTATTCGCATTAATTTTATTTCTGTACTGTTAACTTTATTCTCTTATTTCGTTTTACATATTCCAAGAAAGTGTACGTACATATTATACTGAAATTTATCCCACAAATTCTCAAGGAAATATAAATACATACTGTAATTTCAAATGTTGACAGTCAAATAGAGACTTTGACAATTTAAATATCTACACAATAATAGTGGTGGAAAGAGGCAGTTTAAGCTGGGGCTTCAGGAATGTCTGGCTTTGTGTCGTTACTGCAATTCAGAGTTTATGGGCACTGCTAAGTGTTTGATCACACCAGGGTTGCTTTCCTCAGCAATCAAGGATTGTGCTGGAATTAAGGTAGTTTCTCAATGAGTCTTGAATTCTTTGATAGTCTCCATATTTTCTTTGTCTACTTATTGCCATGGTCCTTCAAACAACATGTTGGACTTAAGTGTCTGAGCAGGTGAGAGCAGCTGGTGAGAATGAGAACATGACTTACCAGGGCAAATTAGTAAGATTTCTCAAATTGTGTTTATTCCATGATTCGTTTATTAATATATTTTTGTGTACACGTGTGTGTGCACAGGCCGCACATTATGTGGCTAAGAATATATATATTTGTATATATAGATATATGGCCTATATAATTCTACAGTGAGTTTGTTTTCATTGCTCTTCATTTCTTGATCTCTTATCAAAGCTATTATATCTGTAGTGCTTATCACAAACTACCCTACGAAGTAGTACTTTTGTTTTTCTCATTTCACAGATAAGGAAATTCAGGCATGAGAGATTATATAACTTGCCCAGTGTCACTCAGCTAGTAAATGATAGGACTAGGATTCAAATCCAGGCAGTTTGGTTCCTGAGTCTTAATGTAACAATAAGTTTTTAACCAGCACACACTAAAACTCTTCCCCACACGCCAGCCTCTGCCTGAATTCCTCAACCTCTGCGTCTCATATCTTTCCATTACTGGATCCACATATGACCCCATCTGCAGGCCAGGTCTGTTCTGAGCCTTAATAATTTCAAAAAAATAAGAGATGTTTTTAAGATCACCCTCTGAGATCTAAGACAAACTTCTAATCATGGTTGTTTAGACATAGTTGCAGAATTGAGACACAAATCTGTTCCATCCAAAAGTTATCACTGCAAAGCTGCAGGTCTTTATTTTCTCTGTCATTTTGGTTTACACATCCTTATTCTTCTAGTTTCCAAGTCAATGCCAGAGTCATCTTCTGGGAGCATTTTCCCAGTAAATGGCTGGGGCTTTGAAACCTGACTAGTTTTGATCAACTTTCTCTCCTTTGGAGTCTAGAGTATTACTTTACATGGGCCCATATTCTAGCCCACAGACTAGAAAAACATCTATGAATTCAGTTTTAGAATAAACATTGCTGCCTATCTGACTTCTAAATATTGAATATTATCTGGGAGATAACATAAAGGGCTATCAGTTGAAATTGTTGACTAATGGTGAACACTATTTTATTCAAATCAAAAAACATACTGAAGCAAAGTAATTGATGAAATGACACTACGGCCCTGTCACCTAACAGCATTATATTGTGGTCTGTGCTTTTTGACATAGCATTTAAATACATTTTATTATAGGACTACTTTTGTCCTAAATAGCATTTCTCAAGCATCTTTTTATTTTGTCATCGGGAGTGAAAATTGTGAATGTTATTTGTATTTCTGGCTAATCTGTTCTATGATTTTATTATTGAGATTCAATTGGCATACTAAAAAGTGACATACATTCACTTTTTAAAAGTATATAATTCAGTAGTTTTTAGAATATTAACAGAGTTGTTAAATCATCATCCCTATCTAGCTCCAGAGAATTTTCACTACTCCAAAAAAAACAAATTCCAAGTTTTGGTTTCTGGTTTCATATGTAAGGGGCTTGGAAGTTGTCACTTTATCCTAACAAGCAAAAATCTGAACAAACTGAAAAATCAACAACTCTTCTTAGATCTTTCAGAAAAGTGAGGTCAGAAGGAAAATCTGCTGCCCCCAAAATTAGAGAGACAGACCAATACAAAAAAAAAAAATCACAATTCACTGTAGCAGAAATCCCTAAGAAGAAACCTCCACTGGAACCAACCAGTGCCTGAGTAGGAGACCTGAGTGGTTCCTACAATAGGACAAGCGTGAGCATTAAAAACTCCCAGGGAAACCAGTCATAGGGAGATCCCCCCACTTTTGTGAGTTTTACCCCTAGGAGTTCAACTACATTATCACAATGGATACTGGAGAAAAATTCCATGTGCTTCTGGCAGGGAGAGGAGAAAAGAAACCAATTCTCTGAAATAGACCAAAGCATTCTGCTCTTCCTAACAGGTCTGCCCTCTAGAGACACTATTTTACTATAGTGTAAGCTGTTACAGTTTTATTAGCACTTAAGTGACCTGGCAGAAGAGAAATATCCAATTCCTGCCTCCTGTAGTCATCCTGTTTCACTTTGTGAGAGAGAAAACTGAGAAGCGCTTCTGAAATTCTCAGTTCAAAGGCTTACTAAAAGACTGAGGACAAATCTTAGTTCTATAGAATGCTTTCCCATCCTCAATACCTTCCCACTACATTACTAAAAGCCTTTCTGTAGCAAGTCTATTCCCCAGCACCTCATATCCAGCCATCAAGGAAAAATTATAAGGCACACTAAAAGACAGAAAAGCACAGTTTGAGGAGACAGCAAGCATCAGAACCAGACTAAGATATGGTAGGGATATTGGAACTATCAGACCAATACTTTGAAACAACTATAATTCACATGCTAAGGGCTCAGATGGATAAAGTGGATAGCATGCAAGAACAGATGGACAATGCAAGCAGACAGATGAAAATTCTAAGAATAAAAAAGAAATAGTAGAGAGCAAAAACACAAACAGACATGAAGAATGCTTTTCATGCTCATTGGTGGAATGGACATGGCTGAGAAAGAGTATCTGAGCTTGGACATATGGCATGGAAATACCTAACAGGAAAGCAAAGAGAAAGAAAATTGTGAAAAGAACAAATATCTAAGAACTGCAGTTCACCTATAAAAAGTATAACATAAGCAAAATGGGAATATGAGAAGGAAAAGAGAGTAAAGAACAGAAGAAATATTTGAAGCAATAACAATAAGGAATTTCTCAAATTAATAACAGATACCAAACCATAGACCCAGGAACTCAGAGAACACAAGATAAATATTTAAAAAGCTATATATAGACATATCATTTCACATTTTAGAAAATCAAAGATAAACAAAACATTCTGAAAGAAACCAGAGGAAAAACATGTTACCTATAGAGGAGCAAAGATAAGAATTATATCTGACTTCTCAGAAACCATGTAAGCAGGAATAGAGTGGAGCAAAATACTTAAAATCTTGAGAAGAAAAAATTACCTACCAAGCTAGAATTCTGTACCCTTTAAAATTATCCTTTAAAAGTGAATGAGAAATAAATACTTTCTCAGGCAAACAGAGAAATCATCAGAAATCAAAATAGGCCTTAAACAAAAAATGTTAAAAGGGATTCTTTAGAGAGAAGGAAAATATTACAAGTCAGAAACTCAAATCTACATAAAGACAGGAAGAACATCAAAGAAAGAATAAGCTAGGGTAAAATAAAACTTTATTTTTTTGTATTCCCAATTGACCTAACAGATAACAGTTTGCTCAAAATAGTAACAGCAAAAATTTATTTGATTATATATATATATAATTTCTGTATATATATAATATATATGCTTATGTATGCTTATATACAAGTAAAATGAATGACAGCCATGATACGAGGGAGGAAATAATTCAAATTATTTTGTTATTACAAGATACATTACCTGTGAAGTGGTGATATGGTTAAATCTCTGTTCTTGCCCAAATCCCATGTCGAATTGTAATCCCCAGCGTTGGAGGTGGGGCTTGGTGGGAGGTGATTGGATTATGTGGGTGTAGTTCTCATTCATGGTTTAGCACCATGCTCTTGGTGCTCTTCTTGTGATAGTGAGTGAGTGAGTTATTGCAAGATCTAGTTGTTTAAAAGTCTGTAGCACTTCCCCCCACCCCCCTAGAGTTCTGCTCCTGCCATGTAAGAAGTACCTCACTCCCCCTTTGCCTTCTTCTATGAGTAACAGCTTCCCAAGGCCTCCCAAGAGGCAGAAGCCAATATGCTTCCTGTACAGTGTGCAAAACTGTGAGCCAATTAAACCTATTTTCTTTGTAAGTTATGTAGTCTCAGATATTTCTTTATGGCAGTGCAATAATTAACTAATATAGAAAACTGGTACTGAGAAGTGGAGCATTGCTATAAAGATACCTGAAAATGTGAAAGCAGCTTTGGAATTGGGTAACAGGCAGAGGTTGTAAGACTGTGGAGGGCTCAGAAGAAGAAAGGAAGATGAAGAGAAATTTGAAACTTCCTAGAGACTTGTTAAATTGTGATCAAAATGCTGATAGTGATATAGACAATGAAGTCCAGGCTGATGAGGTCTCAGATGGAAATGAGGAACTTATTGGGAAGTGGAACAAAGGTCACTTGGGTTATGCTTTAGCAAAGAACTTGTGCTTCGGTTCTAGGGATCTGTGAAACTTTAAACTTAAGAATAATGATTTAGGGTATCTGGCACAAGAAATTTCTAAGTAGCAAAGTATTTAAGATGTGACCTGGCTGCTTTGAACAGCTAAGCTCATATGCATGAGCAAAGAAATAACCTGAAACTGGAACTTATATTTAAAGGGGAAGCACAGCCTAAAAATTTGGAAAATTTGCAGCTTAGTCATGTGGTAGAAAAGGAAAGCCCATTTACAGAAGAGGAATTCAAGCAAGCTGCATAAATTTGCATAACTAAAAGGAAGGCAAGTGCTAATATGCAAGACAATAGGGAAAAGGCCTCTAAGACATTTCAGAGATTTTCACAGTAGCCCTTCCCATCACAGACCCAGAGGCTTAGGAAGACAGTGGTTTTGTGGGCCAGAACCAGGACCCCACTGCCCTGCGCCACCTCTAGACACTGCTTTCTGCATTCCACCTGCTTCAGCTCCAGCTGTGGCTCAAAGGGGCCCACGTACATCTCAGACCACTTCTTCAGAAGATGTAAGCCATAAGCCTTGGCTGCTTCCATGTGGCATTAAGCCTGCAGGTGTGCAGAATGTAAGAAGAGTTGAGGCTTGGAAGCCTCTGCCTAGATTTCAGAGGATGGATAGAAATACCTGGATGTCCAAGCAGAAGCCTGCTGCAAGGACAGAGTCCTCATGGAGAACCTCTACTAGTGCAGTGCAGAGGGGAAACATGAGGTTGGAGCCCCTACACAGAGTCCCCACTGGGGCACTCCCTAGTGGAGCTGTGAGAAAGAAGCCACTATTCTTCAGATCCCAGAATAGTAGGTCCCCTAGCAGCTTGCACTCTGTGCCTGGAAAAGTTGCAGACACTCAACTTCAGTCTTTGAGAGCAGCCACTGGGACTGGATCCTGCAAAGCCACAGGGGCAGAGCTGCTTAAGGCTTTGGGAGCCTCCTGTTTGCATTAGTATGCCCTAGATGTGAGACATAGAGTCAAAAGGGATTATTTTGGAGCTTTAAGATTCAATAAGTGTTCTGCTGGGTTTCAGACTTGCTTGGGTCCTATAGTCCCTTTCTTTCGGCTGATTTCTCCCTTTTGCAATGGCAATGTATACCCAATGCCTATACCCCCATTGTATGTTGAATGTAGCTAACTTGTTTTTGATTTTACAGGCTCATAGGTGGAAGGAACTAACCTTGTCTTAGACGAGACTTTGGACTTTGAACTTTTGAGTTAATGCTAGAATAAGTTAAGACTCTGAGGGACTGTTGGGAAGGCATGACTGTATTTTGCAATGTGAGAAGGACATGAGATTTGGGAGGTACTGGGGTGGAATCACCTGGTTTTAATCTGTGTCTCCACTCAAATCTCATGTTGAATTGTAATCCCCAGTGTTGGAGGTGGGGACTGGGAGGAAGTGATTGGATTATGTGGGTGTAGTTCTCATTAATGGTTTAGCACCATCCTCTTGGTGCTCTTCTTGTGATAGTAAGTGAGTTATTTGAAGATTTGATTGTTTAAAAGTGTGGAACACTTTTCCCCCACAAGTCCTGCTCTTGCTGTGTAAGAAGTGCATCACTCCCCTTTTGCCTCCTGCCATGTATAAAGCTTCCTGAGGCTTCCCCAGAAGCAGAAGTCATTATGCTTCCTGTACAGTGTGCAAAACTTGGCCCAATTAAAACTCTTTTCTTGATAAATTACCTAGCCTTGGGTACTTCTTTATAGCAGTGCAAGAATGGACTAATACAAGTGGTATAGTGTTTCTGAAAGCGGGCTTAGATTAGTTGTAAATGTGTATTATAAATTCTAGAAAAAATATTATAATAGTAAAAAAAGACTACAGTACTAAAAATAGTTTTAAAAACCCACTAAAACAATTAAAATATCATGACTGACATACTGAGAGAGGATAAAATGGTATTATATAAAATAAACAATTAAAACCGCAAAGGCAAAAAAAAAAAAAAGTGGAAAAAATTGGGACAAAGTATAAGGGCAACAAGCTGAAAATAATAGCAACTATGACAAACATTAATCCAACAATATCAAGAATCACTTTGAACATCAATGATCTAAATGCACCAGTTAAAGTATGGAGATTGTTAGAGTGGGCAAAAAACAAGATCCAACTATTTGTTGTCTATAAGAAACCCATTTTAAATATAAAGATACATAGATGAAAAGTACATGGATAGAGAATGATATACAATGCTAATATTAATCAAAGTAAAGCAGGAGTAGCTATGTTAATTTCAGACAGAACAGCATTCAAAGGAAGGAAAGTTATTGGACATAAAATGGGCCATTATATAATGATAAATGTCAGTTCTCCAAGAAGACATAAAAAACATTAACATTTATATGACTAACAAAAGAGTAGCATAATATGTGAGGTAAAAACTGATTTAACTACAAGGAGAAAGAAATGAATCCACTATTATAGTTGAAGATTTCAACATCCCTCAATTAGAAATGGACAGATACAGCAGTCAGAAAATCAGTAAGGGCATAGTTGAACTCAACAGCACCATCAATGAACTGGGTATAATTGAATATCAACTGAATATCAATTAACGTAATTTATCACATCAACAGGCTAAAAAATCACATGATCATGTTAATGGATGCAGAAAAAACATTTGAAAAAATCTAGCATCCATTTATAATAAAAACTGTCAGCAAAGCCAACTAATAGAGGAACACAATATCAAATACCACATGTTCTCACTTAGAAGTGGAGGCTAAATATTGAATATATATAGACAAAAAGATAGGAACAACAAACACTGGGGACTGCTTCATGGGGGAGGATGGGAAGGAGGCATGGGTTGGAAGGCTACTTATACTACATTCGCTACCTGGGTGATGGGATCATTCATACACCAAGCCTCAGCAACATGCAATTTGCCCATGTAACAAACCTGCACATGTACTCCCTGAACCTAAAATAAAAGTAGCAAAAGCAAAGAGAGAATGAGAAGAGAAGCCACAGACCTAGGAGAAAATATTTTCAAAAGACTTATCTGGTTCTAGATCCTTGAGAAATCGCCATACTGTCTTCTATAATCATTGAACTAATTTACATTCCCACCAACGTGTAAAAGTGTTCCTATTTCTCTACAGTCTCACCAGTTTCTCTTGATTCTTGACTTTTTAATAATCACCATTCTGACTGGCATGAGATGGTATCTCATTGTGGTTTTGATTTGCATTTCTCTAATGATCAGTGATGTTGAGCATTTTTTCATATGTTTGTTGGCTGCATAAATGTCTTCTTTTGAGAAGTGCCTGTTCATGTTCTTTGCCCACTTTGAAATACCATTTGACCCAGCAATCCCATTACTGGGTATATAGCCAAGGAATATAAATCATTCTATTATAAACATACATGCACATGTATGTTTATTGCAACACTCTTCACAATAGCATAGACATGGAATCAATGCAAATGCCCATCAACGATAGCCTGAATTAAGAATATGTGGTGCATGTATGACATGGAATACTATGCAGCCATAAAAAGGAATGAGATCATGTCTTTTGCAGGGACATGGATGGAGCTGGAAGCCATTATCCTCAGCAAACTAATACAGGAACAAAAACCCAAACGCTGTATCTTCTCACTCACAAGTGGGAGTTGAACAATGAGAACACATGGACACAGGGAGGGGAACAACACACACTGGGGCCTGTTGGCAGGGAGTCAGGGGAGGGAGAGAATCAGGATAAATAGCTAATGCATGTTGGGCTTAATACCTAGGTGATGGGTTGATAGGTGCAGCAAACCACCTTGGCACACGTTTACCTATGTAACAAACCTGCACATCCTGCACATGGATCCCAGGACTTAAAATAAAATTTAAAAAAAAGACATATCTGATAAGAGGCTGTAATCAAAAACATACAAAGAACTTTGAAAACTCAACAAGAAAAGTAATAGCTCAATGTAAAAATGTATAATACTTGAACAGATATTTCACCAAAAAAAGTTACACAGAAGTTAAATAAGCATATGAAAAGTTGCTCAATATCATATGTCATTAGAGAATTGAAAATTAAAATAACAAAGAGATACTACCATATACCATTAGAACGGCCAAAAGACTAACAACACCAAATGCTGGCAAGGATGGGGAGCAACAGGAACTCTCATTCATTTCTAGTGGGAATTCAAAAGGGTACAGTCACACTGGAAGATAGTTTGGAAGTTCTTATAATACTGAACATATTCTTACCATATGATCCAACAATCACACTCCTTGGTATTTACCCAAAAGAGTTAAAAACTTATGTCTACACAAAGCTTGCACATGGATGTTTATAGCAGCTTTACTCCTCCTTGCCAAAACTTGGAAGCAACCACGATGTCCTTCAGAAGGTGAATGAATAAACGATGATATAGCTAGACAATAGAATATTATTTCGTGCTAAAAAGAAATGAGCTATCAAACCATGAAAAGATGTGAAGAAACCTTAAATTCATTTTCCTAATTGAAAAAAGCCAATCTGAAAAAGTTTTATACTGTATGATTCCAACTATATGACACTGTGAAGAAAGCAAAATAATGGAGACTGGAAAAAATTCAGTGTTTTCCAGTGGTAAAGGGAATGAGGGACAAATAGGCAGAGTGCAGAGTATTTTTAGGGCAACGAAACTACTCTGTAAGATACTACGATGGTGGATACATGTCACTATACATTTGTCAAGACTCATAGAACGTGCACCACCAAGAGTGAACTGTGATGTACACTATGGACTTTGGGTGATAATGATATGTTAATGTAGTTTCATCAATTGTAACAAATGTTTCACTCTGGTGTGGGCTTTTGATAGTGGGAAAACTGTGCGTATGGGGCAGCAAGGGGTAAATGGGAAATTTCTGTACTTTGTACTCCATTTTGCTGTGAACTTAAACCTGCACTAAAAAATAGTCTAGGCCAGGTGTGGTGGCTCATGCCTGTAATCCCAGCACTTTGGGAGGCTGGGACAGGAGGATTGCTTGAAGCCAGGAGTTCAGAACAGCCAGGGCAATACAGTGAGATCCTGTCTATAAAAAACAAAAAAATCAAAAACAGTAAAATAAGTAAAAAAGAAAAAAAAATCTATTTAAAAAACCAACAAACAATAATATATCCACTAGCAATGACTTCTGTTTCCTTTTCCCCTCCATTCCCTGGCAACTAGTAGTCCTATTTCCGTCTCTATGCATTTGCCTATTCTAAACATTTCCTTATAAATGAAATAATATAATATGTGATCTTTCGTAACTTACCTCACTTTGCTTAGCATAATATTCACAAGGTTCATCCATGTGGTAACACATATCAATATTTCATTCCTTTTTTATTACAAATACTATTTCTATGTATAGATACACCATATTTTGTTTAACCATTCGTACGTTGATGGACATTTGGATTGTTGCCACTTTTTCAGCTATTATGAATAAGGGTGCTATGAACCTTCTTACATACTTTTTTTTGTGGACATATGTTTTCCCTTCTCTTGGATATATACCTAGAAGTGAAATTGCGAGGTTGTCTGCTAACTCTATGTTTAGATTTTTGAAGAACTGCCAAACCGTTTTACAAAGCAGCTGCACATTTTACATTCCTACCAGCAATGCATGAGGGTTCCAATTTCTCCACTATTGTCTGTCATTTTGATTATGCTCATCCCTGTGGGTGTGATGTGGTTATCACCTCAGCATGATGTTAATTTTCATCCCCTAGTGACTAATGTCATCGAGCGTAGTTTCACATGCTTAATGAACATTTATATATCTTCTTTGGAGAAACATCTATTAAAGTCCTTTGCCCATTTTTTAATAGGGTTATTTTTCTTGATACTTTTGTGTTCTAGGGTTCTTTGTATATTTTGGATACTAGTCTTTCATTAGACATGGGCTTTGCACATATTTTCTCTTGTTCTTTGGGTTGCCTCTTATAATTTAATTTTAAAATATAAGTTTCATGGAGGGAAACTTATGTAAGAGGTATTTTAATTATCATAAAAATGAATTTTATTTTCACAATTATTTCCACAGGGGAGAAAAAGATACAGAAGGCCAGAAAACTACTAAAATTTGAGCACCTACTATGTGCCGAAAATTTCATGTATGTCATCTCATTTGATCCTCATGAAACATCTGTAAAGTCACTTCTCTATCTTAATTTCAAAGATAAGGGAACAGTTTTGGATAGATAAACAGTATTCCAAACTCACTGAGTTCACAAAAAGCAAAGCAGGAATTGAATTGCATGTGTTTGACTCTAAGTCTTGTGCCACTTCTAGTGTACCAGATTTCCTCTCTTATTTTCTAAACTTCCCTAAACTTGATCAAAAGAAAATTAATAAGAAATTCTGTGCAATGCTTCCATGCTTCCAGTGAAAGCTGCTGTATTATTGCCTCATATGCATTTACTGGGCATGCACTAAATACCCCCTGGAGACAATGTCACAGATCTACAGACTTGTATCCATGTTAGATTTTGCATTTGCATCTTACTCTCCTAAAGGAAACAGAAGAGAAGCCTTTGTTGATTTAAATATCTTTTGAAAATTGCAGTAAAATATGTATCTGACTTAAGTTCTTTTGCCAGATGCTTTTATTTCTACACTATCTCATAATATTCCAAATAAGAAGTGATGATTGGAACCTAGGTCCATGTAACTG
This sequence comes from Mandrillus leucophaeus, assembly GCF_000951045.1. NCBI lineage: Eukaryota > Metazoa > Chordata > Mammalia > Primates > Cercopithecidae > Mandrillus > Mandrillus leucophaeus. The sequence goes on along the minus strand of NW_012102687.1, from coordinate 3,228,821 downwards.
CAAATTCCATGGATTTCTCTTCTATACCTCTACATCAGTGAGCAATTGAATGACATCATATAGTTGATTTATTTTTGTCTATGCTCCACATAAACAAAACTACTAGTGAAAAAAAATGAGTAAAGGCAATCATGCAAAATATTTTTGCTTTGTCCAAATAGCAAAATAAAAAAGAAGAAAAGTGCTTTCTATAACTGAACTTTTCTGTTGTTTTGGCATAGCATCACCTTTGGGCCCCCAACCCCACCTCCTTTATTTTATTTTTATCTTGAACCTTAATATTTTATGGCTCTTCAAAAGATTAATGAAATAAGTAAGTTTCTCTAGTTCCATTCATTTTGTTGTACTGCTTATTTCCCTTAGGAAGACAAGTTTGGAGATTGTTGTATCTATCCTATGCATGTATTTCCCCTAGTTATATCAAATAGACTTTAATAATAATAGCTGACTGTTATGCAGCACATATGTGGTAGATGCCTTTCTAATTTGTATCTGATTCTCACTTCAAGTTTGCCTTATGGTCCTTGTTAAAGCCCAGAGAGGTTAAGTTAGTTAACCAAGGCCACAAGCTGGCAAAGTGGTAGAATTCAATCCAGATCTGTCCAGCCTCAGAGCCCAGGGTCTCTTTGCCACATACAACACACACTGTCCTTTACAGGGATTGAGTTTATCCAAGGGCCTAACAGATGGCAGGGGACAAACAGAAATATGGTAGAGGCAAAGGTCTACGTCCTCTCTGCTGTTGGTTTTAAGCATTACAGGCGCAGTGTTTTGGTATGTTGACTCTACAATGATATCAAAACCTTCCATAGTAGTTATTATTTTCTCAACACCAAAGCATATTTAGATTTTGCAGACACATGGGGATGTGCATAAAATGTAGTCTTTGCCTTCAAGGAGTGATTGTAATTAGAAAGAAAAGATAGACAATGTTTGTTATGCACATCTCTAGGCTTCAGCATCCTCATTTGCAAAATGAGGAAATTAAACTAAATGACATCTAAGATAGGTATCAGCTCCAAAATTTTATAATTTGTAAGACTCTTGGGTTAACAGAAAGGGGGGACCTGGTCAGGGACTCTATGCAGATAAAATGTTCTACCTACAACAAATCGTATATGAGAAAGTGTTCTGAAAAATAAAGACAAAGGCCGGGGTGCGGTGGCTCACAGCTATAATGCCTGCACTTTGGAAGGCCGAGGCAGGCGGATCATTTGAGGTCTGGAGCTTGAGACCAGCCTGGACAACATGGTGAAAGCCCGTCTCTACTAAAAATACAAAAATTAGCCGGGCATGGTGACATACGCCTGTCATTCCAGCTACTTGGGTGGCTAAGGCACAATACTCACTTGAACACAGGAGGTGGAGGTTGCAGTGAGCCTAGATTGCACCACTGCATTCCAGCCTGGGTCACAGAGTGAGACTCTGCCTCAAAAATAAATAAATAATAAACATATAAAGGCATGTTATAGCAAAGTAAGAAGAACTCTGTGACATATACAAGGACAGACTGGGGAAAATGGAGAAGGTGAAATTGTGGCCAAAGAGAACCAAGTCCGGCTGAACATATATAAGACTGAGTCAGGCTGGAAGGAGTGGAGAGTATGGAGGAGCTGCCTAGGAAAGTGCACCTAATTTTCAAAATGGACAATGCATTTAAAGGCCATATAAAGGACATTTTGCAATTGGAAAGAGAACATGATGTTCATAAATGTATATGGATATGAATGAAGTAGAGGAGAGGAAAGCAAATTACCCAAACAGACTCTATACGCAAGGGGAAATTCACATTCAATGATTATACTATGCATGGAATCACAGAGGCCAGGAGTTTGTGGTGAGGTGGAAGGAAACTGAAAACATGGCAGTTAGTAAGACAGTTAGTAAAATGAAGACAGTGATCTGTCTTTCCTATAATAGGTTGGAAATTAGAAAATATCCAATTTGAAAGCAGACAAAGAAATCCTATGGACAAATAAATCCCTTGACATCAAGTGGATAGTAAAACAAAAACAAAAACAATTTCATAGAGGGTATATGAATAGCTACCAACTGAGAATTTAAAACATCAAAACAAGCCATATGTATACAGTGTTATTATTTTACAGGTGAGAAAGGTACATCTCAAAGAGATTACATAGAATCCCTAAAGTCTCAGTTATTAATCTGCAGAAGTTGAATTTAGTCCCACATCTGGGTGACTCCAAAGCATGTCTACTTGAAAACTAAAATATTACCCTTTCCAATGACAGCCAAATGAAAGTTTTGAAGTTGCATACGTAGCTTTCCGCTTGAGCACATCCATAATGCTAGTCTATTTTTTAAATATTCAATCTCAAGATACTGTGGTTAGCCTATATTTAACACTAAATAAAGAACACAAAATAATTTTGGAAAAAAGTGCAAGTTTTTCTGAAAATTTTTTATGTGAGTATTTCTTTAGGGGAAAACGTGTGCCTAAATATGACTAAGCACTGTATAAAAACTTTAAAAAGTCACATCTTGAGAGAAAATACAAAGTATAATTAAATAGCCATGATAATACTCTCAATATCTCATTATTACTAGAATGTCTGCAACTAAGTCAGCCAAATACAGGGTGAAAATAAAGTAAGCTAATATATTAGAAGCTAGAATACAGTTAAGTCTTACTCAAATATTTTCCTTTTGAGGAAATCAGAAACTTTGTGCTTTGAAAATATTTCAATTGTTCCTGGCTTCCAGGGCATCTTAACACTTCCAACTTTATACTTCTAGAGAAATTCTTTTATTTCCTTTTCATGCTTCCTGAGGTTTGGACATAATGTTCTCTTTCCAGCCAGCTTTGCTGGGTTTCTGAACAGTTTAACACAGTATTCTTGGCTGGAGGGTCGGTAAGGGAAAAACAGCAAAGTATGAAGTTAAGAATTCTCATCCCATCTTTATTTAGTAGAATATGTTCATCTCACTCTCAGTTTTTCTGAAGCAGAAAAATGGATTACAGCAAGAGGTAGTATCAGTTCAGGTTCATTCAACTAACATTTAAGGTATAAACCAGCTGGTGCCAAGTTCTGTGGAAGATGACGGCAGTGAAATGAGACTGTCCTTACTTTGGACAGACACTAAATTCAATGGGGGAAATTTACAGAAATATATCATTTCTCATGTAGCATATGTTGAGCATAACCCTAAATGTATATTCATGGTGTTCTCAGAGGTACTTAGCTCAGACAGGACTGAAGGAAGCTTCTTGAAAACACCTGAACCAAACCTCAAAAACGAGGTAGAATTACAACTACCTGACAGAAAAAATTATAGAGAACCTTAATCTGTCCAGTTCATATAACATACAACAAAATTATTAGTCTTTTGCTTGTTTTTTCTTTGCCTATGTTATACATAGTTTATGCATTCACATCAAAAGTTATTTTTAAACACAATAAAACTAGAAACATTTTAGCTAAGGAAGGAACTAACATTAATCAAAGATAAGTGTAAACAAAATGTTGGCTAATATTCATAGTGCTAGAAAAATAATTACCACGTTTAAGAATCATGTTTTTTTTAGCTTTTTGGTTCTAAGTTCAATTATTTAAGGACTGTTTCTTCTTTCAATACAGCTATTGGCACATGAATAACACCTAGGACAGTGCTGGAAACTCCAGTTACATACATTTAGGTTGATTGAGGAAGATGTATTATTACGGGTGTCTATTGTGTAAGTTAGATATTTGAAGGTGAGGTACATGTCATACCCAAGTACGCTTTCATTTTCTTCAAGCAGAAATTCTTTTTTATGCAAACAATCATCCTTGAAAACAGATGCCAGTTTATTAGTCAGAATGAAGAGGCTCTCTTGGGTCAGTAAGAAGCTGGTTATTTTTTCTAACAATCTTGACTTGCACCTAACTTTGCTCAACAAGTCTTTTCCATTCCAATTTGCTGTCCAAGACACTTTGTTTGCTAAATAATAACCAAGTAAACTAGGTGAAGTTCAAGCGGGCAGACACTATAAGTTAGTTGCACTGGGGAGACAAATAGAATGGTTGACTTGGTGTTAGGGCTAAAGGAATATCATGGCCTGGCTCAGTGGCTCACACCTGTAATCTCAGCACTTTGGGAGGCCAAGACAGGCAGATCACTTGAGCCCAGGAGTTCGAGACCAGCCTGGGCAACATGGTGAAAACTTATCTTTACAAAAATAAAAATAAGAAGAAGAAAAAGAAATTGGCTGGGCACGGTAGCATGCACTTACCTGTATGTAGTCTTAGCTACTCAGGAGGCTGAGGTGGGAGGATCTCTTGAACCTGGGAGGTGAAGGTTGCAGTGAGGACAGATCATGCCACTGCCCTCTAGCCTGGATGACAGAGTGACATCGTATCTCAGAATAGAAAAGAAAAGGAAAGAAAAAAAAAGAAAAGAGAAAAGAAAAGAAAATAACATGCCCATATCTCCTGCTGCTATTTATATTACTTGACAAATGGCTACACTGACAAGAAGATGGTGCCTCAGAAGGTGCACTGGATGCCATTTTCAGTTTCTCATAGAAACTAACACTAAGTCCCTGAAAGTTTGCATTCATTCCTTGTACTAAATAATTCACTATCTCTTGCTCCCAGCTTTTCCTTGACCTGATAGCTCTTTAGAGGAAAATAACTTATATTTAAATAATATTTTACAATTCTTTAACTGCTTCCATATGGTTTGCTTTATTTAGATATTTTCGGCCACTCTTTGTACTAAGTAATTATTAGCTCAATTTTACAGACCAGAAAACCCAGATTAAAGGAGGATGAGAGATTTAGTGATGCCTACCAGTCTTCATAAACCGTTACAGGTAGGTGCCATTTATTCCTGTTCAGGTATCAGTTCGGGTTCATTCAACTGACATTTAAGGTATAAACCAGCTGAGTTGAGAAAACTAAATGTTTCTATAACATCTTCAAAGTCATAAACTAATGTGTGGTAGATTTGGCACTTAAAATTAACATTGTCAGAAAGTTACTCTTTGGAGTAATTATCAACAAGAATAATGATTGGAATCACCTATGGAGCATTCTCAAAATACACATCTATCCTGTATCTTAGTTTGGAATTAGCTAGTGAAACTGAAGATATGCATATCTTATCATCTTACAATTTCAAAACCTGGAATAAAACTCATACAGTCTCCTCCTATGTGGACCAGAATATATGACATGTAAAAGAATGTCTATAGCATCATTTCTTCTAATTATCCTGAACTGGAAACAATCCAAATGTCCAAAGACAGTAGAATCATTAAATAATATTATATATTCATAGATTGGAACTTTTATAGCAATAAAATAAAATAAACCCTGGCCGTATTCTAAAATCTTCCAAGATGATATTGAATAAACGAAACCAGAACATATAAGAATATAATTTGTATGTATCCACTCAAATTAATATTTTTGTTTGTTTTTTGTTTGTTTGTTTGTTTTGAGATGGAGTCTTGCTCTGTCGCCCAGGCTGGAGTGCAGTGGCGCTATCTCAGCTCACGGCAAGCTCTGCCTCCTGGGTTCACGCCATTCTCCTGCCTCAGTCTCCCGAGTAGCTGGGGCTACAGCCGCCTGTCATCACGCCCGGCTAATTTCTTGTCTTTTTAGTAGAGACGGGGTTTCACCGTGTTAGCTAGGATGGTCTCGATCTCCTGACCTCGTGATCCGCCCGCCTCAGCCTCCCAAAGTGCTGGGATACCAGGTGTGAGCCACCGCGCCCGGTCCAAATTAATTTTTTTAAATGCAAAATTAAACCACATTACTAGGGAGGTGCACATAGTTGGGAAACTATAGAGAAAATGGTTGCTGTAAAATCAAGCCAATTGTCTCAAGTGGGAAAGAAAGGAAGAATCGAATCTGGGAAGAGACACACAGTGATATAGAAAACCTCTATGAATGTAGCAATATTTTATTTCTCATATTGGGTGTTCTGTTTATAATTTTCATGACATTCTTCAACCATGCTTTATACTTTTTTTGTATTTGTGTTATATCTCAAAATATTGAACAGGTTTTAAAAAGCCTGCTTGAGCAGAAAACCTCCTGTGAAATGTTTATTGCTATCAAATTTGAGTATAGTAAATATTTAGGGTTAAGAAATAAAAAGGATAAATGAAATATGTTTGGTCTACTGCTGAAATGGTATATATACATAAAATGGTATATAAATATAAAATGGTATATAATATATTATATATATTTACATATATACCAGCGTGGGGGTTCACCCCTGTAGTCCCAGCTACTTAGGAGGCTGAGGTGGGAGGATTGCCTGAGCTCAGGA
>NW_012102687.1:3212951-3222476 GCF_000951045.1 Mandrillus leucophaeus | reverse complement strand
TTATATCTATTATATATAATTTATATTTATATAAAATTGTTAGTACGCATCAAATGTGTTTGTGTGTGTGTTCATTGTCATGTGGTGTGGAGCAGTTGGTGATTCTGGAGCTGCTTTTCCAATTATAGTAAGACATCCCTTACAATAATCTCTAGAAATCAGAGAATAACAATACAGCTTTGCTCCTGGTAACACTAACAATGAAGTGCCTGCAGGCAGGGCATGGTGACTGAGATTTTAATTAATCAGCATGTTTATTTTAGTATGAATTACACTCCCACCACTTCCTGTGTTCAGAGTTTATTATTAATATTTCTATGGATGACATATCTTCCTTTCTAAGACCTTGCTCGTTTGTTTTTTAATGGACTTGGGTAGCTAGGGGGTTGTTTGTTTAGCTCTGACTGATTCTTACATAAATCTTTCCACAAGAAGAGCCTAATGAAAGGATAAACCAGTGGATCCTTATTAAAATATGAAAAATAAAACTATGGACAGCATGGCTACAGATTTGGTCATAAAACCAAGAGCACACTATGTCAGGACTAAAACATATTGACACATTAAATAAGAACATTATGAACGAGCACACAGAAAATAGAGCTATCACAACAATGTAAATGGAAACTAGCCCCTTATCTTGTTTGACACTTACAGAACCCTTCACCCTTCACCATCTAGGGAAATAGGAAAGAACAGAATAACAAATAGAGGTGTTCCTTCTAGCACCTCTAGATTTTTCCTTTTCACCAGGAGTTGCATCTTTTTATTCTGATTAGTGGGTCATGGTCCAACCAAACCAAACAAAAAATGAAAACTTTCCTGAAATGAGAGTAGTTTTTAGCTCTTTAATCATATGCGATAAAAGCTAGCATCCATTTATCACTTAACATCTGAAAGTGACTTACCTGTATTCTTCAATCCTCACAAAATTTTATAAAATTGTTATTCTGCTTCCCCATTTTACAGAGGAAGAAACTGAGGTGAAGAGAAGCTCAGTATTTTGCATACAGCAAACTGGTACTTGTGGAAGAGTCAAAATTCAACTCCAGGAGCCTGATTCCAGAGACCACACTTAACCCACTACATCATGTGAGATGACATATATCCTCCCATCAACTAAGGGACTCAAGAGATTCTATAGAATTTCCTGACACTTCTGGAATTGCTGTGAATCATCTGCTTTGATGATAATCACTGGAATAATGCCTGGACAGCATCCTTAAAAGCCTGAAGAAATTACAGTAGATTTTAGAAGCATATGATTTATTCCCAGAAATCTTATCCATAGAGCCTCTGTCGTAGCTAGAAAAGGATCAGAAATGTTTATAAAATTCTGCATCTTAACACTGTCTTATGTGTGATGTCTCTCTCGGTTCCCCAAGGCAGTGTACTCATGTCCCTTTGCCATTGCATTTTTCCCATTATACTGCTGTTTGTTTATGTTTCTTTCATCTCTTCTAGATTTTGAGAACCAATAAAACCAGGAATTTTGAATATTCATATCCCCAGTACTTTCACAAGGCCTGGAATATAGCAATCACAATATATAGTTCTAGAATGCAGTATTAAACAATCACATAATAGCACTGGTATGGTTTGGCTGTGTCCCCACCCAAATCTCATCTTGTATTGTATAATAGTTCCCATAATCCCCAAGGGTCATGAGAAGAACCCGGTGAGAGGTAATTTAATCCTGGAGGCAGTTACCTTCATGCTGTTCTCATGATAGTGAGTGAGTTCTCATGAGATCTCAGATCTGATGGTTTTATAAGGGGCTTTCCCCCTTTTTCTTGGCACTTCTTTGTCCTGCCGCCCCTTGAAGAAGGACGTGTTTGCTTCCCCTTCATCCATGATTGTAAGTTTCCTGAGGCCTCTCCAGTGCTGCAGAACAGAGTCAATTAAACCTCTTTCCTTTATAAATTACCCAGTCTTATGTGTGTCTTTATTAGCAGCGTAAGAATAGACCAATGCAGCACTTAATATTTATTGCATCTACTCTGTGTTAGGTGTCGTAGAAGATATTTTGTGTCTATTATCTTATTTATTCTTCACAAGAACTTAATGAGGTTAAAAACTGTTACTAGGCTTATCTTTAAGTGTATAATTAAATGCTTAGGTTTAAATCCAAATAGCTTGCTCATAGTCACGTAGGTAGTTGTAATGAAGACAAAATCCAAATTCAGAGCCATCTGGCTCCAGAGTCTGCCCTCTCAAACACTACACTCCTCTGTTTTCCTGTCTTAACATTCATCACTTTTGTTAGAAAAAATTAGTCAGATTCAAATGGTAGGTTTTTGTGTGACTCGATGATAAACAGCACTGTTTAGACTGGTATCCATAAATATTCCTCTTGAAATATTTTTAATTTCCTGGATGGATGATTCCTTAAGAGTCAGAACTGCCTGGGCACAGTGGCTCACACCTGTAATCCCAGCACTTTGGGAGGCTGAGGCGGGCAGATCACGAGGTCAGGAGTTCGAGACCAGCCTGGCTGATATGGTGAAACCCTGTCTCTACTAAAACTACAAAAATTAGCCAGGCATGGTGGCATGCACCGTAGTCCCAGCTACTTGGGAGGCTGAGGCAGAAGAATATCTTGAAGCCGGGAGGCGGAGGTTGCAGTGAGCCAAGATTGTGCCACTGCACTACAGCCTGGGAAACAGAGTGAGGCTTCAAAAAAAAAAAAAAAAAAAAAAAAAAGAGTAAGACCCTTCAATCTCATTATAACCCTGTTTTGTAACTGCATACATGGAGAATTAATAGTGTTTCCTCTTTCTGGGATATAAAAACTGAATAATTGAATAGTGAAAGCAAGTTTCTATTGACTGTATGTTAGATATTAAAATATAGTGGCAATCAGGTTGTAGAGAGCACAAATTATTCCTATGAAATACAGTTACTGCATTTCTAATAGTTCTAATTGCCCTCAAATATAAGTCCTATGTGTTTAAGAAAAGAGAAAATAATGCTAAAGAGCACTCCAGTTTGAGGAAAAATGAAAATGATTCCCATTAACTATTCTGGAAAGTTGCAAATATTATATAGACACTGTAGGTCCGATTCTATCTAAGATTAGCTATTTTTATTAAAGGTAGTTTTTTTTCCATACAATATATTTCTGCATTTTGTTTTTAATAAGACATTTAAGAAGCATTACCAGAGCTGTGGGAACAATTTCACACTTTAAGCAGGAGCTTAGAGAAAACATTGAACTATGTATTTGAAATAGACACAAAAAAGAAACCATTTTTTCTGGCATTTTTCCAAAACTTGGTCACAATAATGTGAATTTTTAAGCAATATAAAATAGTTCTCTCTAAAGTGATGAAATTCAAAATAAGTTCAAAGAAAATGTTCGCAAAGATTCGCTTCTCCATAGCAATTCATGCACTCTAAGGTTAAATTATTCCTGAAAATAAAACACAGGAAACTGTGATACTATTAAGCCATCAGGCCAAGTTTCAGCAAGAGATGCTATTGTTTTTTTTCTTCTATTCTTTCTTATACTTCTTACTCAAACCCTGGCACAAGAAAAATATATGAAAGTTAAACAGTCCTCAGAAAATAATGCATTTCAGAAGGCAAAAAAATTAAAGGTTTTTTGTTTGTTTGTTTGTTTTTTTCCTGGGAGAGGATGAATTATCCACCACTGGGCATACTGAAGCAGAGAATAGACCATCACTGGTCAGGATATTGTAGGATATTGAGAATTACATCTGTTAATTTTCTACCAAATCTGAAGGTCTATGATTCTGACGCTCATTTGTGCTCATTGCTTGTACTCAGCTTCTGTGAGGTCATCCTATCCTCTCTTGACTCACTTTTTAAGGGTAGGATTTGCTCTCAGGCCTCTGGCTTCTTGTTGGCTGGAAATCACACCTCTGGGTCCAGGAGCACCTCTGTCCAGCAAGTTTAAAATGGAGCAGAGAGTAAAACCATCTCTGTGTCTGTTCTTAGAACTCTGTTCAGAGTTCATCTACCCTGATTCTCCTTCTGTCCAGATCCACTTATCTACTTATAAACATAAGCTAGTAAGAGGTGGGTGAGGATTTAAACCAACGTCTGACTCCAAGTCTCATGTTCCCATTGCATGTCACATCATCCATTATCCTAGATTTTTCACAACTGAACAGTGGAATTATAATTTGTTGTTGTTCATGTCCTGACATAGCTCATAGCCTAGCAAAGACTGCTTAGCCTGGAGTGTGCAAAGGTCAGGGACATGGCTAAGCCAGATGGTCATAGCTGAAAAGATTCTCTTGTCAATCATCCAGGCTAGCACTGATGCCTGGAGCATATCAGCTGAATCCTTTCAAATAAATGAAACTGTGCTTCTGCTGATAACATCCTACACTAGGGATTGTTGGCTACAGGATTAAATTTTCATGTCCCAGCTAAACTGGAGAATCACAGAATTATTGAATTGAAAGTAGAACATATCTTAGAAACCCTTGAATGTATAAGTTACATTTTTCAAGATGGGAAATGGAGGCTCAGCAAAGCCCAAGTAGCACAGTATGAACTGATACTAATGTTGGAATTAGAGCTTCAGTCTGAGCCCTTTCTCCAATATAAAGGGATAGATTATTTTATCATGCTTTGCTTTATTGGACTTCACAGACAATGCATGTTTTGCAAGTTGAAGGTTTGTGGCAACCTTGCCTCATACAAGTCTATCAGCACCATTTTGTTCAACAGCATGTGAACATTTGGTGTCTGTCATGTAATTCTTATAATATTTTAAACTTTATTCTTATTATATCCTTCATGATGATCTGTGGTCAGTGATCTTTGATGTCACCATTGTAATTGTTTTCAGGCACTAGAAATCACTCTCACATAAGATGGCAAACTAAACCACTTAATTTTGTACATGTTCTGATTGCTCCACTGACTGGCTATTCCCCTGTCTCTCTCCCTTTCCTTGGGCCTCCCTGTTCTCTGGGATGCAGCAGTATTGAAATTAAGCCAATTAATTTCCACTAAGTGGCCACTAAGTGTTCGAGTGAAAGGAAGAGTTGCACTTCTGTCACTTTCAATCAAAAGCTAGATATGATTAAACTTAGGAAGATATGTCAACAGCTGAGATAGGCTGAAGGCTAGTCCTCTTGTGCCAAACAGTCAAGCTGGGAATGGAAAGGAAAAGTTCTTGAAGGAAATTAAAAGTGCTACTCCAGTGAACACATAAATGAGAAGAAAGCAAAACAGTCTTTTTGCCAATATGAAGTAAGTTTGCATGGTCTGGATAAAAGATCACACCAGCCACAACATTCCCTTAAGTCAAAGGCTAATCCAGAGCAAGACTCTCTATCTCCTGTATGATGACAGAGAGGTGAGGAAGCTGCTGAAGAAAAGTTGAAAGCTAGCAGAGGTTGGTTCATGAAGTTTAAGGAAGGGAGGCATCTCCATTACGTAAAAGTGCAAGGTGCAGTAGCAAGTGCAGATGTAGAAGCTGCAGCAAGTGATCCAGAAGATCTAGCTAAGACAATTGATAAACATGGCAATACTAAAAATCATTTTCAGTGGAGGCAAACAATCTTCTACTGGAAAAAGAGGCCATCTAGGACTTTCATAGCTGCAGAGGAGAAGTCAATACCTGGCTTCAAAACTTTAAAGGTCAGGCTGACTCACTCATTAGGGGCTAATGCACTGGTGACCTTAACTTAAAGTCACTGTTCATTTACAATTCCAAAAATTTTAGGCCTCTTCAGAATCATCCTAAATCTACTCTGCCTGTGCTCTATAAATAAAACAAGAAAGCTTGGATGACAGCACCTCTGTTTACAGCATGTAAACAGAATATTTTGAGGATTCAAGACTTTAGTGAAGGAAGTAACTGCAGATGTGTTGGAAATAAGAAGAGAACTAGAATTAGAAGTGGAGCCTGATGATGTGACTGAATTGCTACAAGTTCATGAGAAAATTTGAACGGCGGCTGGATGTGGTGGCTCATGCCTGTAATCCCAGGACTTTGGGAGGCAGAGGCAGGTGGATCACCTGAGGTCAGGAGTTTGAGACCGGCCTGGCCAACGTGGTGAAACCCTGTCTCTACTAAATATACAAAAATCAGACGAGAATAGTGGTGAATGTCTGTAATCCCAGCTACTCAGAAGGCTGTGGAAGGAGAGTTGCTTGAGCCCAGGAGGCAGAGGTTGCAGCGGGCCAAGACTGCACCACGCACTGGGTGACAGAGCGAGACTCCATCTCAAAAAACAAACAAACAAACAAAACTTGAATGGATGAGCAAAGAAAATGGTTATTTGAGATGGAATCTACTCCTGGTGAAGATGTGAACATCGTTTAATTGATATCCAAAAATTTAGAATATTAAATAAACTTAGTTAATAAAGAAGTGGCAGGATTTGAGAGGATTAGCTCCAATTTTGAAAGTTCTGCTGAGGGTAAAATGCAACTTACAGCATCACATGCTACAGAGAAATATTTCATCAAAAAGAGATTCAATGAAGGTCTCAAAGTTCATTGTTGTGTTATTTTAAGAAATTGCCACTGCCACTCCCACTTTTAGCAGCCAGCACTCTAATCAGTCAGCAGCCATCAACATCAAGGCAAGACCCTCCACCAGTGGAAAAGCTGACAACTTGCTGAAGGCTAAGTTGATTGTCAGCATTTTTTAGCAATACGGTATTTTTAAATTAGGGTATATACATTGTTTTTTAGCTACTGCACACTTAATGCAGTGTATTATAAATTTTTTTTGGGACAGAGTCACTCTGTCATCTAGGCTGGAGTGCAGTGACGCGATCTTGGCTCACTGCAACCTCCACCTCCCAGGTTCAAGCGATTCTTCTGCCTCAGCCTCCCGAGTAGCTGGGATCACAGGCATGTACCACCACACCAGGCTAATTCTGTATTTTTAGTGGAGACGGAGTTTCTCCATGTTGGTCAGGCTGGTCTCGAACTCCCGACCTCAGGTGATTCACCTGCCTCAGCCTCCCAAAGTGTTGGGAATACAGGCATGAGCCACCGCGCTGGCCGTGTGTTATAATTTTTATATGCACTTGGAAACAAAAAAATTTGTGCAACTTATTTTATCGTCATGTTTACTTTATTGTGGTGGTCTGGAAAGGAACCTGTGATAGATCTGAAGTATGCCTGTGGTCCTTCCAAACCACACCATGGAGGGACCTTAAGGTCAGCAATCCTCTCTGCATGTTGAAGAGAACTCAGACATTGTCTCTTCTACCAGAGCTAGAGACCAAACATAATAAAATAAGCTTAATCCACTTATCATGAAACCAGGGTGTCCAGAAGAAGTGTTTAAAACAATGGTAAAGCAGACAACATCAAAGAGCAGCTAGAGGGGAAAAAATTAAAATCAGAGTATTTAGCATTTGAAACACCTATTTTTTTTTTTAGACAGGGTCTTGCTCTGTTGCCCAGGCTGGAGTACAGTGGCGCGATCTCGGCTCGCTGAAATCTCTGCCTCCCAGGTTAAAGTTGTTTCCCTGCCTCAGCCTCCCAAGTAGCTGGGACTACAGGCATGTGCCACCATGCTTGCTTGGCTAATTTTTTGTATGTATAGTAGAGATGGGGTTTCACCATGTTGGCCAGGCTAATGTTGAACTCCTGACCTCAGCTGATCAGCCCACCTGGACTCTCAAAGTGCTGGGATTACAGGTGTGAGCCACCATGCCCGGCCTGAAACACTTGTTCTGATTTTAGTAGGTGCATTCTCAAGTACTATTTTTTTCTAATGTTTTAATGGACTTGTCAAATACTTCTTTTCTTTGTAGCAACTTTATCTATAAAAATAGAATAAATTTCTGGCTGTTGAACAAATGAGGATATAATTTAGCTAATGCTCAAAATATCTCAAGCAAGTCCTAAATATGGCAACAAGAGCATGAAGTAAGCCCATTATTCAAGCACAGGCTTTATCTTTATAAAATTTTAGCTCAAAGTGAAAATTTCAGCCAAAAGCATATGTGGAAAGGCATCTTATAAAGAATCGATGGTGTATTTTTCTAAGGTTTAAGACAAACTCATAAGACATAGAATAATACACACACATTATACCAATGTCAAATTCCTAATTTTGATATAGTATAATAATTATACATGATGTAAACACTGGAGAAGACTTGTTAAAAGGCAACATCCTATGAAACTATAATTATTTCCAAATAGTTTTTAAAAGCTAACTCTTGAAGAAGTTAATTAAGTAAAAATAATGCACACACATTGCAGGTTATTTTATGGCCTAATATCATGATTAATTGTTCCTATTAGTGTGCAACTGGTGTTTTTCTTCTGTTTTATGTGCTATTTTTTAGCCTAAGTAAAGCACTATCAGAAAGCCAAGGTACATTCATTTCCAATATCAGCATCACAAGAATTTCACTAAATACTAAGTATATTTTTCCATTGATTTAGGCCATTATTCGTACATGTAGGTATCAGTTTAATGAATTTAGGTACCTAGACCTTTATAGTGGTTCACATTTTACTTTGCCTGATATTTATTTTTTAAAAAGTACATTAGTCTCAAGCCACAAAAGAAAAACTTCTACATGTTATGGTTCATTTAAAGATTGTCAATGTTGATCAAATCCTTTTCAATGCTATAGATTGTGACTAAATTTTTGTTTTTAATTCGAAGGCAAAAAGCCCAATTTAAGAAATGCTAATTTTATTGAATCTACCCTAAATGGATCATGATTCTTAACAAAGTGTTGATTTACATAAGAACATAAATAAGTGCTTCCCATGAAATAAATGTTGAAGTAGGAAGAGACCAAATTGGCCAGGATGGTACCGATCTGTTGACCTCGTGATCCGCCTGCCTTGGCCTCCCAAAGTGCTGGGATTACAAGTGTGAACCACCGCGCCTGGCCCGTCTTAAAAGGATATAAATCATGTGTATTAATGACTACAGTATAAATATATACCACAAACTATGTGAAAAACATAAACTCAATCCATGAAGCATAGAGAGAGTGATGAAAAATATATGAAGGCAACTTTAAAGAGTAGTGGGTGTTTGAATTGAGCCTTCAGCTCAATAGGCAGAAATGGAAAGGAAGGGTTTGAAAGCAGAAACAACTTCAGTACTAGCATGGGGATGGAGAAGTTCTATTATGTATATCCAAGATATAAAGCAGATAGGAAAGTGGGCTTTATAGGGAGATAAGACAATGGGCTGAGGAGTTTGCACTTTGTTTAGTAATTAGGAAAGGGAAAAGTGTTTAAAACGTTAAGCTGGATACTGGCATGTTCATCAGGAAGTATAAACACAACAGAAGAGATTAGGAGAGGATAATATTGATGAGGAGAGTTTTAAGATTGGCTTGAATTATGATGGTAATACTCGAAATGAAAGATAACGGATGATCAGAGGCTCCAAACTAGACTCCTTGGAATGTTAGAGTTCCTGGAAATAGCTCCAGGGAGGTAGCAGTCCCTGAATGTGTATATAAACATCTTGTGTATTTTTCAAGGGAGAATCCTGGGTTTTTATGAGAAATCTCAAGGGTGCCTCTAATTTCAATTTTTTTTTTTTTT
>NW_012102687.1:3179585-3211761 GCF_000951045.1 Mandrillus leucophaeus | reverse complement strand
TCCTCCCGTACTGCAAGGAGTCCAAAGGCTGAAATAATATGCCCACATGGAGTCCAAGCCTGCCTTTCTTTTCTATCTTTCTTTTCCTCTTCCTTCTCCTCCTCCTTTCCCTTCTCCTCCCCTCCCCTCTCTTCCCCTCCCCTCTCCTCCACTTCCCTTCTTTTCTTTCTTTTCATTCCTTTCTTTATTTTAACAGACCAGGTCTCCCTCAGTCACCCAGGCTGGAGTGCAGGGCACAATCATAGGTCACTGCAGCCTTGAATTCCCAAGCCCCAGCAATCCTCCTGCCTCAGCCTCCCACATAACTGCGACTACAGGCATGCACCACCACATCCAGCCATTTTTTATTTTTTTGTAGAAAAGAGGTGTCTCTATGTTACCCAGGCTTGTCTGGAACTCCTGGGCTCAAGCAATCCTCCTACCTTGGCCTCCCAAAATGCTGGGATTACAGGCATGAGCCACCACACCCTGCTCATGCCCCTTATTTTATACTACTTTCTGGGCACACAGGACTCAGGAATCCCTGCCCAAACAGACTCAAGCTCACTTCCTTAGTAGAAAGTAGTATAATTATTGTAATTATTCATTAAGTTTCTGTATATCTGATAGAAGAGACATGAAAATCTCCAGCAGTAAAAATAGATTATGATTTAGAGTTTATAAAATAAAAGCAACCACTTTTTAGGAGAAATTCATTTATTGTACTGAGAAAAGTGAACAATTTCTCTCAAGGTCCTCTGATATGGCTTGACTCTGTGTCCGCACCAAAATCTCATCTCTAATTATAATTCCCACGTGTGGAGGGAAGGAAGTGATTGGATTATGGGGGGTGATTTCCTTCATGCTGTTCTTGTGATAGCGAGTGAATTCTCATGAGATCTGATGGGTTTGTAAATGGTAGTTTTTCCGGAGCTGTCACGCACGACTCCCTCTAGTCTGCTGCTATGTAAGATGCGTCTCTTCCCCTTCCGCCATGATTGTAAGTTTCCTGAAGCCTAACCAGCCATGTAGAACTGTGAGTCAATTAAACCTCGTTTATTTATAAATTACCCAGTCTCGGGTAGTATCTTTACAGCAGTGTGAGAACAGACTAATACATCCTCCTCAAGAAGGATGCTGCATATTTTAAGAAACAACAATTCCAGGAACATCTTTAAAATAAGTTCATCAATGAGCTTCATAAAATTGTTTCTTACTATGTTCCTCAATATAGAACATTAGCAAAAGCATAAGTAAATGAGGACAGTTTTACAAATGCTTTTAATCTTACAGTTCAGGCATACATTTCTTTTTTGGTCAGGTGTCAGGGATAAGATAAAGATTACCTAGAGTAACAAATGAAATCTGCATGCTTCAAAAGTATTTCACAAACACTGTTTTTTAGCATAATGTTCTAAAATACTGCCCAGGCTGGGTGCAGTGGTTTATGCCTGTAATCCCAGTATTGTGAGAAGCCAAAGTGGGAGGATTGCTTGAGGCCAGGAGCTCCAGACCTGCCTGGGCAACATGAGACCCTATCTCTACAAAGTAAAAAATAAAAAGTGAAATACTGCTTATTTTAACTGCCTTTAAAATAAAGCCAGATGCACCGTGTAAGCACAATTCTATAAAGCAGGGACAAACAAAAGGATCACCACATTAGTCTGCAAAAATCTTAAAAGAAGTAAAAAAATTTGTTTTTATTTGAGTATTAACACTGAAGTTCAGTTATATTATTTTTTAATGCCTCTAAGTTCTTAAGCACTGTAGAGAAGCTAGCTCACTTTATTTCTGTCATCATTTTGTTCCTAGGATTACAGCAAAAACCTCCACATCCACTCTTGGCTTTCTTCCATTCATTATCCAAACTTTGGACAAAGTGATCTTTTAAAAATATGTACAACTAAAATACAAATTTAACAGTGCAAATCCCTGATCAAAGCCCTGCAATATAATTGCATTGCTCTGGAATAAATTCATGCTCAACATGATCTGGTCACTCCTTTCACTGTCTCTTCTGCTCTCCCAACACAAACACGGACTGGAATACTTCAATTCCTTGAGTGTTCATTCCCATAGTTTCCTCAGTTTCTAATACAGAATATTTAAATAAATTAATATCTGCCTTGAGCTTTGAAATCTCCGTTTATTATTCTTTATTCACTTTTCAAACAAAAAGTTGTAAGTTTCAAGACAGTTTCCTCCCTCCTGCCCCATCCTAGATGAAAATAATTTTCTAATAATTAGGAATGAGCTTTGTGAGATGCACCAACTTTGGAGACTTTTAATAAAATGCTCCAGGATCTGAAAGAAAAGTAAAAATTACAAACCATCTGGCCCATCACCAGTTAGAACCTGGGCACATGAAGAGGCAGGTCCATCGATGAACAAATAATTCCATTGCCAAGTCTCTTATTTGGTGTGAGGTTCTGAATCTCTGAGTGACTACTAGTATCCAAACTTTCTGTCCACTTATTGTGGAAACAACAAGTGGTAATGACTGATGGAGACAGAATTCACTATTTGACCAGGAAGATTACTAATTAAAATAAAACTTACATATCTTCAAAAATAGAGTTTTCTTTTACTTTAGATACAAGGCACCCAGTTTATCAAAGTATATTGGTTATTATATAAATGCACCTTATATTGTATAACTGCAATTTAAGTACTTTCTGTGTTCTTTTGGTAGAACATTGCTATAGATTTTCCTCTGAGGAAATGTGTTTTATTCTTTTTTAAAAGATTTTTTTAGATAATTGAGATTCATATGCAGTTATAAGAAATGATACAGAGATATCCCACATATCCTTTGTCTAGTTACCCCTACTGTAACATCTACCATAACTATAGTATAATACCACAACCAGGAAATTGACATTGCAATTCCATCAATCATATTCACATTTCACCAGTGTGTGTATTTTAACACATGTGCAGATTCTTGTGACCATTGCCACTGTCAAGATACAGGACAGTTCCATGACACAATCATATCTTATGTAGCCTTTTTATAACTTCAGCCATGTCCCTCCCACTCTCCCTTACCCTATCCCTAGCCACTGACAACCACTAACCTAGTCTTCATTTCTATTTTTTTTATTTCCTAGAATATTATAGAAATGAAAGCATATAATATATAACTGTTTGGACCTTTTTTTCACTCGGCATAATTTCCTGGAGATTTATTCAAGGAGTTGTGTGTATTGATATTTCATTCTTTTTTATTATCAAGCAACATTTTCTGATATGGATGTGCCACAGTTTGTTTAACCGTTCACCTATTTTAGGATATCTGCATTGTATCCTACTTTGGGTTAGTATAGACGAAGCTGCTATGAACATTTGTGTATAAGTTTTTCATGTGAACATAAATTATATTTTTTCTGGAGCAAATGCTCAAGAGTGCAATTAGTGAGTAGTACAGTAATTGCATATTTAGTTTTATAAGAAACTGCCAAACTGTCATTTTGGTTGTACCATGTTACATTCACACCAACATTGTATGAATGATCCATTTTCCCTGTATTGATCATTTGTATGACCAAACATATGATTATTTCTCTGTAAAATGATTCATTTTCACCTTACTACCATTTGGTGTTGGCATTATTTTTTATTTTAGTCATTCTGATAGACTTGCAGAGATAACCCATTGTGGTTTTAGTTTACATTTCCTTAATGTTTACATTTAGTTTACATTTCTTTAATGGCTAATGAAATTAAAAATCATTTCACATAAGTTGGCTTATTTGCCATGTGTATATCTTCTTAAGTGAAATGTCTGTTCATCTCTTTTGCTCACTTTCTAATTAGATTACTTGGTTTATTTACTGTTGAGTTTTGAGTGTTCCTTATATATTCTGAAATCTAGTCTTTTGTCAGATCTGCAAATATTTTCTCCCAATCTGTAACCTGTTTTTTCATCTTCTTAAGAATGCCTTTGCAGACAGAGTACAAAATTTCCATTTTGATGAGGTCGAATGTATCAGTTTTTCCTTTTATGGATTGTGCTTTTTGGTGTGAAGTCTAAGAAACCTTTGCCTAAAGCTTGAAGAATTTTGCCTGTCTACCCAAATGAGAAGGAACCAGAAAAACAATTGTGGTAATATGACAAAACAAAGTTCTTTAACATCCCCAAAAGATCACACTAGCTCATAAGCAATGGATTCAAACCAAGATTAAATTTCTGAATTTCCAGAAAAACAATTCAGAAGGTTAACTATTAAGCCGATCAAGGTGGCACCAGAGAAAGGTGAAGTCTAACTTAAAGAAATAAAAAAAGTGATGCAGTATATGAATGAAAAAATCTCCAGTGAAATAGATAGCACATATAAAAAATAATCACAATTTCTGGAAATGAAGGACACTCTTAGTGAATTGCAAAATGCACTGGAAAGTCTCAGCAATAGAATCAAACAAGCAGAAGAAAGAACTTCAGAACTTGAAGACAAGGCTTTTGAATTAACCCAATTTGACAAAGACAAAGAAAATAGAATTTAAAAAAAGTAACAAAGCCTACAAGCAGTTTGGGATTATGTTAAACAATCAAACCTAAGAATAATCGATGTTTCCAAGGAAGAAGAGAAATCTAAAAGTTCGGGAAACATATTTGAGGAAATAACAAGGAAAATTTCCTCAGCTTTGCTAGAAATCTAGACATCCAAATGCAAGAAGCCCAAAGAACACCTGGGAAATACATTGCAAAAAGATCATCATCTAGGCACATAGCCATCAGGTTATGTAAAGTCAAGATGAAGGAAAGAATCTTAAGAGCTGTGAGGCAAAAGCATCAGGTAACCAATAAAGGAAAACTTATCAGCTTAACAACATATTTCTCAGCAGAAACCTCACAAGCTAGAAGGGATTGGGGTCCTGTCTATAGCCTTTAAACCAAACAAATCTCAGCCAAGAATTTTGTATCCAGTGAAACTAAGCTTCATAAATGAAGGAAAGATACAGTCTTTTTCAGACAAATACTGAGAGAATTCACTACTACCAAGCCTGCACTACAAGAACTGCTAAAAGGAGCTCTAAATTTTGAAACAAATCCTCGAAATATACCAGAATAGAATCTCCTTAAAGTATAAATCTCACAGGATCTATAAAACAACATTTTAATCTATAATGCAATGATTTAAAAAAACCAAGGTATTCAGACAACAAATATCATGATAAATAGAATAGTACCTCACATCAGTGTTAGTGTTAGTATGTGAATACTAACACTGACTGTAAATGGCCTAAATGCTCCACTTAAAAGATACAGAATGGCAGAATGGATAAGAATTCACTAACCAAGTATCTACTGTCTTCAACAGATTAACCTAATACATAAGGACTCACATAAACTTAAGGTAAAGGGGTAGAAAAATATATCCCATGCAAATGGACACCAAAAGCAAACAGGAATAACTATTCTTGTATCAGACAAAACAAACTTTAAAGCAACAGTTGTTAAAAAACACAAAGAGGGACATTATATAATGATAAAAGGACTAGTCCAATAGGAAAATATCACAATCCTCAACATATAAGTGCCTAATACTGGAGCTCCCAAATTTATGTAACAATTACTGCAACACCCAAGAAATGAGATAGGCAACACAGCAATAGTGGGGGACTTCAGTACTCCACTGACAGCACTAGACAGATCATCAAGACAGAAAGTCAACAAAGAAACAATGTACTTAAACTACACCCTTTATAGATATGTGGAAAACATTCTACCCAACAAATGCAAAACATACATTCTATTCATCAGCACATGGAACATTCTCCAATACAGAACATATATAACAGGCCACAGAACAAGTCTCAACAAATTTAAGAAAATCAAAATTATATCAACTACTATCTCAGATCACAGTGGAATAAGATTGGAAATCAACCCCAAAAGAAACCTTCAAAACCATGCAAATACATCAAAATTAAACAAACTGCTCCTGAAAAAATCACTGGATGAAAAATGAAATTAGGATAGAAATTTAAAAATTCTTTCAACTGAGCAATAATAGTGACACAACCTATCAAAACCTCTGAGACACAGCAAAGACAAAGGGATTGGGGTCCTATCTGTAGCCTTTAAGTCAAACAAATATCAGCCAAGAATTTTGTATCCAGTGAAACTAAGCTTTGTAAATGAAGGAAAGATAGTCTTTTTCAGACAAGTACTGAGCACTACAAGAACTGCTAAAAGAAGCTCTAAATTTTGAAACGAATCCTCGAAATACAGCAGAATAGAATCTCATAGCATTAAATACCTACATAAATAGCAACTTCATAGCATTAAACACCTACATCTAAAAGTCTGAAAGAGCACAAATAGACAATCTAAGGTCACACCCCAAGAAGCTAAAGAAACAAGAATAAACCAAACCCAAGCCCAGCAGAAAAAAAGAAATCGCCAAGATCAGAGCAGAACTAAATGAAACTGAAACAAAAAATATGAAAAAGATAAATAATACAAAAAGCTGGTTATTTGAAAAGATTAACAAAATTGATAGACCATTAGCAAGATTAACCAAGAAAAAAAGAGAAGATCCAAATAAGCTCAATTGGAAATGAAATGGGAGATATTACAACTGTTACCACAGAAATACAAAAGATCACTCAAGGCTACTATGAACATCTTTATGCACATAAACTAGAAAACCTAGAGGAGATGTGTAAATTCCTGGAAAGATACAACCCTCCTAGATTAAACCAGGAAGAAATAAACTGTGAACAGACCAATAACAAGTAGTGAGATTGAAATAGTAATTAAAATGTTACCAAACAAAAATAAGTCCAGGACCAGACGGATTCACAGCTGAATTCTATCAGACATTCAAAGAAGAATTGGTACCAATCCTAGTTACACTATTGCAAAAGACAGAGAAAGAGAAAATACTCCCTAAATCATTCAATGAAGCCAGTATCACCGTAATGTCAAAACCAGGAAAGGAAATAACAAAAAAAGAAAACTAGAGACCAATATCACTGATTAACCTAGATGCAAAAATCCTCAATAAAATACTAGCTAACCGAATCCAACCACATGTTAAAAAGATAATCTACCATGATCAAGTGGGTTTCATATCAGGGATGCAGGGATGCTTTAACATACACAAGTCAATAAATGTGATATACAACATAAACAGAATTAAAAACAAAAATCACATGATCATCTCAAAACACATAAAAAGTATATGACAAAATCCAGCATCCCTTCATGATTAAAATCCTCAGCAAAATCCACATAGAACGGATATGCCTTAAGGTAATAAAAACCATCTGTGACAAACCCACAGCCAACAACATTATACTGAATGAGAAAAAGTTGAAAGCATTTCCCCGGTGAACTAGAACAAGATAAGGGTGCCTACGCTCACCACTCCTCTTCAACATGGTATTGGAAGTCCTAGCCAGAGCAGTCACACAAGAGAAAGAAATAAAGGGCATCCAAATCAGTAAAGAAGAAGTCACACCACCACTGTTTGCTGATGATATGATCATATACCTAGAAAACCCTAAAGACTCAACCAAAAGTTCCTAGAACTGGTAAATGAATTCAGCAAAGTTTAAGGATACAAAATTAATGTACACAAATAAGTAGCCCTGCTATACATGAATAGCAACAAAGCTGAGAATCAAATCATGAATTCAACTCCTTTTACAGTAGCTGCAAAAAAAAAAAAAAAAAAAAAAAAAAATTAGGACTATACTTAACCAAAGAGGTGAAAGACCTACACAAGGAAAACTATAAAACACTGCTGAAAGAAATCATAGATGACACAAACAAATGGAAACACATCCCATGCTCATGGATGGGTAAAATCAATATTGTAAAAATGATCATACTGCCAAAAGCAATCTACAAATTTCAATGCAATTCCCATCGAAATACAACCATCATTCTTCACAGAGAAAGAAAAAAGAAATCCTAAAATTCATATGGAACCAAAAAAGAGCCCTCAAAGCAAGATTAAGCAAAAAGAACAAATCTGGAGGCATCACATTACCTGACTTCAAACTATACTCTAAGGCCATACTCAGCAAAACAGCATGGCACTGGTATAAAAAAAGGCATATAGACCAATGGAACAGAACAGAGAACCCAGACATAAAGCCAAACACTTACAGCCAACTGATCTTCAATAAAGCAAACAAAAATATAAAGTGGGGAAAGGACATCCTATTCAACAAATGACACTGGGACAATTGGCAAGCCACATGTAGAAGAATGAAACTGGATCCTCATCTGTCACCTTATACAAAAATTGGTTTAAGATGGATCAAAAACTTAAATCTAAGAGCTGAAACCATAAAAATTCTAGAAGATAACTTTGGAAAAACCCTTCTAGACATTGGCTTAGGCAAAGACTTCATGACCAAGAACCCAAAAGCAAATGTAACAAAAACGAAGATAAATAGATGGAACTCAATTCAACTGAAAAGCTTCTGCACAGCAAAAGAAATAATCAGCAGAGTCAACAGACGGTCCACAGAGAGGGAGAAAATCTTCTCAATCTATACACCTGACAAAGGATTGATATCCAGAATCCACAAGGAACTCAAACAAATCAAACAATCCCGTCAAACAATCCCATCAAAAAGTGGGCTAAGAACATGAATAGACAATCTTCAAAGAAGATATACAAATGGCCTGTAAACATATAAAAAAAACACCCAACATCACTAATGATCAGGGAAATGCAAATCAGAATCACAGTGGGATACCACCTCACTCCTGAAAAAATGGCCCTAATAAAAAAATCAAAAATTAATAGATGTTGGTGTGGATTTGGTGAAAAGGAAACACTTTTACACTGTTGGTGGGAATGTAAACTAGTATAACCACGATGGAAAACGGTGTGGAGATTTCTTAAAGAGCTAAAAGTAGATCTTTAGATCCTACTCCTTTTGCCCAGAGGAAAAGAAGTCATTATACGAAATAGATAACTTGCACATGAATGTTTATAGCAGCACAATTTGCAACTGAAAAAATATGAAACCAGCTCAAATGCCCATCAATCAATGAGTGGTATGGAATACTACTCAGCCATAAAAAGGAACGAAATAATAGCATTTTCAGCAACCTGAATGGAATTGGAGATCATTATTCTAAGTGAAGTAACTCAGGAATGGAAAACCAAACATCATCTCTTCATCAGTGGGAGCTAAGCTATGAGGATGCAAAGGCATAAGAATGATACCATGGACTTTGAGGACTTAGGGGAAAGGGTGAGAGGGGGATAAGTGATAAAAGACTAACATTGGATACAGTGTACACTGCTTAGGTGATGAGTACACAAAAATGTCAGAAATCACCAGTAAAGAACTTATTCATGTAACCAAACATCACTAGTTCCCAAAAAATCTGTTGAAATAAATAAAAAATAATAATACATATTAAAATCTTGCACTTTGAGATCTTAAATAAGATAAGGATGTCAGCTAACATCCCTTCCATTCAACAATGTACTGAATATCTTAGCCAGGATGATAAAGCAAAAAGAAATAAAAGGCATGAAAATTTGAAATAAACAAACTGTCATTATTCACAGACCATATGATTGCTACGTACAGACATTTCCAAAGAATCTACATGGAGAATTAATAAGTAAATTGATAAATATTGCTAGGTCAATATGCCAGAGTCA
Source organism: Mandrillus leucophaeus (assembly GCF_000951045.1). NCBI lineage: Eukaryota > Metazoa > Chordata > Mammalia > Primates > Cercopithecidae > Mandrillus > Mandrillus leucophaeus. The sequence continues at coordinate 3,202,138 of NW_012102687.1, read as the reverse complement.
TACAAAACCAATTGTATGTCCATATATTTTCACAGTTAGAAAATAAAATTGTTAAATGATAAAAAACAAGTTGAAGAATTTCTTCTAACTTTTTAAAAAATTATAGTTTCATGTATTACATTTATTTCTGTGATCTATTTTGGAGTTAGTTTTGTTTAAAGTGTGAGGTTTGGTCAATGTTTGTTTTGTTTTTGTTTTACTTATGGAGGTTCAATAGTTCCAGCACTCATTTTTTCAAAGACTGTCCTTCCTCTACTGAATTGCTTATGAATCTATTCATAAAATAAGTTGTAGTAATATACTAAAGTTTAATATAAAGTAGAGTGATTCCTCCACTTTATTCTTCTTTTTCAAGATTGAGTGATCTATTCTAGGCCTATAATTTTCTATATAAATTTTAGAGTAAGCTTGTTCACACTATTATAGATTTTTATATGCTGGGAATGTTTATTTAAAAGTAATAGTTAAGCATAAAATACTCCATTTCTTCTCTTCTATAGTTATCATCACTCAATAGAATACAATACTGCAACTAAGACTACAGTAATTACTTTTATTAAAAACTAAATTTGTGCTACCATTACTATTGATCTGCTAGTAAGAATGAAGCATTTGGAGGCATGTAAAATTTTGGTAGCATCTTCTATCCAGTGCTACTTATTTGAGAAAGATTGGATACAGAAAAGAGTAATCATGGTATCTTGTTTTGGCCACATTTGCCTACGTCATGCTCAGAAAAGCACAGTGAAATGTGAGAGAAGAACCTAGTTATTCAAAACTATTGTTTTCTGTTTTATATTGCAGGAGTCTTGTGAGAGGACTAACATCATCGAAGCTAAGCCTGGCTTTCCTTGACCTGTGATAAAGTATAATCTAGCCTGTAGCTGCGATAAGATACCTTTGGATTTTCTGTTTTGTCACTGTCCCAATACCATGTCCTTGAACCTGTAAAGCAATGCCACGACTCTTTTAAAAAATAACATCCCAAGAATATCTCTTTAAACAGTTTCCTTCCCTGAATCCTTTTTTGTCCTGTTGATAAATAAATCCTGGCTACAGCTTGTAGTAGATAATCTGGAGGTGTGGCTCAGCCCATAGCCACACTTTCTGAAGGCTGCCAAGTCCTGAGTGTGTCCCCTTATGCTTCCCACTCCAACTCCAACCCTGACTGTAAGTGGATGGATCCAAAGCGTGACCTTAGCTCTTCCCATCCTACTGTCTCTCCGAGGAGTGTGGAATCAGAATAAGGACATGTTAGTCAACCTGAGGACATAACTACCTGGCAGCCAAAGCTGTCACTGTGTGGATGTTATCTTTAGCCAACACACCCTGACTCCACTTAGACCAATTTTCTGTGAGACCACAGACAATAAATATTAAGTTTGTATTTTGCCAACCAAAAAAAAAAAAAAATGCATTAGAACAGAGGCTAGATTAGGGTTAGGTTGCATAAGTATAAATTTGTGTCAAAAGTCAAAAGTAGAGGGAAATAGTGGAAATATTTCTTTCAACAAGTAAACATGGAGAAAGATAAATTATTTTTGGCAAAAATGCCCTAAGGGCGTATTTTTAATTCTAAGAGTGTGGGTGGTTTCCCGGGAGCAAAATGTGCAATATGGTGTTTTCTTTTCCTTGCTTTGTATGCTGTTTTCTCTAAAATATGTATCTGATTGTTCTGTATTATGTAGAAAGTTATATTAAAGAGATTGAAATGGGCCTTTAGAGTCCTCTTATATTTTTGCCCTTTCACATTGTACCTTGTCATTTTTATCTTTCATATCTTTCTAGTAAAGTTTCAATCAGGTATAAATCTATTGAACACATACTATATGTGTATGTAGAAAGGAAAATGATGTGAGTGGCTGCTTTGTTGTATTTTATATATATATATGTATGTATATATACACATATATATGTAATATTAAACAGTGCTTATTTCAACACAATTATAAGACATAAACAAAGCTTTAAGAAAGAATTGTTGACTATTCAGAAGAAGGCACATAAATATCTAAAAATATTAAGAGGGAGTGGGTCTTTTTTACTGTCCAGAAGTTGCACTGAGCATCACACAGCAGGGGTGATACTTCTCTTAAATTATTTTCTCATAATTCTCATTTCTTTCTTTTAACACAAGATACACTAATAGGGATTTTTGGAAAGTGAAGAGAGGGAAAGGGTTGGGATACTATTCTTCTCTTTTTGTTTATTTGTTTGTTTGTTTGAGAATGGGTCTTGCTCTGTCAGCCACGGTGGAGTGCAGTGGCATGATCACGGCTCTCTGAAGCCTTGCACTTCTAGGCTCAAGTGATCCTCCCAACTCAGCCTCCCAAGCAGTTGGGACTACAGGCAAGTGCCATCATGCCCTGTTAGATTTTTAAAATTTTTTTTTGTAGAGACGGGGTTTCACCATGTTGCTCAGGCTGGTCTTGAACTCCTGGGCTCAAGTGATCTTCCTGCCTCGGCCTCCCAAAGTGCTGGGATTCCAGCATGCACTACCGTGCCTGGCCTTATTTCTCTGTTTTTGACTTGAAACTTTTGATTTGATGTTTTTCGTTATTTAATCCTCTTGTTTTCTGAATTTCCCCTTCCCTTCCTCTACTCTGCAGGTTTCTGCCCATATCCTCTCCTGCGTATGGTAAGCTGACTCTCCAAGCTAATTTGCTCTGCTTAGGAATGCATCACAAGAAAGTCCAAAGAACAAATGCCTTCCTCAGTTTCTTGCAATTAAGGCTTATTAGTTGCATTGAAGTTAGAAATGTTTCTTTTTTCAGATTTTCTGATCTCTCCCTTTTATCCTTCACATAAGTGGTTTAGTGAGACTAGAACTGCATCAACATTGCAGGAAAAAACTCAGATCACAGGCTGGCATTACGTACAACGTAATGCCAAAGAGTTAAATTTCCCCCTAACTTAATATACTTTAAAAAATATTGAATATACTTTTTTACTTTTCTTAACACTGGAAAAGATCTGTATTTATCCAGAAGAAAAAAAATGTACATATTCATCTTCCATAAGCTTCTCTTGAAATGAATGCAGTTTCTACTTAGATCATGTACCAACTTTCGGTTCACTTGCTGTAGATAGAAAAAAATTCTGAGATCATTCTGGGAGTTCACATCAGAATAACAACAAAAACCACTGATCATTTAAGATAATGCTTATTGAACACTTTGAACAAGCCAACACCTCTTTTAAATGTTTAACCTGAAATATCTCATTTAATTCTTACAAAAATCCTGTGTGTATCCACTAATTAACATCATTTTGCATATGAGGTCGCTGACCCACAAAGAGCTTACATGAATTGCTCAAGATCACACAACTAGAAAGAGGCTGAACTAAGAATAAAACATACAGCTCATTCTAGAAAACATATCCTTAATTGCAATCCAACATTGCTTTTCAGCAATGAAAAGACTGCATAGAATAATTGAAAATATCACTTTTAAGGAAATAGTACATTTAAATATGGCTATTGGAGAATCCATTAGCAGCCATTGTCTTTTCATTTTTGACTTCCAAAACAAACTTTTTCATTATGATACCATTTACTTAGTTCTCACGCATATTACAAAAGCATGATATAGTGTTTCATACTCAATAGACCATGGAGTAAGGAAATTTTACATTTTGATAACAGAAGACCATAGTATGTAAGATGATCCACATGAAATGCAATAAGATCAATAATAACACATCGCTCTCCTTCCTAGACTTCTCTTTAAATGCTCATTCCTTGATGACTCTGACATCTCCACATAGACTTCTCACAAGCTTTGCAAATCTGCCTTTCATGTCAGCCACCACCAGCCTTTCCCTGCATACAAACCCAAATCTGCTTTTCCACTTAGCTTTTCTATTTTCCCTTGGTAGAACCATCACTTGCCAGGAAAAAAAATGAGAATTACTTTTCTTTCTCCTTTTCCCCAAGCATTACCTCTGAAATACTTTAATTCTTTCTTTTCTTTCTACCTTAGTGCCAAGGCCATACTTGAAATGGTTTGTCATTTCTTTTTGTTTGTTTGCTTGTTTGTTTTGAGACGGAGTCTCGCTCAGTCGCCCAGGCTGGAGTACAGTGGTGCGATCTCGGCTCACTGCAAGCTCCGCCTCCCGGGTTCACACCATTCTCCTGACTCAGCCTCCGGAGTAGCTGGAACTACAGGCACCGCCACCACGCCTGGCTAATTTTTTGTATTTTTAGTAGAGACAGGGTTTCACTGTGTTACCCAGGATGCTCTCGATCTCCTGACCTCGTGATCCGCCTGCCTCGGCCTCCCAAAATGCTGGGATTACAGGCGTGAGCCACTGTGCCCTGCCTGTCATTTCTTGATTAGACTTCTGTGAAGGTGTCTTCGTTATCATTTAAAATCTACCTTCCAAACAACTGCAAGGTGGATTACCTCACATACAAATCCTAATATGCTACTAATATGAGCAGCTTCTTGTATGTTCAGGATTATTTTTAACTCCCTGCTTACCCTTTCCAACTTACCTCCCAAAATGTCCACACATCCTTCGCATCAGTGACACCTAGGTACACTGAGTTTCTCAATTGGCCAAATGTTCTTACACCCTTATCACTTTGTTCACAATCTCATGGATCCCACCCCCTACTTAATTGCCTGGCTGACTTCTATTCTTCACCCAGGACAGATCAATCAATACCTACATTTAGAAATAGTTTCTCATTGAAACCCCACATCTCTCAAGTAAAGTAAGTATTCTTTTTATTTGCTGCTACTTTATTGTGGCTACTTCAACTTGTTCAGTTTATATATGCTAAACTTAGTTATACTGTCTCTAGTCATTTTTTTATGTGTATCTTTTCATTGTGAGGCTTTAGAACATAAAGACTATTTGTTATTCATATCTACATACCAAAACCTTGAATTTTGACTGACACATTGTACGTGCTTAATACATGCTTATTGAACTGAATTGAAATGTTAACCAGAAATATTCTTGGCAGCCTTAAACAACAAGGACAAGAACACAATGATGGAAAATTGAATATAAGAGAAAATAGCTTTCAGAACATTATGGCAGGTTGCACATCAAATACAATCACCTCTGCATTCTTTTTATACATTGAGGCTAATTTATAATACAAGCAATGTTCAAAGGTTTCTGATTACGATATCTCAAGATTTTCAATCACCAGGACTCAATTATTTGCAATATATACTTTATCTTCTATTGCACACACATATCTTATGCAGATTTATATAGATGCCCCCCAATCACAGCAACCTGAAAGTAAAAATAGACTCACAATTCTTATTTAAAAATCCATTTTTCTCTCTTTTCTCAACTGCTCTACAGAAACTCTCGACTCCTCACAAAATCCTCCTGAATAGTTCTTGTAGACTGCAGAGAGGTTCCCAAGTATGCTAGATAAACTAGTACTCCTGATGACCTGTGGTGCCTGCTAATCTTCTCTTCTCCTGCTGTAGCTTGCCCTGTCTGAGCTTTCTGTCTCTACTGATGCCTTTTGGTGGCATAGGCATCTTTGTTCTGAGCAAGATGCTATTAATGCTGCGAGTACTAATGCTCAACTTTCCCTGCTTCTACAGGACTGCCATTAAAGCCAACCTAGACTAGCGAATAGGAAGGAAAACACATGCTTAGGAAACTAAAAAAAAATAGGCATCAGAAAAATTTCTGTAAATAATTTGATGCTAATTATTTTTAAAATATGATTATAGTTTTTATGGCAAAAATCAGAATTTCTATTTAAATTTACTTACATGTATTTAGCAGTTTGGAATTACTATTTTTTAAATTTCCATGTGAGAAAATGCTCCTAATATTTTTAGTCACAAATCCTCTAAAGATTAAGGCAGACCTTCCTGACACTAATGTCCACTGATGCCCAGGCAGCAGCTGCAGGTGGCCAGTGTGAAGGGTGCTAATGTCTGTGGTGTTGGCATCGTCTCATGTTTGAAATCCAAACACGTGCTCCACACTGTCCAGGTCTTCTTTCTTTCTTTCTTCTCCTATTTTTATTGCAATTGCCTTGTTGTGGACTCATGTGTGTGTTCATGGAGACCAAATTAAAGGACAATCTGAGAACTGTGTTTACAAACACCCTCCTTTTCAGAACTTGAACTATGCTTCTTGATACCCTTTTTTTTTTTCTTAGAATAAATTGCTTATGATGAGGAACCTTGGCGCTTTACGTAACCACGCTAGCGACAGACCCATACACTACTTTAGGTAGGTTTAGGGTAAGGCTAGTCTAGGTTGGCTTTAATGACAGTCCTGTAGAAGTGGGGAAAATTGAGCATTAGTACTCTCAGCATTAATAGCACCTTGCTCAGAACAAAGACGCCTATACCACCAAAAGGCATCAGTAGAGACAGAAAGCTTACACACGGCAAGCTACTGAAATTAGGTTTCATACGGGAACCCTTGATTCACTAATGAATTTCTAAACATTTTTTCAGTGACACTTTTTGAAATGAAAATAACCTGTTTCATTTTATTAAACTCCAGGCTGGGTGTGGTGGCTCATACCTGTAATCTCAGCACTTTGGGAGGCTGAGGTGGACAGATCACTTGAGGTCAGGAGTTTGAGACCAGCCTGGCCAACATGTTGAAACTCCATCTCTACTAAAAATAAAAAAATCATCTGGGCGATGAGGGACACACCTGTAATCCCAGCTACTCAGGAGGCTGAGGCAGGAGAATTGCTTAAACCTGGGAGGCGGAGGTTGCAGGGAGCTGAGATCATCCCACTGCACTCCAGTCTGAGTGACAGAGTGAGACTCTGCCTCAAAAACAAACAAATGAACAAACAAAACAAAACAAAAACACCTCCAGTTAACAGGACTATCCTTTACCCAGGTAATATGGCTAACTGAGGTATTACTATATCATTTTGATCCTAGAATTTAAAATAAACCTAAGAAGACTTTATGAAGAAAGAATAAAAAAAAAAATTCTTAAATCCTTTCAAAAAATAAACCTAAGCCAGTCACATGTTGCCAATGTCTGGATTGTTCCTAGAGAGACAGTCAGGGGTAGATTAAAGGCTGTAGAAGCTAGTTCATGAATACAAAGTCCTCACCTAATTATTCCACAGGCAATTTCAGGTGGCTTCATTAGTTAGTGGGACAAAGAGTGGGCAAGGACGAGAGGATTTTCTTCTAATCTCTGTCTTGGAACATCCCTGGATTTCACTGGGTCTGTAGGAAAATTTCCAAAACTTAACTATAATAATCTTTCTCATTTTAAAGAAAAAGAAGTGGCAATTACAGTAACAATGAATGCCAAATTTGCTTTGATTCTTTTTCCAGGCCATCTGCTCTTCTCTTTGTGCTTGTATTGTAGCATCTGTTGAGATCATTGAACAAGATAAGTGAGAATAAGCAAAATAGACTCTGCTCCACTGAATCCTAAATTGCTCAAATATATATTCTTGTTTAAGAAGTCATCTTCAAATTTAAAACTAAAATACATGTAGAAAATTCAAGTAATTTTGTGATACATACTGTATTGATTTGGGTAAAAGCTAAGCTGCTGTAACAGAAACCAAAAGAAAAAGAAAAAACTAAAACACCCATACAACAGTATTGGATTTTAAAAATGTAGTTTATTTCTCTATTGTGTAATAGCCAGAAGTGGTTGTCATTTCAAAAATTGAAACAACACTGAAAAAATATTTAGAAATGTATTCGTGAATCAAGAGTTCCCATATAAAACCTAATTCCAGTGACCCTTTCCCTAAACCTACCTAGAGTCATGTAAGGGTCTATAATAGCCACAAGTGAGTTGCCTAGAGCCAAATATGAGGCTCTGCCATCAGCACATTTTGCTTGGTTTTTGTTTGTAGTCTGCCAGATAAAAGAAGCCAGAGCCAGATCTGATGAAGACGATGGAGTATCACTCAGAAATTCTGACTTTGTGCTGCATGGAGAAACAGGATGAAATTTTGAGTTGTCTCTACTGGTGGGAAAGGGAGAGTGTGTTGTATACATAGAAAAAAATGGTGCGTGTGTGTGTGGAATTCGGGAGAAGAGAGAAGTCAGAGGGGCAGATGGAGGCTTTCTGCTTCCAGTATTTCTTCTCTCCTTCTTACTTTTAGTAACAGAAGGGAACATGTACACCTTTACTCCCCGCAGGCTACATACTATTCTCCTAGGCACTTTTCTAGTGATGTGAGCCCATGTGGACTAAATTCAAGCTGATGAAGTATGAAAGAATCTGAAGTATGCAGTTTCCTGGTCATCTCTTTACGGATGCTTACTCTGCACTCTCCGCTTTCTGATGCCTGAAAAATACTGACAGTGGAAGAAACCATAGGATGAAGATAGAAGACCACTCACAGGCCTGGAATGCTCACCACTGAAGTGTTTATTTGTTTAACGACCCTGTGAAAGTTTGAAAACATGGAATCAAAAGGTGAAGTCTATGTAGTCTATGTCTTCTTTTTTCAAAAGCTTTGTGACTTCTTATACAACGGAGGATGGCAGAGTGATGCTATGTGACTTTCATTGCTTGGCCGGAAGAGGCCTTGTGACTTCTACTTGGTTTTCTCAGAATGCTCATCCCCAAGATGCTCCCCACTGGAACTCAGTTGCCCTGTTGTGTTATGTCCAAGGCCACATAAAGATGCTTGGTTGACAATTCCAACTGAACCAAGCCTCTGTCCTCTCAGACTGTACAACTATGTCAGTAGAGAAACCTCCAGGTTGCCCCACAACATTTGACTCACCCTCGGACATACAAGCTTTCTCAACTGAGGCCCCAGAGATCTTGAAACAAGGTAAGTCATCCCCTCTGTCTCCCACCTGAATTCCTGACCCATAGTATCTGTGACATAAGAAAAATGTTTTAAGCATCTTAAGGTATTCATAGTAAAACAATGTAGCCTGTAACCTAACTAATGCAAATGCCATAAAATTAAATAATTATTAATTATATATAATGATATAATAATAATACATACTATATAATTTTAATAATTATAATAATAATAATTAAATAATTTGTCATACTAAAACAAGACTATTTTAGGGTCCCAAACAATCTTGAATGTTACTCGATGTCTCAGATAGCAACTATTTACCTGTAACTAAGCAACTAGTAAATAGGGCAATTCTGTCAAAAATTGTTCAGAACTCTGGAGGAAAAGAAAGACTGATCTGAAATTTGAATCTATGATACTTTACCAAGAGAATCTGTCTAGCTTGCTGGGCTGATATCATTCAAACTTGTGTCTTCCTTCCTTCCCCATATAACTTGCTGCTCAGAGGTCTGAAGGTGGATTATGTCTAAGTGTAGCTTATGGTGTATACATACATAATAAAGTTGTGATTGAAAACTTTCCTTTTAACCTTTGTCTCTGGGCTGCTACATAGCTCTACAGCATTTAAATAATTAACTGCTTGCCTCTCAATTTGCCTTTAAGTCTCTGTATATACATGGACAATTGCTAGCACTTGTGGTGATTGGGTCTACAGTAACTATATGTTCTAATTCCATAACTTTAAAAGTCTTTTTTAGAAGAAAAAAATCTCTCATCTTTATAAGTTTTCCATCTTTATTATAATTAAGATGGAGACAAATGCTGTCACAATTGTAGAGCAATTTAATCTACACCTGCCTATGTAGAGAGAGATGTAAATAGATATTATGCTACATTCCTGGGGCATAGGCCACTATGCTTGAGAGAAAGAGAAAGCGGTTGTGATCAGTGAAACTATCCTCCAAAAGTGTGAGATGAAAATGTCAATTTAGGGACTTGGCATGTATACCACTTACCCTTTCTGAGCCTCACTTTCCTCTCCAACAAAAGGAGATAATTTAATCTCCACTGCATCTCTCACAGGATGGTTATCAAGAATAAATTACACAATGTGAACGGTTCAGAGCTACTCTTATAAAAGACCCCTTGCAGTCTTATTACATAGCCAACTGGAGACTAACTAAGGGAACTGAACACACATCCCCCAAATTACATGTAGGTAAAATGAGTCCCAAAATGTAAACATTCCTGTACCCTCTCTTTTGTCTTTATATAGATGAAGTCCTAGTAAGTGATAGACTGAGGATGAAAATCCAATGGCCATACCTTCCCATATTTGGAGACATGGTGAAAAATCAAAATTAGCTTGAATTCTGTTAACTTCCTCTCTTCTCCATTTCCTTCTGTTTTGTTGATTCTTTTTTTTTTTTTTTCTAATGCTACAGATGAAATTCCCACACGTCAGGTATATTTCATCAGTATATATAAACTATCTAAATCATATGAAAACCTTTTCTTAAAATAAATACTCTTTTGTTCGCACTCTTGAAAATGCTTGGACAACCCAATGAGTGTCTATCATGTGTGGGGAAAGCTCTCTCAGTGCAGAGGGAGGCCACAGGCAAGGACACAAGAGACAGGAGAGTGGCTCCTCCTGGGTCTGCCACTCACTAATGACTCAGACTCACTCTCTGAAGCCCATGTCCCTCATCTGTAAATGATCGGTTGTACTGAACTATTTCCAGTGTCTTTCATTTCTAAGATTTTGCAATCATATTTATTTAAAGAATAGTAGTTAAGAGTGTGGGTTCTTGAGCCCATTGCCTGGGCTTAAATCCCAGTTCTCCCACTTACCATCTGTGTAACCTTGGGTGAATGACTTAACTTTATATTTCTCCACCATCTCATCTGAAAAAGAAATGTACAAATGATTGTCTCTGCCTCATAAGGTAATATGAATATTAAATGAGGCAATACATATGTAATGACTAGGATGGTGCCTGGCACTTAAAGGGCTCAATATGCATTTAATTACATTGCACGTAAAACAGCTATCCTTTATTGCCTACTCATTAGGTGCCAGGCATGTGCTAATCTCTGCATTCTCATTTCTTTCATTCTTCGTAATAACTATTTGAAGTTGATTTTGATTTTCTTGATAAGGAAAATAAGGTTCAGAGAGCTCAAAATCCCCAAATCACAAAAACTAGTAAATTGTGGAGCAACATTTCCACCATAGATTTGTCTGACATCAAACCATTGTCTTTAAAATTTGCATAGCCATAAAATATGGATTATTGAAAATTCTAAGAAATGGCTAGACATAACGTACTCTAATCTTCAGAATTATAGGACTATTTGAAGACAGTACACCTTGAACTCCTGAGTTTGTTGTCATTATTATGTTCACCTGTTTTTTTAGTGTCTCTTTTTGGCAAGCTTTCTATTCCTCATAGTCTGGTCATTTGTTTTGTTTTTACTTCCATTTCTCTAAAACAATCTCAATCCTATACCCAATACTCTCTTTCAGCATTTTCCCCAGGACACATACAGGCGAAGTACATGGTTTGTGTGTCCTTATAGTAACCAGGCAGTCCAGATGTCAGTAATTTCCAAGTTAAATTTTTATCTGCCAGCAGGGTAATTTCTTTACTGTTCTCTTTTGCTAACCTGGAGAAGCGAGATAAACAGGAAAACAAAGCGATCCTGAGTCAGTGGAAAGGGAAAGAAGAAAAGGGACGGACTGGGACCAAACCAGGGGATGTCTGGGATGGGGAAGGTGGGGAGGTGACACTAAAACGTTGAAGTCCAGCCTGTGACTCAGACACCTAAAGCCTGGTGAAGAAGTTGGACATGGAATAGAAGGCAGTGACCCCCAGGAGCACAAGGAGAAGAGCTGTTTGTGGAAGAGTTCCCGAAGAGTGAGCTGCTGTCAGTGAGTGAGCGGATGATGAACATTTTCTCAGTGTGGCCCTTCTGAATTAGTCAGAGTTACAAAGACATATCAAGGCTTTTGCAGTAAGGGCAACACTTTAAGTGTCCTCACAGAAGCTTATCAGATGCTTAAGGACTTATAATTAATAACCATAAAATTAAGTTCTATTTCCTGAGTATACATAGGCTGAGAGATAGGACAGTTGGCTCGGTTTTGGGAAATGAAGCAAAGAGGTACAGTCATTGAATGTGGCTAATAAGAATCTTGTCTAGAGTCATAAAAGCGACATGAAACAGGCAAATGGATCTGGCTTCATTTGCAAAACCAAATACAAATTAGGTCAGCTAGGCTGGCCTTGACAAAATGGTTGAGGCAGACAAAACATGACCTTGGAACCCCACGGTACACTTCCAGCTCTTTTTCTCCCTTGCCTGGCGAGCAAGCTACCCTCCAGACCTCTCTTCTCTCACCACCCTTCTCTCCTACTGACAGCTAGTTGCCCAGAAAACCCCCGTCTGAAGCGTCAGCTGGAGCGTGGTTATGCCTTCCTCTTGCCTCTGGAGGTGCTCACATTTCAGCAGTGGCTCCTAAGCAAGGAGTCATGGGGGCTTTAAGACGTGGGTGTCTAATGGTGGGTTTTCAGGGAGTGGTGGAGGAGTTATCAGGGAGTGACAGGCTTTTCTGCCCCCCTTAGAGCTCAGCACATGGGGAACGACTTACTTTGTTGTCTTTATTAGGCAGCCTGCATGCCAACTGTTCTTTGGAGCAGGGGCGCCCGGTTGGAATCCCTTCAGCCTTCAATACTGGTTCCTAAAATGGGGACTTTTAAAATCTATTGTAAGTGATAACAATCAAATTCTCTCTCTTTCTTTCTGTTTCTCTCATTTATTTATTTTCAATGGAAAGGTTGTGACAGAAATGTTGAGGAAAAAAAAAATATATGCTCACAGAGCCCTGCAGCGACAGTATCAGTGTCGTTTCAAACTGGACAGATCACTAGGGTTACAAAACAACTCATCGTTGTTAGTAACCTTAGACTTGGTCACTCTTTCCCCCAAATGTTTAACCTCCCTTCACCTAGTTTCAGGGTAAAGCAAAATAATTTTAGGATGAGGTGAAAAGTGGATCCTGTAAAGGTTTATCTAAAGCATTGTCTGAGTCCTCTCGAAAGTTAGCTTACATCTTTGGCCAACTGCTTTCCACATTTCTTTCTCCCCACACCAGGATGTATGTTTAAAATAACATTTATTTACAAAACTGTATCTTAGCAACAGTGGCACAGCACAAGAGTGTGTTATCTAAAGCAAACCAATTCTGGTCATAAACTACATAAGCAAAGCAGCCAAATGTGATTGGTAGGGCTTTCCTGAGATACCGTGAGCCAGAGGTGTCACATAAGATTAAAGCCATATTTTTCAGACTTGAGATGATTCATCATTCATGTTTAACTCAAGGGATGGGCAACATGTTTATTCATAATTATCGAAGCATAAAATTTTAGAACTGAAAGGGATATTGGAGGCTCCCTAGTCTAGTCCTGTGATATTACAAGGGTGTTAAAAAAAAAAAAAAAAAGCAAAATAAAAGAAAGGATAACTTGCTACCTCAGAACAACAACAGGTGTTTAGTGGCAGAGCTAGTGTGAGAAATCAGGTGTCTTAACTTTAGTCCAGTTACTCTAGTAATTTGTGCATGAGAACACCGGTCTAATCTTTATTCCACATGGATCTATTTAAATTCCCACATAAAATGAATGCATTGTTCTCTGAATGCATTGTTTCAACATGTGTGAATATAAATTTGACAAAGTTTTGATTTTTGTACAAGAGATAGATGATATTTTCAATTTGCATAACTTACAAATTACTAATATTACCTTTGCAGAGATCATTGAAACTGAGAATTACACATTAGACCAAAATCTAAGTGACTGTCTGTGATCTATGACAAATCTATTTTTTGTGTATGTCCAAATTAAGGTAGACTCATCTAGTTTAGCGAGGTGTTGTTAAAAGTGCTGCTTTTAGAGTCGGACAGCATCAGTTTGAATCCCAGCTCTAGTTTCTAACTACTAATGCTTCCTTGGGATAGTACTGGCATCTCTCATGCCGGTACTTTCAACTAAAAAATTAAGATATATTTATATGTACAGGGCTATGGGATAATTAAATGAGATAATTTATGTAAAATGCTTTAACAGTTCCTGGCAAAGAGCTCTTACGTACACGTTAACTCTTTTCATTTGTAATAGTAAGTAAGTCATTGAGAGAACACCAAGGGTAAGTTCTAACCATATCTTTCTTCTTTTGGTCTGAGAACCTATATTCAAATTCCAAACATCAAGCTCTGCTATGAAGGACACTCCAGTGGCTGTCTCACAAATCATGGCATCCACTAATACTTTGTATTTTCTAATTTGGGTCACATCCTAGATCTGGTCAGCCTGTAACATTTGCATTGTTTATAAAGCCTCCATTTGAGTAGCATAAATATTTTTAAAGCATCTTTACCCTTAATACTTATCTACTTAGAAAGAAGGTGCAAATGAGAGCCAAATAAGTTGGACAACAGCTCTTAAGAAACAGAACTCATCAGTGAAGGAGGCAAAGCAGGAATCCAGGTCTCCTTCATCCCAGACCGTGGGTTTTACAAAAAAACTGTTCTTTCAAATCAAAACAAGTGTTTCCAATTTCCTTCTTTTCCTCACCCCCAAATGATCTTGCAGAGTGTTGTGCTTCTGGTTAGAATGCCTCAACATCCCACAATTGCTGTTTCCTTAAGGTACGAACAGACTATCTTTTTGTGTGTTTGTTTGCTTGTTTGTTTGTTTTTGTTTTGCGCCCAGGCTGGAGTGCAGTGGAGCGATCTCCGCTCACTGCAAGCTCCGCCTCCCAGATTCATGCCATTCTCCTGCCTCAGTCTCCTGAGTAGCTGGAACTGCAGGCGCCGGCCACCACGCCCAGCTAATTTTTGAACAAAGACTATCTTAAAAAATGTCACCCAGCATTTTTGCTAAAAATGATTTTCTGAACCTCATCCTAGACCTACTGAATGAGAATTTTTCAGAATTGGGCATTTTAACAAGTTCATTCTTATACCCACTAAAGAGATACACCAGCCAGCAGGTTAAAGTCCCATTGCTTAGCTTCAAATACAAGGCCCTCCACATTTGGATACATCTTCATACTTATCCGAGCTGCAATTCCCACCATTGATCTTCAGCAAATTCAGTAGGTCTGACCTTACAGATGTTTACATTCCTCAGTCCTTTGCACTCATTCTTCTGTCTGGAAAATCTCTCATTCCCCACCCATCTCCACCTACTCATTAAACTGTAATCTTTCGTGAAACTAGATTAGGCTGCTCCTACTTTTCCCAGCCTTTCCTCTATCTCTAGAAGCAAAATCGATTACATCTGCAACTTCTCCTAGGAGCATATATATTTATCAGTCTGTTTGCACCCTGTGCCCTCAGTTTTTAGATACAAGGGAACCAATAAACGTTTGAAGAAAGAATAATAAGATGCATAGGGATGTGATAGCTGTCACGATGGTACTTCTGCAAATCACTTAGTTGTAATCACATACAGATTACTTGACTATGGAGCGCCATCATTTCCACATGACGCCATTGTTGCCAAAATATAAAACTATTATCTATAATATGCATGGTGATATGCATTAGAAATGTATTTTCAAAACAAATAAGAACCTTCCTTTTAGTCAATATCTGCACCAATTGGAACAATATCAAAAGTTTTTCTTTCTTCTTATTCTCTCGCTATCTTCTCAAAAAGGTCTTTCTGGGTCAGTGCTGCCTCCAAGGATTAGAGACTTACTTCCAACATGAACAATCAGCTTTCGTGGTTTTACTAACATTATACACTGATGAGAAGATTTGGAAGTGCTGTCTTTTATCACAGTCTTTTTTCTTTCTTTCTTTTGTTCGTAACAGAGCAGATAATTGTTTGCTAACCAGTTTTATTTGAGTTTTCAGTTCAGTTCCTCAGGAATTTGATATTGATATTGTAGTTGCTGCACTTTTTAGGTGACTGTCTAGGAAATTCCACTGCACATGAGCTGTGGAAAGGTGTTTTAGCAGAGACTGGTGCTGGAGCAAGAAAAGGAAGAGGCAACAGAACTAAAAAGAAGAGAAGAAAGGATTTGAACAGGGGTCAGATCATTAGTGAAGGGCTTTATGGTTTCTGTGGCCTGGTCTGAATGTCCCTCTTATTAAAAATGGAGCAGTACAGATCATTGCCCAAAAAAGTAAGGAAGAACAGAAGGAGGAGGCCAACATGACCCAGCAGAGAGAAGAATGTGACTGGAAGAGGAAGATGAAGATTAAATGAGAGCAAGGATGCAGTGGAAACTTGTGCAGAGGCATCAGTCTTAGCCCCCCGACCCTGGTCCCAACACAGAAAAATATGATAATTATGATGCCAGGATACTTGAGGTAGGAAATGTTTTCAATAGGACAGCAAAAGAGGGAAGAAAGAGATTGGTAAGTGTCCTGGATGCTGTGGGGAATGGACAAGGAGCTTCAAGTTTTGCTGTTGGGAAAGCCACTAAACAGATAGATGCTTTCAGAAAAGCAAAGAATAGAGCAATTCACTATTTGTGTTATATAGAACGATATGAAGACCATACAGTATTCCATGATATTTCATTAAGATTTAAAAGGAGACATATCAAGATGAAGAAACAACCCAGATGTTATGATGTCTGCTGCCACAGGGCCATCATCACCATATGCCAGCTCGCTGGCATCAAAGACATGTATGCCAAGGTCTCTGGGTCCATCAGTATGCTCCCCCTCACCTGGGGCCCCTTCCATGGGTTCTTAGGAAACCCATCAACAGCTGGCAGGTAAGAAGGGCTTCCACATTGTGGAATTCTCAGAGGAATGTGGCCCTCTGCCTATCATGGTTGCCTTCCCAGGGGGACCTTGAAAAAGGAACCAGGTGATGAGGTTCCACATATAAAACTGGACTTGGAAGAAGTGAATGCTCTACAGGGAATGTAGCAGCTCTGTGCGGTCGGGTTTCTAGAGAGCCGCCATGTAACCTCTCTGGCCTTGTGCAGCCAGTGCCTGGTGTTACCCAGCACCTAGGAGAGACTCAGCCCCTCACACCCAGAATGTCACCTGGTTTTTTGTTTGTTTGAGTAAAGTTTAACCTCTAAACTGTTTATAAATAAATAATTATGGCTTTAAAGAAATCAATCCTTTATTTTACTACCACATAATGGTTGCTAAAACAATTTATTACCAACACGCCTTTGTTGAGTACAGATATAGAGCAAAGGTGATAAATAAAATCAGATCCTGAGAAAACATCCTTGAGTTAGACAAGCGTGAAAATGACCTTAGGTATTGACAAAGACCAGTAATTTGTTACTTTTGTAAGAGTCGATTTTTCATAATATAATACAGACAGAATTAAATAAATATTATAATAGAAATGCAAACTAAGCTTCAGGAACACTTCGGGGATAGCAATAATGCTGACTTGGGAATTTAGAGAGGACTACAAGGAGGAAGAACCATTTGAGTAGATGTTTAAATAAGAATATGAAAATATAAGAAAATGGAAATAATGGGACATGGTTAAAGTTTAGGAATTTTATTTTGGAGGCCATACTTTGCCGGTTGATATAATCTGGCTCTGTGCCCCCACCCAAATCTCATCTTGAATTGTAATCTGAATTGTAATCCCCACGTGTTGGGAGAGGGACCTCATGGGAGGTAATTGAATCATGAGGGCAATTTCTCCATACTATTCTTGTGATAATGAGTAAGTTCTCCTGAGATCTGATGGTTTTATAAGGGGCTTCCCCCTCGGCTCAGCTCTCATTTTTCTCCTTCCTGCTGCCATGTGAAGTATGTTTGCTTCCTCTTCCGCCATGATTGTAAGTTTCCCGAGGCCTCCCAGCCCTACTGAACTGAGTCAATTAAACCTTTTTCTTTATAAATTATC
Source organism: Mandrillus leucophaeus (assembly GCF_000951045.1). Classification (NCBI taxonomy): domain Eukaryota; kingdom Metazoa; phylum Chordata; class Mammalia; order Primates; family Cercopithecidae; genus Mandrillus; species Mandrillus leucophaeus. The sequence goes on along the minus strand of NW_012102687.1, from coordinate 3,184,471 downwards.
CAGTCTCATGCAGTTCTTTATAGCAACATGAGAATGAACTAATACACCAGTATTGTTCTATTTTGTTAAATGCTGGAGATTAGTTTATAGGATAAGATCACCTTAGAGGCCGGGCGAGGTGGCTCATGCCTGTAATCTCAGCACTTTGGAAGGCCAAGGCAGGTGGATAGCCTGTGGTCAGGAGTTCAAGACCAGCCTGGCCAACATGGTGAAACCCTATCTCTACTAAAAATACAAACATTAGCCGGGCATGGTGGCAGGCACCTGTTATTCCAGCTTCTTGGGAGGCTGAGACAGGAGAATTGCTTGAACCCAGGAGGTGGAGGCTGCAGTGAGCCGAGATCATACCACTGCACTCCAGCCTGGGCGACAGAGTGAAACTCCATCTGAAAAAAAAAAAAAAATCGCCTTAGAATGGCCTGCAATATTTGTACTGGAAATTGACTACTCTATTTATAACTTTCCACAGAGTAGCAGATGCTCTGATGAGGGTACATTGATGAATATCACAAAATACGGATCTAAAAGTGATCAGTGTAGAAGGTGTTGTCTCCCCATTTTCTTTAAAAACAAAGAAAAAAAGTCAACATTTATTTTCTCCAGGGTAAAAAGCTATTATTGACTAGACAGTAAATAAAAATAAATTTGCATGTCTTTTACCTTTTCACTGCTTTATATTTTAATCAAGAAATAATCCTGAAGATTGGAATTGCTGCCGTGTGGGAACAAGGGTTTCCTGGACCGCCAGCAACTTTTCCTCTACACAGCACAGACCCTGAAATCATCCGTTGTCAGCACCATTGCTCTTTGCAGCTGTGCTCCTTCTCCCTGCTTAGCATGCCTGCTGTTCCTCACACGGCTGAATCAGCAAGTCCCAGACTCTGCCTGCTCCAGCTAGCACTGTTCTTCACCAGTTATCAACCACTGTTGCTTCAGGTGGTTTTTTTTTTGCTCCTTTGGTATAATTAAACTCCATCAGTCACCCACGTATTTCTAGTGTTTGTGAATTAGCTTTATTAGTTTTAGAAATGAGAATCGAGAGGAATTCTTTGTAAACATAAACCAACAAAATTTGAGGAAAAAAATGTAAAAGGAATTTAGAAAGCATGGATCTCAATAGAATTAAATGAAGTCATCCTACTCCTCCTAAGTGACTAGTTTGCAGTTTTAGTCACACCTTACAGAGTAAAAAGGCATGGGTGATATTTAGAAGTAAAATAATTTAATTTAAGATATATAAGGTCTGTGATGATCTAAATAAAATTTAAGGCAGTGCTACTAGAAGTAAACCCAAAATAAATTTATGAAAGCACAATCAAAAGCACTCTACTGTTTCTTTTGAACCATAACAAACAAGTCATTATTGGATGTAGTTCTAACACCACCAGAGGATACATCACTTCCAACAGAGCCAAATGTCCTCTAATATGTTAAAAGCAATCTGGGTACCATCCTGGCTGAAGTTTTCGTACAAAATTCAGTGTTCAATAAGTACAACTTTTTCTTTAGTGCATTCTTTTCATTAATTCATTCATAATTCTCTGTCTGTTCATCATGATCTGAGATTGAAATATGTGTTCACTAGAAAATATACTGCAATTGACTAATAGATAAATTAGAAGCTATGACTTTCCTTTTCGCTAATTTCCAAGGGAACTTTTTAAAAGATAGAGTTGAATTAACCTTTGTGCAACATAATTTTTATATTTGAATTCTTATTTGTAAAATAAACTGATGCTAAAGAAGTGGGGTGGGCATAGTGGCTCATGCCTGTAATACCAGTGACTCGTGAGGCTGAGACAGGAGGATCACTTGAGGCCAGAAGTTCAAGACCAGCCTTGGCGATATAGAGACACCTCTTCTCAATAAATAAATAAATAGCTGAGTATAGTGTCATGTGCCTGTAATCCCAGATACTCAGGAGGCTAAAGTAAAGGATCCCTTGAATTCAGGAGTTCAAGACTGTAGTGAGCTATGATAGTGCCACTGTACTCCCATCTGGGCAACAGAGTGGGACTCCATCTATAAATTTAATAAACATATACAAACTTTTTTTAGAAAGAAAAGAAATGGTTTCAGAGGTAAATAAATTCCATTTGACAATAAGTTCCAATCATTCCACATTTGAAATTTAAATTTTATTTTAAAATATGTAATTGAAAAAATACCAAATAAATATGGCAGGCTCTAAGTTTTGCTTTAAAAAAAAATCCTATTCAGAATATGAACTGCAAGCACTGTGAGTGATGTTTGAAGATTTAAAAGATATTGAGGCAATGAAATGAAGCATTTTTTAAAAATTCCCTCAAGAATGAAAAGTTATAGGCCCTATAATATTTACTCTAAGTACAAAATGCTCTGAGTTGAAAAAAAGGGCAGATTAATAACCTGCAAATAAAATAAGACAATCATTTGGTACAAGCTGGAATTGTAGGAGATAAACACCACCATCCCTACAGTTCTCTTTAATGTGAAAACAGTAAAACATGAAAACATGTGCTTCACAGTTTGCAATACTGCTGGTCAAGTACAGATGGTCCCGACTTAAAAATTGTTCAACTTATGATTTTTGAACTTTACAATAGTGCAAAAAGAATGCACAGTTAGTGGAAACTATACTACGGATACCCACACACCCATTCTGTATTTCATTTTCAGTATGGTATTCAATAAATTACATGAGATATTAAACACTTCATAATAAAATAGCCCTTGTGTTGGATGATTTTGTCCAACTATAGGCTAATGTAAGTGTTGTGAGCACCTTTGAAGCAGGCTAGGCTAAGCTATGATGTTTAATAGGTTAGATGTATTAAATGCATTTTCAGCAGGATGTGGTGGCTCACGCCTATAATCCCAGCACTTTGCGGGGCCAAGGCGGGAGGATGACTTGAGCCTAGGGGATTGAGACCAGCCTGTGCAGCATGATGAAACCCAGTCTCTACAAAAATTAGCCAGGTGCAGTGGCACACACCTGTAGTCACAGCTATTCGGGAGGCTGAGGCAGGAGGATCGATTGAGCAAGGGAGGCAGAGGCTGCAGTGAGGCAAGATGACACCACTGCACTCCAGTCTGGGTGAAAGAGTGAGATCCTATCTCAGAAATATATAAAAATGAAAATAAAATAAATGCATTTTCAACTTACGATATTTCCAACTTACCATAGGTTTATCAAAGGAGTGTCTGTGTTAGATATATTTGGATAGTATTGATAGTATTGAAGCAGAGGGAGATTTTGGGGCTGCAGGGCAAGTCTCAGAAAAGTTACTTAAAGGATGCTGTATGCCCTTTCTTTCTTTCTTTCTTTCTCTGTTTTTAACCAGTGGGTTTTACCTAGTGCTATGGGTCTTCAGAGCAGTTAGATTTTCAGACATTTAGGATGAGATCTTCCAGGAAAGGGATCTTCCAGTAGAGAGATAGGGCTGTTTCTCTGGTGAACTCCTAAATTTTATATCACATTACTATCAAAGGACACATTTGACAAAAGTGGTCATTTCCCTCTTATTTAATCAGCCATGTTCAGAAATTAAATTGGCACAACGTTATGGCATTTACTATATGTTTTTACCAATTATTATTTGTTAAATGCTATGTAATTATTAGTGACACAATGTGAGTTTAAGGAAAGTTTTCTTTTCTTAAAAAAATTTATTCTTTCTAATTTTGCTCCCCTCAGATTGAATGCCTTAGTTTTAATCATTGTGACATAATAAAAAAAGCATTTTGAATGTTTCTAATCCCTGATAAATTGTATTTTAAAGGTTCCCTTGCTACTTCATTGTTATTCTTAGAATTGTCCAGTGATTTTCAAAGGTAATATTTAATTCCTGCTTGTTTCATATCTCTACCAAATCTGTAATCCTCTTTGTGCCTTTTGGGAAGAGCCTCTACACTAAAGAATACTTTTTCTTTTTTATACTTGTAGCTCCATAAACCTAGTTTATTGTGTTGAAACCCTATTGACATGATTTTTGATATTTAGTAGATTTTCCTTTATCTTGCCATCATATCTTGCATGGTATTTTTAGTAAAACCTGACTTTTTGCAAGGTGATTTTTCTCTTTTGCTGTATTTTAAAAATTGTTATCAAGCAGGTCTCCAGTACAATATATGAAAATATCATCTGGCATTAAATATTTGGATTACTAAAATCTATTTGAAAATATTACCTGCTGAAATGTACATTCCATGAGGGCCTGGAAATCCCATAAGAAACTTCTGCTTTGTTTACACATATAACCCAAGTGCTTAGAATAATATTTGGCCTAGAATAATATTTGTATGCATTCTTTGTAAAAATAATATGATCAAAATTTTCCCTACACATTTGAAATTTTTTGTATATTTTATATATTATGACCACGAATGCTAATTAAAGTGAGTTTATTAAGGGAAACAATAAAGTAAATAATAACCATGAACAGAATAGTGAAGACAGAACTTTAAAATTTAAATTCTGAATCCTTTTTTTTTTTTTTTTTTTAATTGAGGCAGGGTCTGGCTCTGTTTCCCGGGCTGGAGTGCAGTGGTGTGATCACAGCTCACTACAGCTTTTACCTCCCAGACTCAAGCAGTCCTCCCACCTCAGCCTCCAAAGCAGCTGGGACCACAGGCACATGCCACGATGCATAACTTTCGTGGGTTTTTTTGGATTTTTTATAATGATGGAGTTTTGTCATGTTGCCCAGGCTGATCTCAAACTCCTGGGCTCAAGCAATCCACCCGCCTCAGCTTCCCAAAGTGCTGGGATTACAGGTGTGAAGCCACTGTGCCGGTCCAAGTTCTGGATTCTTTTACAAGACTTTTAATTCCTCAAAATGATTAAACAAATTGTTCAAAATTAAACTCTAAGTTATTTTCTTTCTTTCTTTCTTTTTTTTTTTTTT
>NW_012102687.1:3157937-3179475 GCF_000951045.1 Mandrillus leucophaeus | reverse complement strand
CTGCAGGTGCCTGCCACCACGCCCGGCTAATTTTTTGTATTTTTAGTAGAGACGGGGTTTCACCGTGTTAGCCAGGATGGTCTCGATCTCCTGACCTCGTAATCCACCCTCCTCAGCCTCCCAAAGTGCTAGGATTACAGACATGAGCCATCGTGCCCGGCCAAATCTAAGTTATTTTCAAAAGTGTGATATAAAGGTGAAAGCTGTAACGGGCAGAACACGATCTTTCCCCCTTCTCTGAAAACAAAATGTGAGGGTAGAGAGGAAAGTGCAGATGTGTCTAACCTAGGAAGGATTCTTTAATTAGCAAAGACGTTTTTCAATAGGCAATATATGTGAAGTGAATAGCAAAGGATGTGTAGACATAAAAAAGGATGAGTAAAAACCCAGGAAGTTCACTTGACTTCACTTACCTGGACTATTTGTTTTTGCTACCCTATACTGTGTTTGAAGCTTTGTAGTCCAGTACACTGAACTCTAAAGGAACCTATACAGTTCGAAAGACTATTCATTGGAATGCACAAACAACTGCCCATTATATTCATTTTTCACAACGTTCTTTTAAAAAAATCTATAATGTTCATGTTATAAAAGTATGGGATAGGCCTGTATAAAATAGCCTTTTTTGCATATCAGCTATTTCATATGATTCAACCTAATATATATGAAAAGATTCAGTAAATGTTTGTACACAGAGATAAACACTTAAATCTTTTAAGTCAATAAATAAAGGTGTTGAGAACTTTGAAGAACCTTTGTCTCGCCAATATGTAAAGTAAATGTCTTCAACTCTGCTTGCCTACCAAAAAATCAAAGTAAGAAATGCTTAAAGAAAAAAGGCATCTGTTTTTCCTCCCTTTTGATCCTGGCTATATTATATCTTAAAATCTACTTCTCAGAAGTATTGTTTTATTGATTATTCTAATTGATATTTTCATATAGTTCTTTCTGTATTGTGTAAGTTTCTCTTTCAAGTCCTATTTTCTAAACTTGCCGTACAAAACCATTTTTTGCTGATTACAATGATTCAACAAGTAGATTCATACACTTTGATTGCTGGTGTTGTAGAAATATTCAGCCAAATCATTGCTATGCTCTAAATAACTACTAGGTAAAACCTCATTTTATTTTATTTTTGCAGTTGTTTGGAAGCTCAAGATTTTCAATTAGAAAATAAATTTTATCTGATACATTTATATGACTTGATTTTCTATGTTTGAAACACTTTCTGTAAAGTCTGTAAACCACTTTTATTTATTTTCAGAGGGTTTGGTTTGTCTCTTTGGGTCTGTGAGCTTCTGAAGCTTTAATCTGAACACCATCCCAACATCAAGAGTCTGTCTAATGTGTATCATGTGTGTCCTACAAATCCTTCACTGTTGTTAGAGGGTAGCCCTTGAAATGGAAGTTCGTAGATGACAAATCCTATGACATTTATGTATGTATATGGTACTATTAAAAATCAGCATTCAATTATAAGCCTATAAAATGGAATAGAAATATATGTGAATTTTAAGATACCCTGTTTGGTAGTTAAAAATATGAAATGAAGATAATAATAGTTTTCACAATTTAAAGATGTTCTTGGCTACTCTGCCCATCACTTGTAAACCAACCCTTTTATCTCCATCTTTTGACTTACTTTGTCCTTATCTTGTTTCATCATCTAATATTTTAAATATTTTTTGTCTTATTCATTTCTGCCTCTTGCCACTACAATATAAATTCAATGAGTTATTTTTCATGTATTTATTCCAGCACCTAAAGTACTATTAATACAGAATGGCTGGGCTTCTGGCTAAATCCCACCCTTCAGCCTGGAACTACGACCCTAAGTGAAACAGTTGACATTGTTTTTCCACCCAAATGCCACTCTTTTGGACTGCCACCCCTGTCCTGTCCCCATAAAAAGACTACAGCTGATAGAGCCACACAAGTGGCTGATGCAAGTGGTTGGGGATGCAAGCTGCTTAACATCGAGGATACAAGCTGGTGAACATTGGGGAAATAAGCAGCTGGGCATCGGAGACTATGGATAGACATGGCTAACTTCAGATGGTGCAGTTTCAGGGAAAGGTTACCTGTTTCCCACACCAACGCCTTTCTAACTCCCCATTCGGCTGAGAGTCACATCCATTACCCAGTAAAATCCTTCACATACACTACCCTTCAATCTGTTCGTGTGACCCGATTCTTCTTGGATGCCAGACAAGAACCCAGGTTCCCAGAGGGTAGGGGCTTGGATGCTGCGGCAGGGCTCACATAGACCCTGCTTGCACCAGAGAAGAGTGACCAGCCACTTTCAGCATTCCTTCCCTCTGGTTCTTGCACTCTCTTGTTTGCACAATCCCTCTTGTGAGGTGTGGCCAGCGGCAGGCTGAGTGAAATGAGTTACTCCAGTTCCTGCCCATGAAGGGGTCAAGTTCAAGGGAACAATCCTTTTTCATCCATCCTGTGCCCATAAAAAAACTTCAGCTGGCAAAGCAACACAAGTGACTGATGCATGCAGTCATGGATATAAATCGAAGTCTTTTTATGGGCACAGGATCGGGGCATGGTAGGCCAAAAAAGCAACATTTGGGCAGAAAAGGAGGATCAGCTATTTTCACATAGGACCACAGTTCCAGGCTTAAGGGTGGGATTTGGCCAGGAGCCCAGCCTTCCTGTATCAGTATGGAACATAAAGGTACTCATTACATATTTGTTGACTGGCTGAATGGATGATTGCTGAATTGGATATTAAAGGCTATGTAGTCTTTTATGAGTGCTGGAGGCCTGCTGAGACTGATTAAAACCATTTATTCAATTGTTCAACAAGAATTTACTAAGCATGCATTTTGTCCCAGGCACTGTATTAGCTTAGATATGCAATGTTAAAGGAGATATGGCCCTGTCCTCTGTAGGCAGGTTTTCAAATGACCCTAAAAATAAGAGTCACTTTAGTCTTGCATAATCATTATCTCACTCCCGGGACTTCTGTGTATAAGTGGCAAGTCTGTCACCTGCCCACGACTGAGACATAGGTTTTTCAATCCATGCAATTGGTAAGGAAACATTTTGCCATCATGTCTCATGTACTGCATCACAGGCTAAATGTTGCCCATATACAATGTAGATATCTCTTTCTGGAAGATGAATTAAAATGTAAACAGTATCTTTGCCACTTGGGAAAACAAAAATTATCTGAAAATAGAATCACAAGGACATGAATTTAAACTGGCCTTGGATTAGTACATTTAGTTCTGAGATGTTTCCAAAAACATAAGGAGAATTGGTGGTGGTGACCTAATCGGGTCACTGGGCTTCATTTAGAAGGTTCAAGCTTTTTGAATCAAATGAAGAAAACACAAACAATGAGAATCAGAATGGAGTGAAGTAACTCTGGCCCTGGAGTCAAGCGACTAAAATTAAAATGAATTCAAATATGTACTAAACTATGTGACTTTCACATGTGATTCTTGGTTACTACATCTGTAAAGTAGCTGTAATGACTTGTATGTGCAACATTGGTTTCTTTTGAGAACTAAGATAATATTTATGAAAACATTTGTTAAGATATAAAATCTATGCAAAATCAACATATGAGTAGCCTGTGCTATGATGAACCTCTTTAGACTCAGGGGATATTAAAAGTGATTTTCTTTTTCTCACTAGTGCAAATTTACAAAATTCCAGAATTATATTCCTGATACAAGCAAAACAATTTCTATTTTTCTCTACCCAATTAACACTTCAAATTTATCATTGGGCTTTCTTTCTTTCTATTCTAGGGCTGTGGTACATAAAACAAGCTTTCCAAGCCCTTGATGGCTTTCTTTAAAAACAAACAAACAAAACAAACAAACAAACAAAAACTTCCATGGTTCATGCAATCAACCAAATGCGTTCGTTGAAGTAAAGAAATAGCTAGAGACAATGCTCCTATAAATCTTTTACCTTGCTTTGAAAAACCATGTTCCAAATAAACAGTTGGAAATCATAAGGATTATTAACTCTTTGTGCTAAGAAATTTCAAGTGAAATTAGGCTACTTAAGTAGTTCTTAGCATTATAATTTTTGATAATTGCTCCTCGAATTTATCTTTGTTTTATGTCTCCGTAGATAGACACCTTTGCACATTTAGATTTGCTTCCAAGCACCCAGGTGATTCACAATTTTTTAAAACGTACTGTGTTAAAATAATGCAATAAATACTTTTGTATCACATATGATATGTTATATATAACTTATTCATAATACATGTATAACTTAATATTTTTGTATCATGTATATGTTATATATAACTTATACATAATATGTGTATAACTTAATATAATTATACTTCAAAAAATATATTAGAAGTTGATATGAATTGGCTTTGTGTCCCCATCCAAATCTCATCTGGAACTGTAATCCCCATAATCCCTATAAGTTAAGGAAAAGGCCTGGTTCATGGTGATTGGATCATGGGGGCAGTTTTCCCCATGATATTCTCATCATAGTGAGTTATCATGAGATCTGATGGTATTAGAATTGTTTGACAGTTGCTCTTTCACACACTCTCTCTCACCTGCCACCATGTAAGACATGCCTATTTTCCCTTCTGCCATGATTGTGAGTTTCCTGAGGCCCCCCCAGCCATGCAGAACCGTGAGTCAATTAAACCTTTTTACTTTATACATTACCCAGTCTCAGGCAGTTCCTTAGAGCAGTGTGAAAATGGACTAAAACAGAACTATAATATATAAGTATATCTTATATATAAGTATAACTTAATTATTATACACTGGTTACAATTATACTCTGGTTTTGCAGAGTATAAGTGATGGCCACTGCAGACCCTGTGGAGTGGCCACTGTGAAGATGCCAGCTGCAGCTGGGGAGGTATGGATGGGGCTGCACACTCCATGGAGCTGACTGGAGCTGGAAACATGCAGGAGCTGGGAACAGGAGGGAGCCCTGCCCCTTTCTGAGTTGGAAGTGCAGGAGCCCCACCCTCCCAGGCTGCGGACCCTGGCATCCCTGCACTCTTGAGGGATCAGAAAGTCCCCCTTTCTCTCAGGTTCAGAAGTGCCTGCTCCTGCTGCCTGGCCTCTCCCTGCTCCTGGCACCTGCCCACTCTGATTTCAGAGCAAAGTTGTGGCTGAGCCCGGGTGCTATCTTGACCCGGCCAGGTGTGCATGTGCTCAGCATGGCACTGACATTCTAGTTCCCTGCCACCTCAACCCCTTCTGAACTTTGGGCACCAATGAGCATGGGAGGGAGGCCAAGGGGGCTCCGAGGGTGGCTGGGTGTGGGCCTGCAGTGCGCCTCAGCATGGACAGCTGAAGTTCTGGAGACTACATATTGATTAGCAGCAGGAGGCAGACAGGTTTCTGAGTGGAAAGGAGTGGGTCCTTGGTGAAACCCTTCTTTTAATCCAAGGACAGCCTGAAGGATAGGGGCTGGGGCTGCCAGTTCTGGGTGGAGTCCACTGCCCAGAGTGAGAATTTATGTTGCTTTTTACAGGCCCACCCATGGTTGCCCATGGACCAATCACCATGTACTTCTTCCCTTCTGAAGCCCACAAAAACCCCAGCCCAGCCAGACTCACAGAGATGTTGGGACAACCTGTCTGCAGATAGGCACTACCCATTCCATGTCTCCTCTCCACTGAGGGATGCTCTTGTTGAGACAACCTGCCTGCAGAAAGGAACTACCCACTTTGGGTCTCCAGAGAGCTGTATTGTTGCTCAACAAAGCACCTCTTCACCTTGCTCACCCTCCAGTTGTCTGCATACCTCATTCTTCTTGGAAGTGGGACAAGAACTTGGGACCTGCTGAATGGGGGGACTAAAAGAGCTATAATACAAACAGGGCTGAAATACACCCCCCTTGCTCGCTACATTGCGGGTGACTAGAAGGAGAGAAGAGCTATGGCTCTTCCAGAAGCCCAGACATAGGGGCTTCCCAAGCCAGGGTTTTAACATTCTATTTGGGGCTTTGCAGTTTTTGGCATCTCCAAGCTTCCAGGTGCCTCCACATTCCCCTTGTCCAGACGTGGGTGCCCATAGTGGAAGCTGCTTGCAAAGCATCAGATCCACCTGCATGCTTGCATGAAGCCAGTTCCTGGAGCTGCCGGTCCAGCCATAGCAGCTGGCATGTCTGGCTATGTGCAGTGGTTGGACCCTGCTCTTGCTCTCTCAGACACCCCTCATTACTCTGTGCCTCATCCTTGGAAGACATGGGATCCAGGCCAGTAGCAAAAGCCAAGTGCAGCCTACCAGGCCAAGTAAGCAGAATAAGCCCAGTGGGCCTGAGCAAAACTTGGGCAAAGATACCACTGGCCACAGAGGCTTCTGGCTGGAAAAGCAACACCCCAAGGATCCTGTGACATAAGGTGGTTATACATCTGAAGGAAAGGAAAAATTAAAACAATTGTTTATTAGTAAGAAAAAGATAATTAACATAGAGACTTAAAACTGTCTTCAGATTCATAGAATTCTTAAAATGTTATTGGTAGAATTTCTTTAGATTGTTTGATGACACAGACAAGTAATAATTAATGTCACAAAGTGGCAAAAGATAATTGAATTAATATTAGCTCACCACTTAATTACCTCTTGGGAAGAAGACAAATCAAGCCTAGAACATCTTAGTCACTGCAACATAAGGTTAGGGAGCGATATTTACTAGTAGTTCCTGGTTTATAGTAAAGTAACTCAATTTGTTAGTATAGACCTCAATTTTTAAGAATATAGTCAAGATTTACTTATAAAAACTATTGTCTAATTCTGCTCTCATCTTTCTTGACATCTCAGCAGCTTTGACCATGTTAACAACTAAATTTTCCTAATGTTTCTGTAACAGAGGCCTCTCTTATGACCCTGCTCGTCCCTCTGGGCCCCAAGAAAAAAACAAAAACAAGAGTCTCATCTCTCATCCTGATTTATTTGATTAATTTGAGAGACTTATATAGCACAAACCATGCTCTAGGTACTCCTAAGCACTTTACAAAAATTAACTCATGTCATAGTCATAGCAACAGGTCAAAATCCAGGACACGAAGACAACAAATATAACTGTTCAAAGTTGAAGAACTAGTAAATGGCAAAGTTGGAATTTGAACCCATGTTCTCTGGCTCCAGAGCCTGTTCACTTAAATGTGATAACATGCTACCTCGCCAATCTATAATTAAGTTTGTTACTTGTTCCTCATAAATCATTCAAATCCTTTTGCTTTTCTCCATCTCCCCTGCCATCAGGCTAACCAAACCACCATGTTTCACATGATATTTTCACACTCTCTTCTCCTCTCTCTAGTCCATCACTCATTACCAGTTATTTCTTAAAAACATAAATCTGATTATATTGCTCACTAGAGTAGAAACTTTCAACAGCTTTCCAGTAACATAAAAATCAACTTCCTTTTACACTGCCTAGTTTGCACCTTTTTTTTCCAGCCCTCCATTCTCATGGAATACTCTATTCCAGATACACTTGGCTGCTTCTAATTCCTCAAATGTTCCAGGCTCCTTCCCACTTCAGAGCCCTCTCCATAAATCATTCCCTTAGGCCAAGTTTTCTTGACTTCAGCATTATTGATATTTTGGCCTGTAGTTCTTTTTCGTGGATGGCTGTTCGGTGCACCATAAGATGTTTAGCAGCAATACTGGCCTCCACTCAACTAAATGCCAATAGCAATCAGTTTTAACAACCAAAAACTGCCAAATGTCCCCATGGGGGAATGAGAGGATTACTTCTATTCAGAACCATTGCCTTAGACTGAACTATTCTAGTCCCTTCTTCTCTAGCGCCTTGGTTTATTCTTATTCACCAACAATAAGAGAAGGTAACGAAGCAGAATTGGGCAAAAGGAAACACTGAGCTGTAAGAATGCAGCTCACTGAAGCATTCACTGCAGACCACTTCTTGGGTCAATCTTATCTACTTGTTAATATACAGGTTCTGTTGGGCCTCTTTTCCTGGAGTAAATTGATAAGAGTGACAAACTACAGTCCCTACTGCTGCAGCAGGTCTCAGGATTGCATCTGATATTCATTGTCTCCCTCCTCTACAATTTATTTGACATTCCCTCACCCCAGGCTATCTCATGGTGAGGCATCTATTGTGACACATATACTCATCCTTGTGGGGTCTGTGTCCTTCTCAGGCTGTGACTGTTTCACTGTTTATCAAAATTGGGTCAAAGAGTAGCAAGACGGTCTTAAGTGAGTTGCCTCAATGCCAATCATATTCCTCTCTTGCTCCCCCTGTGGAGAAGTAGCAAAGCGCTCATAGCAACTTCAAATGAAGCAGCATTCTCAGCACTGGGAGAACCAGGGCTTCCATCCTGAAAGAGTGACTGGATACCACACTACAGTATCCACTACACTAGGTCAGGTCTCTGCAGTATTTGCCCTCATGACATTTATTTCATTTGTAATGAAATATTCGCTTATATTGGGTAAGTGATCTCCTCTCCTACCATAAATTCCTTCCTCTGATACAAAAGCAAAAAGACAAAGATTGTGTTAACAGATATAAGAGAGTTATGCAACAAGAGGCAGTTCACACTGGAAAGAATTTTTTTCTTTCAGATATATCCTCCTGAGAGACTTGAAGGACCTACTCTTCCCAAAGATCCACCTACTCTTCCCAAAGATCAACTAGAGGGGAAAAGTATAGAAATAATTGACTACAATCCAAGATCCTGAGGGAGATCGAAGAGCTTAAAGACCCAGGAAGAAGATTAAGTAAATTAACAAGAAAAGACTCCTCAATACACATCTAAGGTGGATTTTGTGATGTCGAATAAACTATGAGGAAAATAAAATACCACCCTGCACCATTCTCTGAGTTCCAAATTAAGGAAATGTTCTATTGGCATAATTTTGTGGTAATGGTTTGTACTTCTGGCCTTTAGAGATGGTTTTGATTTTTAATGTCTGTCTTCTCTACCAGGATATGTGCCTCCTGAGGACAGTGACTGTGTCACTCTGAGGAAAGAAAGAAAGAGTTACTCTGATCTTAATTTATTTAAGCAGAATCTCACTCTTGCACCAGGACAGGCCTGATTAGGGCTTTAGAGATTGTCAACAAACTTGTATTCAAAAAGATGACAAAAAATTTGACATGTGAATTTTTGTAGATCACAGAAATAGTGAGATATCTATTAAAGTAATATTTCTTTTCTTCATTCATGGGGGTTATCAATGACCAGGGTAAAGCTCCTCAAATTTATGATAAAAATAGAGAGACATTAATTTTACCATAGACTACATAATTGAAGTTACATGTGATGGATTGGTTTTTTAAAGTTATATAAGATATATATATATATACACACACACACACACAGATATAAATAGATAGATCTATATATATATACACATATGCATGCAGAGTGCATGCAACCCCCTAAACGTTTCTATTCCCAGTATCAGATATATATATACACACACACACACATATGTGTGTGTGTATATATGTGTGTATATGTATATGTATATGTGTATGTATATGTGTGTGTATGTGTGTGTGTGTATATATATACACATATATCTGATATGGTTTGGCTGTGTCCCCACCTAAATATCATCTTGAATTTCCACATGTTGTGAGAGAGACCTGGTGGGAGGCAATTAAATTATGGGGGCAGGTCTTTCCCATTCTGTTCTTGTGACAGTGAATAAGTCTCATGAGATCTGATGACTTTATAAGGCAGAGTTTCCCTGCACAAGCTCTCTCTCTCTTTGCCTGCTGCCATCCACATAAGATGTGACTTACTCCTCCTTGCCTTCTGCCATGATTGTGAAGCCTCTCCAGCCCTGTGAAACGGTAAGTCCATTAAACCTCTCTCTTTTGTAAATTGCCCAGTATCAGGTATGTCTTTATCAGCAGCATGAAAATGGACTAACACAATATCCTCTGTCAACTTTCTCTCAATTATCAATCTTCACTTGTCAGTGTAGGCAATAGGCTCATGTGGACCATTTTGCTAGCTTTCAGATTTTTCTGTTTTTTTGTCATGTTATATTAAGGGTGTCATCTATTATTTGTCACTATTTCTATCATGCAAGGGGATCACAGACATGCACACTAGGATCACATGTTGCAGGGATACCATAGGGTTTATTGGGCCAAAACTTACAAGCAGGGAAGTAGCAGAGTGCATGCAACCCCCTCTATGCTATGGAACAACCCCTTCTGTTCCATAATATAGACTGGGGTTAGATATACTGCATGTACCATGGACAAGGTGCAAGCAGAGAGGTGCTTGCTGTGATCAGCAGGCTTGACAGAAAGCTGAACACACCATGGGGAGCACTTTCACCAGTGAGAATGAGTCCACCTCAAACACTGTGTTGCCTATTTATAGATTACCTAAGTAGGACTTGGGAACATCTAGTTTCTCTAAGCAACAAGAAAGATATCAAGGGATGGCCAGAAATAGCACAAAGCAACATGTATACCAAGGGCCAAGGTCTGCCCACCAAAAGCTCTGGGAACAACCTTGCCTGCCAGGGATGCTGACATCATCCCAAGCCTCATCTCTTTATAGATGGCAACTGAACCAGGTCTTGGCTAAACTACCAAAAGAGGAAAGGAAATATGCTTCCAAGCCTATCCAGATTTGTCTCTCATCAACTCCTCCTGACCTTAACGGTCTTTCTAGAGTGCCTTTCCCTACCACCAACTTCGACCACATTTCTGTGCCAATGACTACTTGATGCCTATTTCCTCTTTATTGTCTTTTATATTTCATCAGTCTTGGACTTCTTTCTTTTCCTCCTCCTCCTTTTTGCCATCCTTTATTCAATTGATTATTATGATTCAAAACATTTTCCATTTTGGACATGACATTTGGTACAACTCTAAAATACTTGCCACATGGAAAGGCCACTGGGAGTCCCTGTATGCACTGACTTTGCTACACAGCCCTGGGGTTTAACCTCTTGGTGCCTTATTTTTTTTCACTCTTATTATTCAGTGATCATTAAGACAGGTAATTTAGGTGAAAGCATTTTAGACATTATAAGTGCTGCTGAAGTCAAAGACATTATTGAAAATATTTTAACAACAGTGGTGGAGAACTTGCTACAGAAAGTTCTGGCCCTTTCCCTTCATCTGATTTTGTAGAGACTGGGTAATACTCCTCTAACTAACAGGAAGCTCAGAGAATAATGTCTGCTGCTAAACTGCACTTGTTGCATTATTTTAAGTAAGCATTAGAAAATTATTAATGTACAGAGCTTTGAATAATGGCTAAACAATATTTAATAATAACTGTTAAGGTTCTGAAGCATACAACCTAACCATATCATCTTGAACCATCCTCATTTCAAATCCATTGAGCCTCTTTCCATTTCTCTGTCTCTCAATGTCTTTGTTGCTTTTAATACGACAGCCCGGTATAAGATGAACATAAATTCTGCAGATATTGAGTTAGAGGCTCATAGCCATATTTAGCCATTTACTAATTGTATACCTTTGGAAATTTAACCTTGCTGAGCCTGAATTTTCTTAAATATAAAATGTGATGATGATATCTACCTTGTAGATTTGCTGTGAATATGTGTATTCATTAAAATTTCTCTCCGTCTGGGTGTGGTGGCTCATGCCTGTAATCTCAGCACTTCGGGAGGTTGAGGTGGGCGAATCATTCGAGCCCAGGAGTTCAACACCAGCCTAGGTGACATGGCAAAACCCTGTCTCTACAAGAAATACAAAAAAATTAGTTGGGCGTGGTAGTGCACACCTGTAGTTCCAGCTACCCAAGAGGCTGAGGTGGGAGGATCGCTTGGACCTGGGAGGTGGAGGCTGCAGTGAATCCAGATCGTGCCCCTGTACTCCAGCCTGAGTGATAGAGCAATACTGCATCTCAAAAAATAAAAATAAAAAAATTAAAACAAAACAAAACAACAACAACAACAACAAAAATAAAAAAAACAGGGAAAATGAGTTATTCCATTGCAACTAACAGAATACTTAATTAAAAGAGGTTAAAGCAGGCTGGGTGTGGAGGCTCATGCCTGTAATTCCAGCAGTTTGGTAGGCCGAGGTGGGGGGATCACCTGAGGTCAGGAGTTCGAGACTAGCCTGGCCAATATGGTGAAACCCCGCCTCTACTAAAAATATAAAAGTTAGCTGGGCATGGTGGTGGGTACCTGTAATCCCAGCTATTTGAGAGGCTGAGGCAGGAGAATTGCTTGAACCCAGGAGGAGGAGGTTGCAGTGAGTGGAGATCAAACCACTGCACTCCAGCCTGGGTGACAGAGCAAGGCTCTATCTCAAAAAAAAAAAAAAAAAGGCTAAAGCAATGAATATGTGTGTGTGTGTGTGTGTGTATATATGTGTGTGTGTGTGTGTGTGTGTGTGTATACATATATGCAAGAAACCAAAGGTTGGATAACTATAAGGTTGGTTAATTTAGTGGCTACAGAGTGTCATGAGGAAGTGAGGCTTTTTCATAGTTCTTTTCAGATTGTTTCATCCTTAGACTTGAACAGTCACGCAAGATGACTGCCAAAATGCTAGATTCAATCTTCCACATCATTGCTGCCAAGCAGGAAGACTGAGTTTATCTCAGATATCTCTGTATGTCTTGACTTTCCAGCCAATATTGGGGCATATGCCCATGCCCTAACTGCCAGGGTATCTACAAAGGTTAGTATCTGGCAATTTTTATCTCTATCCTAGGGGATGAGCCATGAGAGCAGGGAACACAGGGGCTGGTCTAAGTGGGAAACCAATCAACACTGCCACCATGGGCAGTGATACATAGCCCACTTAATCAATTTTATTTTCCAGATTTCCTCTTATGTCTGGTTTTTTCTCTCTCTCAATTGTTTTTTTTGCTTTTATTTTTCTAATTCTCTTCATGTTTTTTCTTCATGCTGCTTTTCTTTGTTGTATTCCTATTCAGTTTTCTACTCATGATACAAAAATAAAACTTTGTTAATTTTTAAAATATAATCAATGTTTTGTGGATTTTGTTCTTTACATAAAAGAAAAACAGATCCACTGAATGTTTTCTTTTTCTCCATAGGAAAAAGATAACAAAATATGTTTTTTTCAGTGACATTGTTTTCTTCTATCTTTCACATTCCTGTGTCTTGGTATAAGCATAAATATAGTGAATACCAGAAGAAAAATGGAAGAACAAAGGCAGTGACGGGAAGGCATACTTGTATTTAAGAGGATAGATCCTAAGAATAAGAATAAATGGACTGCAATTCCAGATATTCCATTCACTGACTTTAATGTTTTAGGCAAGCTCTGTAAACTTTCTCTCCCTCTGTTTACTCATCTATAAAACGGGAATAATAAAACTACCTGCCTCATGGACTTCGTGATAATTAAAGGAGAAAATGCATGTAATGCTCTTAGAAAAACCCTAAATTAAAACTTATTCGTCTCAACACTCCCAGGCAATAAACTACAGGAAAAATTAAGCATTTGAGTTCAAAGTTGGGCTCTCCAATCTAGCCTCAGGTCTTTTATGCCAAAGTAGCTTTCAAATGATTAGAAGCATGCTTTCTTATGTCTACCTTTCATGGAATAATTTATCCTTCATTCTTATTCCTTATTCTTGCCTGTCCACCCACCCCCAGCTGAATGCTCTTTTAAATTTTATAAGAAAGAATCCCAAATCTATAGGTCTAACTTGCAACTCTTTTATGAAATCTATATTTACATTTCCAATCTCCTACTAGATGTCTCCATTGAAATATACCATCAGCGCCTTAAAGCACCACTGAGTCACTGCATGGATTTAAGCATGTTAAATAAGTTATATCTGGGGTTCTCTGTTTCTTGTGTTAAAAAAAACAAAAACAAAAAACAAAACAAAAAACCAAAAAAAAAGCAGGGTTGGGCAATTAGGGGCTGTAGGTTAAGGAAATAGCTTCTAAGACTTTGTACTAACAGTTTATGATTCCATGTCTAAAACTAAAATTATCATTTTCCCTCTCCAAACTGTTTCTATTTCTGTCTTTTCTATCTCAGACTTATAACATTAGAGCTATGAGAACAGATTCAAAAATCAAACATAATTTTGTCACTGTCATGTTCAAAGCACTTCAGTTGTTTCTCATTATCTGAAGAAAATAATTCTTCCTCAGTCTGGCATCACTTGCCTTTTCAGGCTACTCTCCATCATTCCCTTTAACTGCACATCACACTCTATCAGTTTGTCAGTGTAGGGGAGAACATTTTTTTATTTCCTGTGACCATCTTGGATTTATTGGCTGGGGAGGCTGTAAATGAGATTGACAAAAGACAGATCACAAACAAACAGATGTTTATGAATGTGTGCACAGTGCACACACAGGAAAGTGCTCAGTGATGAGTAACTCAAAAGGGCGGTTAGAATTTGGCATCTATACACCTAACTTAGCACAATAGAGTGGGGAGAAGTGCACTTACAGAAAAGCAAATGACTTTTTGGAAAGGTCAATGGGCTCTTAGGAGAATAAATGGGAGAAATGATAATGTGACAATGTCTATGATATATGACATTGTGACAATAGTCTATTTGGTTGTGGTGCCAATTTCTCAACATTTTGTCTCTGAGAAGAGATTAGAGTTGCTCCCAGGGAGGGGATTTATGATAATTGAGTTCTTCTGACTTCTTTTGAGAGCCTCTGCTTTTAGGCAGATAAGGGACTTCAGGAATTCAAATGCCTTCAGCTCCAAATAATGCTTATGTCAATGTGGCATGTTTTGGAGTGGCATATCCTGATCCCTTTCATTAGTTTTGGCTTCCGTGAACATTATTTTATTATGCCTCAAATTTACTTCCTCCAATACAAGTGTGGGAAGTCCTATGTTACTCCAATATCTGTCTCAATTGCCCTCTCCAGTGCCAATCACAGACACTTACTCCTTCTGTTTCCTCATGGAGCCTTCTTTAAAGCTCCTTAGCACATAACATCCAATTAACATTAGATCCACTCATTTGTTTTATTTCCCCCATTAGTTTGTAAACTCCTTTAGACAGCAGTCATGTTTTGTTCATATAACCTGGAATTCACACTAGTTCAAAACATTTTATGATAGCTCATATAGTAAAAACATAAATGCCTGTGGAATAGAATCATCTTTAAAGTGTTTCAGATGTCCAAATTTGCATGCAGTTTTGATCATACATTTCATTCAATGGGATCAGTGACATGTTTTAAAATCTTAAACAGTTTATTTAGCCATTTCCTGGTGTTTTCACTTTGAAGATTTTGTTATTATGCATATATTTTTGTTCAATTAAAATGTAGTCACTCTTGAAATGTATAACACAGGAAGACAATATGGTTTATTTTCATTTAGCAGCTATTTGTAGTACATTTTGAGCTCTTTGAATTAAAATCTATAGAAATGTTAAGTATTATTATGTCATATCATTAGCATTTTGGCTGGAAACCTCTCCCTCTAGGCACATATGGGATTTTTATTTTTATGCATAAATTTGCATATCTGTTTCACTATCTTTACCAGACGAAAGTCTTTAGATATTAACTTGACAAATATCACGATCAAGTCATCAGTTTCAGTCTGGTTCAGTGGGTTTGAAACTTCTTAATGGAGATATTTTCATATCTATTCAGGCTTCAGTAGTATCTCTCTCTCTCTCTCCCCTACAAAGAGGCACTTAATTAGTAGTGGCTGTACATTGACTTAATGAACACATTCATTTTCAAGAATGATTTAAATAATTTTACTTTGTATTTTCAAATAACTCTATGGCAGCATAAATGTTCAGACTGCCAAGTTTCAAATAACTATGGCAGCATAAAATATTCAGAAACAAGTTTCTTCAGAATGTAATCACAAATTTTACACAAGAGATATTTTGCACAGACATGTGAGTGATTGGGCTGTGGAATTTCATAGCTTATTTATTTTCTTTAATCTTTATATAACTTAATGTTCTGGCATCATCAGCCTACACATGAAATATCATGACACCTACATTAACACTCTATGTGTAAACCTTCCTCTGCTTGACTGCAGAGTTCCCTATCCTTATCTCCACCCAAATATATATGAGTCCTGCTTGCTGTCCTTCCCACAACTCACTGGGCTGGGCTCCCATGCCTCAAGAACAGACAGGTCCACAGACAAATGGACCTCTGTTCCCGCTGCCCAATAAAGATGTCACTGGTGACAAAATTATTTGCGCCTTGGAATTGTTGAGCTGGGGCTCTCTCACCATACTTGCCAAGTGACAGAAATGTTATCCTCTGTCTTACACTCAATTAATTGGGTCCCACAGTGACTTTGCTTCAGTGTCAGAGTTTCAGAGTCAAAAGAAACATCTCTTTCAATTCCCACACAGTCCTCTTCTGAACAGAGCACTGAGATGTCATTAGAACTGGTAACTGCCGCCAAGCTGTGCTCTCAGCAATCATTTTTCTTTGACTCTAGAGCCTCATTTAAAGTGGAGATGATTGTGCTAGATGCAATCCTCTCTCACAGAAATTCAATATCAGAAACCCCATTATCTCCCATGTGTATGACCACTGCTAGGGTCTTTATCAAACTTGTCTTTATCTGAATGCCCGTTATGGGCAAAGTTCAAATCTTGCCCTCACTCGGAATACTTTCCACATCTTTATTTCTCAACAGACGCAAGTAGATACCCAAGAACTCTATTAGATAGAAACATCTTACTCTCAGGTAACCAATTAATTTTGATTTTTATCATGCTACCTTTCATAATTAAAACTGGTACTAGAACAATTACCACTGAAACATAAAAAATAAAAATGTCCCAATGTAAAAATGTAAAATTGCAGCTGTTAGCATAAACTTCCTAAATCAGAGTCAGACTGTCAAGTTTCACATTCTTACTCATCAACTTCTTATTTCCATTACCTTGAGCAATTTTTTTTGTTCTCTATTGCTGTGTAACTAATTCCCGCAAAATTAGCAGCTTAAAACAGGTATGTTCATTATCTCACAATTTCTCTGGGTCAGAAATCTGGGTATGACTTAACTGGGTTCTCTGCTTCAGTGTCTTCACAAGGTTGCAACCAAGCTATTGTTCGGGGTATACTCTTATCTGAGGCTAGACTGTGGAAGGATCCATTTTCAAGACACATGGTTGTTGGCAGGATTTAGTTCCTTACAGGTTATTAGGCTGAGGGAATCAGCCTCTTGCTAGCTATTAGAAGCGGTCCTCTTTCACTCTTTCAGTTCCTTGCCATGTAGATCTCTCCATATGGTAGCACGTTTCTGACAGAGACTTCTTGTAAAAACAGAGTTAGGGTCAAATAAGAAATGAATCTTTCCATTATCTTCTCTAATAAGTTCAAGAAGTGAATTGTTGGTAAGAAATCTATTTTTCTATGAGAAGAGTCATCAAAATAGAGGGAAGAAGCAATCCATCACAGTTTCAATCAGAATGCACAACAGGGAAAAGAGATAAAAAGTAGGAAAAGTAATAGAAAAGAGTGAAGTGAAAGATGTTTGCTTATCTCTGGGAGAAAAGATAGGTGAAACAGGTTATTTGGGGAAGAATATGTAAAATCGGTTATCATTGGGTATAGGAAACTTAAGTCAGTGGATTTAAGGAGATTTAAGGAGAGACCAGGATCAAATGGTAAGAAAGTCCAAGCTTATAGTGGACTTTGCCTCTTTTTTTTTTTTTTTTTTTTTTTTTAACCTGGCCTCTGAATTGCCACCCAAACTCTTTGGTTTGATAATGTGAACAAATTCACAACCAAGTTATTTACAGGGACTGCCCAAGCTGCTGCTGAATATAGTATCTTTTTTGTTTTAGAAGAATCTTATTTTAAATCATCTTTAATAATAGTCACTATATCTATAGAGTGAGTCTTGTGTCTTTTTTTTTTTACATTTAGCACATGATATCTAACAGAGAAGAAAATATGAGACTTGAAAAACAGTATAAACCAACTAGACCTAACAGACATGCATACACTACTGCACACAACAGGATAATGCACTTTTACGAAGGGCTATGGGTTATTCTCCATGAAATAATCTATGTTAGGACAGAAAAAAAGGTTAAATACATTTAAAAGGATCAAAATCAGAGAAAGTATGCTTTATAAACATAATATAATGAAACTAAAAATCAGAAACCAGGAACAGTGGCTCCCACCTGTAATCCCAATGTATTGGGAGGCTGAGGCACGAGGACCACATGATGACAGGAGTTTAAGACGAGCCTGGGAAACAGCAATAATTTGTGTCTACAAACAAAAAGAAATGTTTTTTAATTAGCTGGGGATGGTGGTGTGCACTTATAGTCCTAGCTATTCAGGAGGCTGAAGTGAAGGATCTCTTGAGTCCAGGAGTTTGAGGTTGCAGTGAGCCATGATCACACTGCACTCTATCCTGAATGACAGAGCAAGACTGTGTCTCAAACAAATAGACAAAGTCAGTAACAGAGGAAATTTTCAAAATTCATAAATATGTAAAATTAAACAATAGTCTTAAATAATCAACATGTGAAAAAAGAACTCACATAAGAAGCTAGAAAACCCTCTAAAATAAACATAAACAAAACACAACACTTGTGGGACACAGCTCAAACAGTGCTTAGAAATAAATGTATAGCTGTAAGTGACTCTGTTAAAAAAAAAAGAGAAGAAAAAAATGTTAAATCAATAACTTAACTTTGTACTTTAAATAACTAAAGAAAGTAGAGAAATCTAAACCAAAAGAAAGCCAAGAGAAAATGATAAAGATTCAAGGTAAAGAAAATAAAATAGAGACAAGAAACATAAAGAAAATTAACAGAACTAAAATTTGGTTCCTTGAAAAGATCAACAAATTTGACAAACCTCTTGCTAGCCTGCCAAAAAAAAGCTCTCAAATTGCTAAAATTAGGAATAAAAGGCAAAACATCACTACCAACCTTGCAGAAATAAAAAGTGGAATAGTATGAACAATATTATGGGAAAAATTAGATATCTTAAGTGAAATGGACGACTTCCTAGGAAGACAAAAACTAACACAACTAAATCAAAAAGAAATGTAAATCTTAATAGCCTTATGGAAAGAAATTGAATTAATAATACAAAATTTTCCACAAAGAAAAGCCCGGGACTAGATGACTTCACAAGTGAATTCTACCAAACATTGAAAGAATTAACAACAATCCACAAATTCTTAAATATCAATCAATTAATCAATCACTTTATCTCTCAATTCATCAATCACTTCAAATCTTATAAACGTAGTGTTTAACATTTGATAAGATCCAGCAACACCCACTCCTAGATATATGCCAAGAGAATGGAAACACATGCCTGTTCAAAAATCTAATAAATGTTATGGAATGTGAATGACATTTTAATAAATCTATTATTTGAAAAATAATTAAACTCTAGAATATAGAATAGATCTAAAGAGAAAAGGAAACTTTTATATCTATGCAGAAAATGGTTTTTTTTTGCTGAAAACTGTATGCTTTTTCACTTTTAAACTGCCATACGTTTATCCACTGCAGATTATTTCAAACATGTTCGCCCATGTAATTATGCCAAAGTGATTTCAAAATAAATAAATATATTCATTCTCTTACTTTGGTTGTATCAAAATCAGTTATGCCCGTCAAAATTGTCAAACCATGATGAAATATATATGCAAACAGACTAAAATACATTAACAAAGAGTGCAACAAGTTTCTATTAATTATTGGAACCACTATTTTGCTAAACATAGATGTATAGTAACCAAATTACATAACTTCTGACATAAAGTAAGGGTACTGTAACTAAATTTCCAAGTAAAAGCATTTGCTTTGTCTAGTCAAAGTAAAAAATAATAGCAGAAGCAGCAGCAAAAAACAATAGAAATTGTTTTGCCTCTATTTCCCATTGTATTATTTTCTTCCTTTGAAAATAACTTACCAAAATCTCTTTTTTAAATGTCAAAAAATGATTTCCTAGATGTTTCTGTACTTGAAAAAAATAGTCATGGACAGTTTGTTTCAAACATCATAAAACTCTGCTAGGCTATAATGATCCATTTATTTTTTCAGCCACCTGGGAACTGTGGGTGGTGTGGGTTCTCCAACTATCTCTTGATTATGTCCTTGGAAAGGAGTAGTAGGTGCCATGCCAATGTTCTTTTGGTATTCTGTTAATGCCAAATAGATCATGTTTTGAATCCTTGTCAGTCTTATCCCTTAATACTAAATGTATTCAGTCCATACTCATTAAATAATACTGCGACATATAATGGTAGAGTTACCGCAGTGTTCACACAATGGTGGCCAGGCTACTAAAAATGTGATGGCAGCAAGCTCTATTTTTCCTTGCTTCTCTTCTGAATTGCACAGATATCTATACAATGAAACCACAAGCAGCAACATGGTTATAGTCAACCCTCTCCTGGGGTTCCATTAAAATGTCCCAAAATGAATCAGATTGATTATATACTTCAATACCAATGTATTTCAGTTGCAAAATTAACTAGACTGAAATGTAAGACTTAAAGTCTCAGGTTAGGCACAGTGGCTCACACCTGTAATCCCAACACTTTGGGAGGCCAAGGCAGGAGGATCACTTGAGCACAGGAGCTTGAGATCACCCAGGGCAAAAAAGTAAGACCCCATCTCTACAAAAAAAAAATTTTTTTTTAATTAACCAGGTACAGTGGTGCGCACCAGTAGCACCAGTTGCTCTGGAGACTGAGGCAGGAAGAGTGTTTGAACCCAGAAGCTTGAGCTATGTTTGTGTTGCATTTCAGCCTGATGACAGAGGGAGACCCTGTCTCAAAAGTAAAATGAAACTTAGTCTCATTCATTTATTATTTAAACCTCCCTGGTTAATCATGAGTCTACATACCCTCCATTGACTAATTAATTTCTTCATTTTCTTTTTAACATGTTTTAATTGACATTGTAATTGTACATATTTATGGGGTACCATGTGATATTTTGACATGTGTATATGTTATATCATGATCAAATTAGGAGAGTTAGCTAATCCATCAGCTCATGACCTCATCATTTCTTATGGTGAGAACATTCAAAATCCTCTTTCCGGCTATTCTGCAATGTATAATACTTTACTGGTACCCATAGGCACCCTACTGGGCAAATGAACACCAGAACTTATTTCTCCTATCTGACTGTACCTTCGTACTTATTGACTCCCTCCCCACCTCTCCTTTCCATCTCCTCAGTCTGTGGTAACCACTCTACATTGATTGATTAGCTACTTTTTAAATGTCATAGATTCACCAAAAGGTCTTTGAGTTATGAGCTTAACCTTAAAAAGCCAAATAAAATAAAAACCCAAATAAAAATCAACCCATCAAAATTTTAAAATATTTATTTGATATCTTTTAATTTTTATTTACACAATCCTAGAACAAGGTAAAGAGCAATTATATTGAAATAGATGTATAATTTAATTCTAAGAGTAAAATAGATCAACAAAAGAAATACAAAATACATTTTGTCTTTTGTCTTATTATAGATGTGTTAAAAATTCAAATATAAATTTATTTTCTTTTTCTTTCTTTCTTTCTTTTTTTTTTTTTTTTGAGAGAGAGGGAGTCTCGCCCTGTCACCCAGGCAGGAGTGCAATGGGGCAAACTC
>NW_012102687.1:3148391-3157826 GCF_000951045.1 Mandrillus leucophaeus | reverse complement strand
TTAGCCAGGATGGTCTCAATCTCCTGACCTCGTGATCCACCCGTCTCGGCCTCCCAAAGTGCTGGGATTACAGGCTTGAGCCACCGCGCCAGGCCTATAAAATTATTTTCAAAGTTTGTAGTAGATACATTGATTCATTCAATCACTCACTAATTAATTTCAATGATTATTTGTCAAGTACCCGTTATGTTGGATACTGTTCAGGGATCACTTTGAACATCAACTGTATGATCTATTTAATAATATTAACAATAATTAACATTTGAGTGCTTTTATGTGGCAAGTGGTGTCTGGAGCTATTACCATTTTACAGATAATAAAACTGAAACACAGAGTGGTTAAGTCACTTGCCTAAGGCCAAAAGGCTAGGAATGAAAGTTGGACTCTAATAGAGGCAATCTGACACTGAAGCCATCACGTTTCATCAGCACTAGACTCTTCTGCCCTTAAACTATACCCACTGCATGCTACATTTCTCTCTCTCTCTCTCCCCCTCTCTCTCTCTCTCTCTCTCCCTCCCTCCAGTTTTAGCAATATGCAGTACTTTGGCTATATAATTTTCTTTCATTTCTTTATCGTTTTAGAGTTTTCTATTTTTCCTCTCAACCTTTGATTGTTGGTTGAAGCATCCCTATTTTTAGGTCATGTTGATATCAGACACGTCACAGAACTCTGATTCTAGATGGTGCCTTTATCATCTGATCCTGTTTCTTAGTATTTCATGAGGATCTTTGAGGTCCCAAAATGGTAAGAAGCTTATGCAATCCGCAGACTTGTCAAATTCAATGATTTGACGAGCTTAAGCAACTAGCTAAAGATAATCATCTTATTATTTGTTCACTCTGACAGTTTGTAGTCTTGGTTTATAGAGCAATTTGTATGTCAGACAGGAGTTGTTTCAGTGAGTATCCTTTAGGGATGTCTCTAGAAAACCACTTAATTCCCCAGGGGTTGGGAATTATATTAATTCCCTAATTATATTAGTCACACATTTCAAATTAAGTTCTGCTTTTTTTCTAGAACAAAAAGCAAGAGCTACTATAATCTCCAAGGCATACATGCTTCAATAACAAAAAAAATTTTTCAGGGACTTGGTGGCAATTCAATTATACCAAAAAGTAGTCAATGTTTTGTATCATGAAACTTGTGCATTTTTTAATCAATGAAAGCAAAGCTGAATAAGGTTTTTTGGATTTTTTGTTTCTACTTTAAAAAGTAACACAATAACTATTAAATTAAGAATCACAATAATATGAAAAAATTGGTATTTAATACTGCCATAAATTTATAAATAGTAATTGTTCCCTTCCTTGGTTTTATTCAATCCTCTTTCTGTTGGAAATAGAAATTGATATATTTTTTAAAAAATACAATACTCTTTAACCTACTCTGAGAGTTTGAGATCAATACTATTAATGCCATGGATCTTTATGGCAGGAGATAAATAATCTGCATGTGTTATCTTAACCCCACAATAACCTGATGGCACAGGCAGAACCCAGGATTCAAGGACTGTCAATGACTTACATAAGATCAGTGACATGGTATTGCTGTGTGCTCACCAGATCTCAACTTGAATTATATTTCCCAGAATTCCCAAGTGTTGTGGAAGGGACCCAGGGGGAGATAATTGAATCATGGGGGCCAGTCTTTCCCATGTTATTCTCATGATAGTGAATACGTCTCATGAGATCTGATGGGTTTATCAGGGGTTTCCACTTTTGCTTCTTCCTCATTTTCTCTTGCTGCCACCATGTAAGAAGTGCCTTTTTCCTCCCTCCATGATTCTGAGGCCTCCCCAGCCATGTGGAACTGTAAGCCCAATTAAACCTCTTTTCCTTCAGGTATGTCTTTATCAGCAGCATGAAAACGGACTAATACAATAAACTGGTACCAGGAGTGGGGTGTTGCTGAAAAGATACCTGAAAATGTGGAAGCAACTTTGGAACTGGGTAACAGGCAGAGACTGGAACAGTTTGAAGGACTCATAAGAATACAGGAAAATGTGAGAAAGTTTGGAACTTCCTAGAGGCTTGTTGAATGGCTTTATCCAAAATGCCGATACCGATATGAACAATAAAATCCAGGCTGAGGTGGTCGCAGATGGAGATGAGGAACTTGTTAGGAACTGGAGCAAACGTGACTCTTGTTATGTTTTAGCAAAGAGACTGGTGGCATTTTGCCTCTGCCCTAGAGATTTGTAGAAATCTGAACTTGAGAGAGATGATTTATGGTATCTGGCAGAAACAATTTCTAAGCAGCAGAGCATTTGAGAGGTGACTTGGGTACTGTTAAAGGCATTCAGTTTTAAAAGGGAAACAGTATAAAAGTTCAGAAAATATGGTGCCCAATTACGTGATAGAAAAGAAAAACCAATTTTCTGGGGAGAAATTCAAACAGGCTGCAGAAATTTGCAGAAGTAGCAAGGAGTCTAATATTAATTCCCAAGACCATGGGGAAAAATTTCCAGGCCATGTCAGAGACCTTCATGGCAGCCTCTCCCATCACAGGCTTGGAAGCCTAGGAGGAAAAAGTGGCTTCATTTGCCAGGCCCAGGGTCCCTGTGGTTTGTACAGCCTAGGGACTGGGTGCTCTGTGTCCCAACCACTCCAGCTGTGGCTGAAAGGGGCCAATGTAGAGTTCAGGCTGTGGCTTCAGATGGCAGAAACCCCAAGCCTTGGCAGCTTTCATGTGGTGTTGAATCTTCAGGGGCACAGAAGTCAAGAACTGAGGTTTGGGAACCTCTGTCTAGATTGCAGAAGATGTATGGAAACACCTAAATGCCAAGGCAAAAGTTTGCTGCAAGGGTGGGGTGCTCATGGAGAACCTCTGCTAGGGTAGTGCAGAAGGGAAATGTGGGGTCTGAGCCCCCACACAGAGTCCTCGGGCACTGACTAGTAGAGTTGTGAGAAGCGGACTACCATCCTCCAGATCCCAGAATGGTAGATCTGCTGACAGGTTGAACCTTGTACCTGGAAAAGCTGCAGACACTCAACAACAGCCTATGAAAACAGCCAGGAAGGAGGCTGTACCCTGCAAAGTCACAGAGGCAGAGCTGCCCAAGATCATGGGAACCCACCTCTTGCATCAGCATGACCTGGGTGTAAGGCCTGGAGTCAAAGGAGATCATTTTGGAGCTTTAAAGTTTGACTGCTCCACTGGATATCAGACTTACATGGACCTTGTAATCTTTCTGTTTTTGCCAATTTCTCCCATTTGGAATGATTGTATTTACCAAATACCCAAAAGCTGTACCCTCATTTTATCTAGGAAATAACTAGCTTGCTTTTGATTTTTGCATAGGCAGAAGGGACTTGACTTGCCTTAGGTGAAACTTTGTACTGTGAACTTTTGGGTTAATGCTGAAATTAGTTAAGATTTTGGGGGACTATTAGAAAGGCATGGTTGGTTTTGAAATGTGAGGACATGAGATTTGGAGGGGCCAGGAGTGGAATGATATGGTCTGGCTGTGTCCCCACCAAATCTCAAACTGAATTGTATTTCCCAGAATTTCAACATGTTGTGGGAGGGACCCAGGGGGAGGTAATTGAATTATGGGGGCGGTCTTTCCTATGCTATTCTCATGACAGTGAATAAGTCTCATGAGATTTGATGGGTTTATTAGGGGTTTCTCCTTTTGCTTCTTCCTCATTTTCTCTTGCTGCCTCCATGTAAGAAATGCCTTTCACCTCCTGCCATAATTTTGAGGCTTCCTCAGCCATGTGGAACTGTAAGTCCAATTAAACCTCTTTTTTTTCTCTCAGTTTCAGATATGTCTTTATCAGCAGTGTGAAAATGGACTAATACAGTTAGTCTGCTAGGAATTTGCAAGCCCAGGTGTAGAACACACTTTTGCAGTCTTAAAGTAGTGTACCTTCTATCACATTTTTTTGTCTCTGAGCTTGTGAAGAAAGAGAGAAGTCATAATATAATCCCCATACCTTCCTTCCTGTCATTGCAGTGGTTCTAAACTTGAGTATATAAGAATTACTAAAATGTAGATTTGGGGGTTCTTTGCTTCAAAATATCAGGATTGAGGCTAAGAACTCTGTATTTTAATAGTCATATCTGTTGATTCAGTTGCCAGTTCAAAGTCAAAAATTAAAAATACTTCTGTGTGCTAATTCTTAGTTTTTTATTTAATGTAGGCAAATTACAGGAGTATTAGATGAGAAATATGATGGCCAAACTGTGAAGTCTTGAGTAAATTCAAGGGCAACTTCAGAACTAGAGTGAGAGGAGTAATTTAACTTCTAAGACTACATTTTGGATATAAATGGCTCCCTACAAACTGTTTTCTTTTCTTACTACAACTGTAGTTTTTTTCTTTTTTAATATTCCAAACTAGGCTAAAAATTTGAAAGCAGTTTTCTTCATAACATTTTTCATCCCTACTCAAACCCCAACATTTGGAAGAAATGTCTGTTTCATGTTATTTTTGATACTTTTCATTTTTGTCCCTGATGGAAATTGGCAGTGAAAAAACATGGAAATTTTCAAAATCCAGTAATCAAATTTAACTACTGTCTTAGGAACAGGCTAGCAATTTTCAGAATTCTTCCTAAGCCATTGATTTTATTTATCAACATTTATTGCAAATTCTCCTCTGTTAAAAGATTTATTTCTAGCTGTAATTAATAATACAGAAAGGTTTCCTAGTTCATTTCTAAAAAGTGGTCATCTTTGAAATTTAACTCTCAAAATTATACCCTACTGTGGTCACATCCAGAAGCAGATTTGGAGTTTTATTAAGTGTGGTAATTACTTCTTTGTAAATCTGGTACTCTTTAGTTAAATTATAAAACTTGAACTTGAGAATATGGTTTTAAACTATTATTTTTGTATACATAGAATATATCTTTGTTACTGACCTGTCAGTCACTTTATTGAAATCTGCTATAATTAATTGACTTACTCAGAAAAGAGTAAGCTTTTAACACTTACAGACAATAAGCTCCTTAAGGTGAGTGTCTGTGTGTGACTCATCTGTGATCTCACCAGCACATTACACCTATATAGATTGTCAATAAATACTTATGTAATTAGTTTCTGTTATAAGAGTTTTAGAGACATACAGATCAGAAATCAGATTCTGAATCTTCCACATATTTATTTTTTCTGTTTAGGCAAATAGATTTTCTTCATCTGTAAAAAGGGAATTAAAAAAGCACTAAATAAAAAACAACAGTAAAATTTAAAAAAAACCTCTCACGTTTAGTTTGAAAATTGAATGAGATAATGTATATAAAGCTCTGAACATGGGGCTGAAATTACACTAAGTACTCATTTGAAGTTAGTTATTAATAAATGAATGAAAGATTATGAAATATTTTTGATGGTCACCTGTACATTATAATAGCAAGCTATTGAAAACAACTTAAATATGCATCTAGAGAAGATTGGTTGAAAAAACTATGCCATATATACATGAAGAAATTTTCAAGCACCATAAAAGAAGATAAGAAAGTGTTTTATGTACTGATGTGAAATTTACTACAAGAAATGCTGTTATGTAAAAAGTAAAACCAAAACCCTAAAACAAAATATAGTACAGAATATGTATATATATATATTTATACAAGTGTGTGTGTATATATGTATTTATACAAGTGTGTGTCTGTGTATATGTATATACATGTTGGGAGATCACACAGATGAATCAGACAGGCACTCTCATCTTAAGGAACTTGTCTGTAAGTGTTAAAAATGGCCTGATCATTTCTGAGTAAAAGTATAAATACACACACACACATATCTATGTACAGGCATACACATATGTATATGCACATACATATCTGTAAATATAATTTGTATATATTTACTTGTATATGCATAAAATATTTCTGTAAAGATAGACAAGAAAATGAAACTCTATTGTTTGCAGGGAAGAGAATTGAGGTCTAAGACACAGAAGTAATATTCTACTTCTTATAGCTACATTTTTCTTGTATTCACTTTTATAGTATTTGAATTTTGGAAAATATATATTATTGACTCAAAACATAAGTAAACATAACTAAATATTTTTGAAATAGCAAAGGAGAGAGATTTAAACTAAGACCATAACAAGAAAATAATGAGGAAAGAAAATAACTTTCATCTGAGGAATGTGAGCCCTTTCAAGTTATTAGACCCAGAGACTCATTAAAATGAGACAGTTATCACACCATACTCCCCACTTTGAGCTATGCATTCATCTCTCCAAGAGTCTTGCTATTGCTACAAGTACCTATAAAGTAACCTAATAATGCCATACTGGGATACTATAACCGATACCCTGCAACTTAACAATGGATAGCCAATCAGTAATCAATGCTATTTCTATAAACCAATGATAATTTTTGACAAAGAATTTTGTATCAGCCCACTACTCATCCCCTTCTTTTGTTTCCTTTTAAAAATCTACTTGTAACTGCTATTAACCAGAGTGTATATTAAGGGCAACTTAAATCTGTGCTTCCAGGTTGTGATCCTCAGCCTTGGCCCAAATAAATGCTATACCTATTAATTTTGCCTTGGCTTCTTCCTTTTAGGTAAACAATAACAACTACCTAGAACAAATATTTGTCATTCATGCAAAGAAAGACTTACAGATTGTAAAATGGTCTCACAGGAAAATAAAAACTTTTAACATGTTTACATGGAAACTATAATAAATAAAAGCATTTCTTCCTTTTATGTTTATAGATTTATTTTCTCTTCCTTGTTCTACAGTAGGAACAGTCTTCAAAACATCTTTGGGAATGGTCATATACTTCATTATTACTATACAATTCTTAAATAGTTTATTGTTATATTTAAATGACATTAACATTTTACTAGTGAAAGTTGACGCACACTGTCCATGCGTAAGAGTTTTTTCTTAAACATCTCCATTCTTTCTGTACCATATAATTAAGAATGACTTGATTTTAAGGTATCTATGAATAAGAAATAAATTATTATAGAGCTCAACGTCAGAGTTCATTCAGAAATCACCACTTTATGTTTTGTTTATTATGCACTATGCACTTACAAGTGATTGTTTAAAGATAATTTCAGGACTATATTACTGAATAATTTTTAAAGTATAAGTCAGCTTTTGTTTTTATTTTAGTATAAGCTGGAGCCACATAGCATGAATGGTTGGCCTAAGGAATCATGAGTTTATACGTGAGGCTTGTTAGAGAACTGTGAATAAAATTTCTCACAGTTTTATTCACAGAGTTTTAAAATTCTAGAGTTTTAAAATTCTAATAAGAAAATGTTCCATTTTTCTTATAGCCAACATTAGTCTTAAAGTGGAATCCTTATATGTTAGGACTGAGAAGTGGTGTCGCTTATCAAAAATGAATGGAGAAAACAGGCTCAGTATAATTAATAAAATGTTCTTTGGTTATGAGTTTCTTTCTGAAAGAAGAAACTGTTTTTCACACACTTCAAAGACTTTGCCCTAATCTATTAAAAATAGAGTATATTAAATTAATCATTATGTGTAGGAAACACTTTACTTGTACCTGAAAGCAGTTTAATCAATTTGGTGTTGATTTAACTTTAAAAGCATGATGCAGTAACAACTGGGTATCTACCCAGAGGAAAAGAAGTCACTATATGAAAAAGATACTTGCACACACATGTTTATAGCAGCACAGTTCAAAATTGAAAAACTATGGAACCAGCCCAAGTGCCCATCAATCAAGAAGTAGATAAAAAAAATTACCATGGAATACTACTCAGCCGTAAAAAGGAATGAAATAATGGCATTTGCAGCAACCTGGATGGAATCACAGATCATTATTCTAAGTAACCCAGGA
This sequence comes from Mandrillus leucophaeus, assembly GCF_000951045.1. Taxonomy (NCBI): domain Eukaryota; kingdom Metazoa; phylum Chordata; class Mammalia; order Primates; family Cercopithecidae; genus Mandrillus; species Mandrillus leucophaeus. Next base: position 3,150,033 of record NW_012102687.1, on the reverse strand, counting down.
ATGGAAAACCAAAGATTGTATGTTCTCACACATAAGTGGGAGCTAAGCTATGAGGACACAAAGGCATAAGAATGATACAATGGACTTTGGGGACTTTGATGGCGGAAGCACGCGGGAGAGGGATAGATAAAAGACTACAAATTGGGTACAGTGTATACTGCTTGGGTGATAGGTGTACCAAATCTCATACATCACCACTAAAGAACTTACTTATGTAACCAAACACCACCTGTTCCCCAGAAACCTATGGAAATAAAAAATAAAAATAAGATATTGGAGTAAACATTAAAAACATAATAAAAGCGTAACAGGGTAGAGAAAGATTTCTTAGGCAAGATACAGTATACCCCAAAGGGCAAATATTTTTACATTTGACTATACCAAATTAACAACTTTCTATAAAAAAAAGTGTGCTAAAATCAAAAATTAAAATAGAAAAGCATGTTAATTCACATGAAGCCCTCAGAACCATGCCTGACAAATAATAAAGACTCAACATCTGTTGATATTATTAGATGTATTTTTGGCAGTGGAATCAGAAATATAAACTCATATGAGAGCAAAACTATCGTTTATCAACAATATTTTATTGAACTATACATGCAGGTAAATACCCAAATCCTAAGTGAAGAGCTTAATGAATTTCCACAAAGTGAGCACACCTGCCTAGATCAACAAATAAAGCATTGTCAGATTTTAGAAACCTCCTCATAGCCCTACCCAATTTTTACTCTCTTCCTACTTGCCAGATGTAGTCACTAACTTAACATCTAACAACATAGCTCAATTTTGCCTGGATTAGACCTCTGTACAAATGAAATCACACAACATGTATTATTGGTTTATTATTCTGTGTAGAAATCTACCACAAACTTAGCAGCTTTTTTATTTTACATTTTCCATCTGTCAGAAGGCCTGTGTGGCATGACTGGATTCTGCCCAGGGTCTCAAAAGACTAAAATCTGTCTAGAATCACAGGTTCTGATGATGACCTCCGTCAAGATTAAAGAACTTCTCCATAGAGCTTTGCCAGAAATAAGGGCATTCATTTTAGGTCAAATCTATCATAAGGAAGAGCAGCATTTTTTTAGAACAGTATTAGAATAACCTTTTTATAGACCATAAAGTGTGTGTGTGTGTGTATATATATAAATTATATATATATACATATTTTATATGTGTACTCTGTACATTAATTATATGTGTGTGTGTGTGTATATATAGCGGAGGAAAAAAGTTCTGAAAGACTTTGAAATTGACAAAAAATATTTCTCCCTAGCATAGCATTTTAGGTTTTCTCACGCTTTCAATGTGCTTTTGGTATTTTACAACCATATACATGTGGGTAACTAATAACAATGCAAAGATTCTTCCCCACAGAAACGTAAGTTAACTGTGATAGGTAAAATGGAACTGATTATAGCTTGCGAATAGACCCATTCCTCCTCTATTTGTAAATGTATTTCAGCATTTCCTCTTTGCCTATATATGTTTAAAACTGATTGTAGCATCTTACTAATTTCAACATTAGTTAATGGGTTAAAATATTTGACATGTGTTACATTTGTATGAGTCATAATTTTATCTTTTAAAAAATCTATTTTTTTCTTCTTTCTCTTTCTTTCTCCTCCCTCCGTCCCTC
>NW_012102687.1:3144791-3146048 GCF_000951045.1 Mandrillus leucophaeus | reverse complement strand
AAAAAAAAAAAAAAAAAAAAAAACCCTGACATGTGATATGTGCTCAATAAATACTCAACTACATTGATATCATACTACTTTTCTTTGCTATGAGGTCAAGCATATGAAATTACCACTATTCAGTCATTTTTATATCATAATAATGACAATTTATAAAGTTTGAAGCAAATAAGATCTTTCTAGACATAGTTCTCTGAGATAGTTTCCAAATGAATCTAAGAAGCTATTTCTCCATGTTAGCTGATGACAAGAAAACCACACTCTGACAAAATAGTTTTAAAAAAGAAAGAATTTGACCAAGGGGCAGAAGGCAGAAGGAGAGACCAAGATACGTTTTCAGGCAGGAGTGGAAGTTTACTCAAAAGTTTTAGAGCAGAAATGAAAGGAAATAAAGCACACTTGGAAGGGGGCCAAGCAGATGACTGGAGAGGTTCAAGTGTATGGTTTCACCTTTGACTTGAGGTTTTATATGTTGGCAAGCTTCTAGAGGTTGCATCTCTTCTGTCCTGATTCTTCCCTTGGGGTTTACTGTCTACATACACTGTGGCCTGCCAACACTTAAGAGGGGCCACATGGACAATATATTTACTGAATTTGTACACACACTCACTTCAAGTGTCTTTCCCTTACCAGTTGAGTGTTCCCAGAAGAAAGTTATATACCAGTTAAACTCTGCCATTTTGCCTCTTAGTGTGCATGCTTAAGCCCACTCACTCAACTTCTGAGATCTTATTGGGAAACTGCTGATCACCAGTTTTGAGTGTTTTCTATCTATTGGGAGACTGCCTTTCCCTGGCGCTGACTGTGACCAATTATTATTTTAGAGAGAGTTTAACAATTGCCTGACCATCACCTGATGGTCACCTGACATTCCTGGTGGATGTGGGGGAGCTCTCTTCCTGCCCTGCTCATGTCTGACTACTTATTTACTGCACAATGACATGCTGGAGTCAGGTCATAAAGTAAGCCACAATAGACTGAGTCAAAAAGACCTGTTTAGCAAAAATGTTATGGCTTGTAGGCATGACCTTCCTGGGGCCCCTGAGGAAAGAATCTGAGCAAGAAAAATGGTACATTTTCAGAGTATTATGCCTCACTGATTAAGAATGACCAGGAACCTGGGTTTAAATTTGGTCCCTGTGTTCCCATGTGTGGTATTATCTAGAAAAAAAAGTTTTAAAATATCTCTTGGGAGGCCGAGACGGGCGGATCACGAGGTCAGGAGATCGAGACCATCCTGGCTAATATGGTGAAACC
>NW_012102687.1:3141975-3144226 GCF_000951045.1 Mandrillus leucophaeus | reverse complement strand
CAACCTCCACCTCCCAGGTTCAAGTGATTCTCCTGCCCTCAGCCTCCCAAGTAGCTGGGACTACAGGCATGTGCCACCATGCCAGGCTAATTGTATTTTTAGTAGAGATGGGGTTGCGCCATGTTGGTCAGGCTGGTCTCGAATTCCTGACCTTAGGTGATCTGCCTGCCTTGGCCTCCGAAACTTCTGGGATGAAAAGTGTGAGCTTCAGCACCCGGACTAAAAATCTATTCTTTAATGTAATTTGTAATACCTTGATCATTGTGTATCATATACATGCTTATTTTATAGAAACTGGAACAAATGTACTACTAAAATGAATTCAAAGATTTATGGGCAATCCAATTTTAGTTTAAGATACAGTTTTAGTCATTTCTATGAGTCCTTGCTCAGGAACGGAATTAATCTTTGTGATAATACTCTGATGGACATCAGAGTCTGTTTTATAAGACCCACCCATACATAATGTAGCAAAAATAAGCATTTAATTATATCACTCCATTCCCTAACTCTTTTTAGTAGTTTCCCACTACTTTTTTGATAAACTCCCAGGTTTTAGCCCCATTTTTCCTCTTCTGAAAGTTTACCACACTTCAGAAATGGTACTTTTTTTTCAATCTCACAAACACAACATGTATTTTCCTGAACTCATATCTTTCAGGTGTTATTGGTTCCACCTGGAAAGCCTTTCTTTACTACCTAAAACTCTCTGTTTGGGCTGGGCATGGTGGCTGACATCTGTAATGTAATCCTAGCACTTTGGGAGGCTGAGGCAGGTGGATAATTTGAACTCAGGAGTTAGAGACCAGCCTGGGCAACATGGCAAAATCCTGTCTCTACAAAATGCAAAAAATTAGCCAGGTGTGGTTAAACTGTAAATTTAAAGACAGAGGTTGAAGCCACTTGTTATCAGCCCTGAGGTGATATTTTCATGATGAATTTCATGAAATTCAAAGGAGCAGCTTCAAATTCAAAGGAGCAGCAAATTCAAAGGAGCAGCTTCAATCCTGCTGGGGCTTCTTGCCAGTGGCATTTCCCTGTAGTTCCAGATAGTCTGGAGGCTGAGGCAGGAGGATTGCCTGAGCCTGGGAGGTTGAGGCTGCAGTGAGCTGTGATCACACCACTGCACTCCAGCCTGGGCAACAGAGTGAGACTCTGGCTCTAGATAAATAAATAAATAAATAAATAAATAAATAAATAAATCTCTTATTTTTATTCTTTACTATCTCCCTTACTTTTTTTTTTTAACCTAAACTTCCTTTCTCTTCTTTTCCCTTCCCTGTCTTTCCTTTCCATCCTCTCCATTCTCTCCTTTATTCATTCTTATTCAAGCGGGTTTCAACTCAAGTTTCTCCCCCTCAGGTAAATTTTCTTAATCTCATTCCCAGAATCAATCAGGTCCCTTTGCAAACTCTGTTTCAGCTTCTCTTGCTTCTTAGCATTTAGTTTAGTGTATTAGTCTCTTCTCACACTGCTGTAAAGAACTACCTGAGACTGGGTAATTTACAAAGAAAAGAGGTTTAATTGACTCCCAGTTCCACCAGTTATACAGGAAGCATAGCTGGGGAGGCCTCAGAAAACTTACAACCATAGTGGAAGTTGAAGGCAAAGCTTGCACATCTTACGTGACTGGACCAGAAAGACAGAGAGTGAAGGAGGAAGTGCTACACACTTTCAAACAATCAGATCTCATAAGAACTCACTATCATGAGAACAGCAAGGGGGAAATCTGACCTCATGATCCAATTACCTCCCATTAGGCCACTCCTCCAACACTGGGAATTACAATTCAACATGAGATTTGGGTGGGGACACAGAGACAAACCATATCATTCAGTTTGTAATTAGGCATTCAATTTTTTGCTAATTTAATTGATTTTTTTAGTAAGAGCCAAGATCTTTTACTTACTTGTGTATCTGCAGCTTCTAGATATAAAAAAAGCCTGACGGTTGGGCACGGTGGCTCATGCCTGTAATCCCACGACTTTGGAAGGCCAAGGCGGGTGGAGAGCCTGAGGTCAGGAGATTGAGACCATCCTGGCTAACATAGTGAAACTCCGTCTCAACTAAAAATACAAAAAATTAGCCAGGCGTGGTGGCAGGTGCCTGCAGTCCCAGCTACTCTGGAGACTGAGACAGGAGAATGGCGTGAACCCAGGAGGCGGAGCTTGTAGTGAGGAGAGATCGCGCCACTGCACTCCAGCCTGGGCGACAGAGCGAGACTCCGTCTCAAAAAAAAAAAAAAAAAAAA
>NW_012102687.1:3126915-3140745 GCF_000951045.1 Mandrillus leucophaeus | reverse complement strand
TGGCGGGCACCTGTAGTCCCAGCTACTCGGGAGACTGAGGCAGGAGAATGGCGGGAACCCGGGAGGCGGAGCTTGCAGTGAGCTGAGATCGGGCCACTGCACTCCAGCCGGGGTGACAGAGCGAGACTCCGTCTCAAAAAAAAAAAAATAAAATAAAATAAAATATCTCTTTATAATTTATTAAATGGGAACAATATAAGTGCTTTCTTGTAGGGCAGTTACAAGGGTTAAATAAATTAATACATTTAAAGTAGTAAATATATTTAAACTGTGCTTAGCTCAGAGTAATGTTAGCTATTAATATTATTTTTAAGGTATTTTAGTGGTCTGATTTAACACGAAATTTACAATATTTAAAAAAGAAGGAAACTTCTGTTTTCTAAAAGATAGTAAATACTCATTATCCTTAAGATTGGCATTGACAACCTTAAGTGACTAGTCAACGCAAATCTTTTCTTTTGGAGGAAACAAATTTGACAATATTGAAACACACATTCATAACTGGTTATATCAGTAGCAGCCCTATTTCACATGATAGGAGGAAAAGGAAAATTAACTTTCTGTTGTAATTTATATATTATGACTGATCAACCTGTGAGCAAATATGAACCCAGAAGAGCCAATCCTTCAAGAAGGATTTCAAGTGGCTAACTAGATCTAAATTTAAAATAGAGGCTGGGCTTGGTGGTGGCTCATACCTGTAATCCTAGAGGTTTGAGAAGTCGAGGCAGGAGGATTACTTGAGGCCAAAATTTGAGATCAGCATGGGCAGCATAACAAGACTCTGTCTCTACAAAAAATGTAAAATTATCTGGGGTTGGTGGAGTGTGCCTCTATTCCTAGCTACTTCAGAAGCTGAGGTGTGGGGATGCCTTCAGCTCAGGTATTTAAGGCTGCAGTGAGCTACATTCTCACCATTGCACTGCGGCCTGGATGACAGAATGAGACCTTGTCTCAAAAAATAAATAAAATAAAAGAGTAAAATAGAGCCAAGTAGCCATTTTCTTACTAGGGGTGTCACACTCTGCATTCCCCCAAAATCCACACCTCTGTTTAACTCTGGAACGTTCAGAGCTCACAGGAACCAACCAATCAGAGCTCATCTGCTCTGGCCAATCAGGGGTCAGTTATATCAACAAATCAATGCTTAGTTCTTAGCTATAACAACCAATCAGGGATCAACTGTATTGAGTAATCAGAACTCAACTGTGTCAACCAATTAGAAATGGGATCTTTGAATTTTTCATTTTTCAATCTGATTGGGAAGCTGGGTGGGAACTTTGTCTATAAAAGCCAAAACTTCCTTTTCTTCTCTGGATTTCAGTATTATTTTTATTTTTCTTATTTTTATATTTCAATAGGTTTTGGGGGAACATGTGGTGTTTGGTTACATAAGTTCTTTAGTGGTGATTTCTGGCATTTTGGTGCACCCATCACCCAAGTAGTGTACAGTGTACCCAATGTTAGTCTTTTATCCCTCACCCTGCCCACACTTCCCCCTGAATCCTCAAAGTCCATTGTATCGTTCTTATTCCTGAGAGTCCTCATAGCTTAGTTCCCACTTATAAGTGAGCACATATGATGTTTGGTACTAAGAATAATGGTTTTCTACTCTATCCAGGTTGCTGTGAATGCCATTATTTCATTTTTTTATGGATGAATAGTGTTCCATGCTACATATATCACATTTTCTTTATCCACTCATTGATTGATGGGCATTGGGCTGGTTCCATATTTTTGCAATTGCTAATTGTGCTGCTATAAACATGTATGTGTTAGTGTCTTTTTCATATAATGACTTCTTTTTCTCTGGAGAGATACCCAGTAGTGAGTTTGCTGGATCAAATGGTAGATCTACTTTTAGTTCTTTAAGGAATCTCCACACTGCTTTCCATAGTGGTTGTACTAGTTTACATTTCCACCAACAGTGTAAAAGTATTCCCTTTTCACCACCTACACAGAAACATCTATTTTTTTATTTTTAAATTATGGTCATTCCTGCAGGAGTAAAGTGGTATCACAATGTTGTTTTGATTTTCATTTCCCTGATCATTAGTGATGTTGAACACTTTTTCATATGTTTGTTGGTCATTTATATATTTTCTTTTGAGAATTGTCTATTCATTTCCTTAGCCCACTTTTTGATAGGATTGTTTGTTTTTTACTTACTGATTTGTTTGAGTTCATTGTAGATTCTGGATATTAGTCCTTTGTCGGATGCATAGTTGGCAAAGATTTTCTCCCACTCTGTGGGTCGTCTGTTTATTCTGCTGTGTATTTCTTTTGCTACGCGGAAGCTTTCTAGTTTAATTAAGTCCCATCTATTTATCTTTGTTTTTGTTACATTTGCTTCTGGGTTCCTGGTCAATCTTTGCCTAAGCCAATGTCTAGAAAGGTTTTTCTAATGCTATCTTCTAGAATTTTTATGGATTCAGAAGTTAGATTTAAGTCTAATCTATCTTGAGTTGATTTTAATATAAGGTTAGAGATGAGGATTCAGTTTCATTTTTCTACATGTGGCTTGCCAATTATCCTAGTTCCATTTGTTGAACAGGGCATCCTTTCCCCACTTTCTGTTTTTTGTTTGTTTTGTTGAAGATCAGTTGACTGTAAATATTTAGGTTTATTTCTGGGTTCTCTATTCTGTTCCATTGATCTATGTGCCTGTTTTGATGCCAGTACCATGCTGTTTTGAGCATACAAGGTGACCATAGCTTGGTAGTATAGTTTGAAGTTGAGTAATGTGATGCCTCCACATTAGCTCTTTTTGCTTAGTCTTGCTTTGGCTATGTGGGCTCTCTGTTGGTTTCATATGAATTTTAGGATTTTGTTTTCTAGTTCTGTGAAGAATGATGGTGATATTTTGTTGGGAATTGCATTGAATTTGTAGATTGTTTTTGGCAGTATGGTCGTTTTCACAATATCGATTCCACCCATCCATGAGCATGGGATGTATTTCCATTTGTTTGTGTTGTATATGATTTCTCTCAGCAGTGTTTTGTAGTTTTCCTTTTAGAGGTCTTTCATCTCTTTGTTTAGGTATATTCCTATGTATATCATTTATTGATGTTTTGCAGTTATTTTAAGGGAGATTGAGTTCTTGATTTAATTCTGTTTGGTCATTATTGGTGTATAGCAATGCTACTGATTTTTGTACTTTGTATATTGAAACTTTAATAAATTCACCTATCAGTTCTAGGAGCTTCTTAGATGAGTAGTTAGGGTTTTCTAGGTAAAAAATCATATCATTGGCAAACAGAGACAGTTTGACTTCCTCTTTACTGATTTGGATGCCCTATATTTTCTCTTGTCTGATTGCTCTGACGTGGACTTCCAGGAACTGCACTATTTTTTTTCACTGATGGCTCCATCTTCTTGGTTTGTAAGCTGTTCACTAGAACAATGTCTCTTTTCTTCTAATTCCATTTCAGAGAACTTCTGACCACAAACCATAGACACAAGTTTCCTTCCTGCAGCTTTTTTATCTGGAATCTGAATGGTCTTGGATTGGGTTTGGTTCTTTAAGGGTTTTTTTTTATTTTTTTATTTTTTTTTAGTTTTTTGTTTGTTTGTTTGTTTGAGACAGAGTCTTGTTCTGTCTCCCAGACTGGAGTGCAGTGGCACGATCTGGGCTCACTGCAACCTCCACCTCCTGGGTTCAACTGATTCTCCTGCCTCAGCCTCTCTAGTACCTGGGATTACAGGTGCACACCACCACGCCAGGCTAATTTTTGTATTTTGGGTAGAGACAGGGTCTCACCATGCTGGCCAGGCTGGTCTTGAACCCCTGACCTCATGATTCACCCACCTCAGCCTCCCAAAGTGTTGGGATTACAGGTATGAGCCACTGCAACCAGTCCTTTATGATGTCTTCAAGAAACATTTGAATAGTGGAGTCATGAGGAACCTAAGAACAAGATTCATAAACTAACAGTTTCCTTAGAGTATTCTCCAACCGCTAACAATTCTAGTTGTGCCAGAAAAATAAAAGATCTATAGTCAAATAACTTTAAAAAGTACTATATACCCTCTTATCAATTCATACTAAGCATTTGTATATTAAAGGCTCTAAGACGTTCTCTAGCAAATAAACACATTTTACTTTATTTAAGTCAATGACTTCCAAATGTATTCTACTATAATAATTTTTGTTGAAACACTGTACCTACAAGCAGTTTGAGAAACCAGCGTTCCATTAAACATTTGGGAAACTCTGGTTTAGCCTTTTAAATAATCCCAAATTATTAATCCAATTTGAAAGAAAAATTCACATTATAATCAAATAAGTGTAATTTATGAAAATAATCAAAAAGTTATAATACATTTTTTGCAAGCTACAGATGTTACCAAAACAGGCTGGGTATGGTCTATGTCCTGCTGCTCACAGCACAGAAAGCCAATCACTGAGATGATGCATATTGCCAGAGAAGAAGGCTATAGTAGGATGCTGCAGCTGAGGAGATGGGAGATAAGTTTCAAAGACGTCTCCTTGACCTACCAGAATTAGGAGTTTATACCAGAAACATAACTACATGCAGAAAAATGAGAATTAGGGAGGAGTAAGAAAGAGGAGTTGGTCAACAGGAAGCAGGAGGCAATCATGATGGGTGAGGGGTCTAAAGTCTCATTGTTCGGTTTGTGGTGATCTAGTAAGTTTCAATTCCTTGATACTATCTGAGAGACCTGATGGTTGCTGGTTTCATGAGAAGGTAACTCAGATAAGACAAAGGTAATTTCTCAAGTTTCAAGCCTGGAAAGGTCAATTTCTATGTTTATTCAACAGAAACTATAAATGTCAAGTCTACGGAAAAATTGGCTCAGTTTTACCCAGACACACAAATGTATCCCTTTAAATTCATAAATTTATGATAAATACTTTCAAAGTAAAATTTCAAACTTCAAATTCAAAAAATAATTGCCACAATTACATATAATTTTATTTACAGTCAATATTATGGGCTAGGGAACAGCATTTAAGGCAGAAAACCAACTTTAAACTAGGGGAAATAGTATATTCCAAAGCGGGCATATACAATTAGAGAAAAACATATTTAGTATATTTTCAAAAAGCAGTATAGATAACAAAACTTTTCTTGCATGATTTTTAGTTATGGTTCTGAATGATGATGCAACCTGGGACTCATTGCTACTCATTTTCATAGTTTGAAAGACTTCTCTAAAAATAAAACTGCAAAGATTATGCATATTTCACAGTTGGCTATGTTGTCATGGCTTATTCTATAATTATAACATGAATTTATTAAGAATTGTTCATACCTATATGCCTTTCTCTCTGTAAACTTTCATACTGAAATGTAATAAAAAGCTTTTAATACTTCGATAGTGATTGAGGCTGAACAAAATTAGTAATTTTTAAAGTTAGAAAATGAGGAGGTCTTTTAAAAAAATATTTACCAGCCTTGAAACAGCATTTGTCTTACTGAAGGCAAGCACCATGAGCTCTCAGGTGGCATGCATTATGTTTGAAATGTTTGCTAATGACATGTGGCAAAGACCACTAAGTGTCTGCTACATATTCTTGCTCAAGACATTAACAGCTCACTAAATACTCTTCCTCTCCTTCTATCATATGAGATGTTGCTAGTGGGTAGCTGCCCACTCAGAGATTTCATTTCTTAACCTCTATTTCATCTAGGTGAGATCATATAATTAGTTCTGGCCAATGGAATGGACAATACGGTGGGATGTGTCACTTTCAGGTCAAGTGTCTTTCTTTCTCTGGCACCCCATGTAGTCTCATAGGGCATTTTTTTTAACCTTGTAAGCTATGTATATTTATGATATAGATATCCATGTTGCTTTCTAATGTTTGCTCTCTATAATTATTTGTTGGACCATTATATGCATCAAAGATAATTTTCCAGAGAAAGGTAAAATTTTGATTCTCATACAGATATAAAGTTGAACTCTTGGTAAATAATTTATTACACTTATTCAATGGGGGAACTGTGCAGACAATGGGGGAACTATGCAGATGTTATAATCAATTCAAATAAAATGTGCAAAAAGCACAATGTATATGAAGTAAAAGAAAATTGAAAATGACAGCAAAAATGCTTTCTGTGGTAGAGGAGGGAGGCTGAAAAAGTCAATTAAATGTCTAGGACAGATTTTACACATGTTTAACAGTTACTGTAACTTAAGAATTATAAAATAACTGAAAAACAATGAAAGGCTAGAATCAGATATCCTGGAAGGATTTTTCATATGCAGGCAGCATACAGTTTTCCACAGATTGTTTCCTATATGTGGAAAGAGATGAATGAAAAGCCAACCTGCTGTTTAATGCTCTTATCTAAGCCAAGTAAGAAAAACTTACACGAATATATTGAAAAGAAATTTATTTTAACTTGCCTTTTTTACAAGTATTTTGTTTTATTAGATGTAGTAATAAAGTAGCAAATATATTACATTATGCATTTTTAATATGCTCATAGTCATATTTCTGTATCATTTATTTTTCTATTTTATCTTCTGTGTTTTACTTTATATATTTTCTTAAATTCTGAGAACAAGTTGATAGGATTCTGTAGACGACCAAAGGGGTTCATGGGGAATAAAAAGAGCCTCTGCTCCAGGGGAAAATAATTGGAAAGGCATGTTAGCAATGTTAGTTGATTATTAATTGTGGTGTTTAGCAGGGTAGTAAAAGAAAGAGTTATGCTTAGATGAAAATTGACCAGTTTGCAAGCAAAACTAAATGTGAGCAAGAGAAAGGACCTTTCAGGATTGGGGAAACAATCAAACAAACAAAAAACCACTACTGCTGCAGACACCAAACAGTCTTATGATTGATAAATCTTGAGCAATGGAGGTTCATTAATGACATGGATTTGCTATTCAATCATACTTTTCCAGATTGCCTCAAAGTAGTCACTATCAAGTTAAAAGAGAGAAGCAATGGGCAGGAAAAATTTTAAAAAGCTGACCTGAGAACTATGGTCTTAAAAAGAAATTTGGATGGGGTTATAGTACATGGAACTGGAAACAAATAGATAAGAAGCCTACAAAGTTTTGACAAATTATATTGCTAAGCAAACTAGTAACCTATCGTTGAGCCTTCAGACAGTCACTGCGCTCTCAAACTTGCACAAACAGGAAAAAAATTTGTGAAAGTACACCCCATGTAGGGGCACATATTCTAAAATCCACTTCAGATGCGGCCAGCAATATAATGGACAAGACAGAACATTCCAGAAGATAGTTCTGATCCATGGAGACAGTGGCCAAATAGAGCAATGAACAAATGAGTTCTTCCCAGAAGGTAGAATCAGAGACTAATTAAGAAGTTCTCCCCTTACCTGATTAAACAATCTCACAGTGCCTACCCTTCAAGTTTTCATCATTACTGTGGACCAGTGACTGCCATACGTCCCCTGCTTTTCTTTTTAGAATGTGAGCTTTTATTGTACTTCTTTGTCCCTGATCTACCACTGTGTATTGGATGTTGGCGGTGGAGAGTGGAGTAGACAGACAACTTTTCTTGTAGTTCATATATTTTCAGAGCACAGGGAGTCATATTCACTGCTGCTGGAGTGAATCATTCATCACCTAGAGGTCCTGACTCTTCACTGGATGCAGCAGCTGTATGACACTTATGGTTGCTTTGCTCAAAAAGCAGATGATTGAATTCTGTGTAGAACAAGAAAGAGTTTGGATGCCTACCAGGTGGCAAGAAAGGCAGTGTGACAGAGATGGCTAGCTGTCCATCAAAGATTCATATTCCCCTTAGTAGAATATAGCTACTGCTGGTGAGCAGTTTTTCAGCCAGAGACAATACTTCCCAGATCGTACTGCATCCCTATGGGGCCATATGGCTATTTTTCACCAAAGAAACAATGGAGAACATGTTGTGCATCATTCCAGGCAGAGGAGACGGAGATATGCATATGCTTTATGCACCTTGATTGTCCATTAACTGAATGCAGAATATCGTCGGGCTCTAGATAGGGGAGAAAACATAAGAAAGATATGTGGGACATACCTCACCACCATGAAGGAGGACACATTTGGAACCCTCCCCACCGAAAAATGTCATTGTTTTTGTAAATGAGAAATGCCCTTTTATTGTCATATTAAGCCACTGAAATTTGGAGGGTTCGTTTGTTAAAGCAGCTAATGGCACCCCAAATAATACATTGCACAAGAGGAGATTCCAGCCAGGCAGTTAGATATGAGTCTAGAACTCAGAGGACAGGTCAAGTGGAAAGATCTAAATGATGAAGTTAAAATATAAGATGTTTTTAAAGACATGCAACTAGACTTTCCTGAAAAAGAATGGGTATTTAGAGATGAGAACAGCAATCCAAGTTTAGCTTTGAGAACACCAGTATTAGAGGTTAAAGAAGTTGAAATCTGTAAAGGATCTTGAGACTGCCTGTGAAATAAAAAACAAAAAGAAATTAGAAAGACAGTTGTGTCCTAGAAACAGAGAATAAATTATTTCAAGAAGCAGAGAGTGCTCAATGATGTCCAATATTGCTGGAAGCCCAATCAAGATGGGACTAATGAATAGCCCATTGAATTTAATAACTTTGAAAACTGCTGGAGACCTTGACAAAACAATGTCAGTAAATTTGATGTGAACAGAAGCCCAATTTGAGTAGGTTCAATAACAAATGGGAAGGGAAGAAATGAAAGAGATCAAGCAAAAGGGAGCAGACAGGATGGATGACAAAGAAGGATGTGGAAAGTGTGGCAGAGATGGCTAGTTGAAAAGAAAAGATAACGTTGAGGTAGCATACATGTGCTGAAGAGAACAAGAAGAATCCAGTAGACAGGAAGAAGTTGCTTCAGGAGAAGGAGGGAAAGGAAGGTGAGTCAGGATCCAGAGCATTATGTAGGGTTATCCTCTCTCAGGGAACAGAAACACTTATTTCTTTGGAGGCAGAAAGAAAGACACATACCCTGTGAATGTGGATGGATGGAGCTGCGTTGATTTATTATGTTTGGTTTTAAGCATTCTTATGATAAAAACTGAGGAGAGATTATCTTATGATAAAAACTGAAGAGATAAGTAAAGGGAGTGAAGAAAGGATTATGAGAAGTTTGAGGAGAGAAGTTATGAAATAGTCATCTCAGAAAGTGAAAGCGGCACTTCTAACCAAACATCACAGGATTTCTGGGCACATTTGAATACTAGTTTGAAAGCTTTAGTCGTAGTTTTTGTAACATATTAAATTATTCAATCACAAAATATGTGAGTATACATATTTTTCTTCTGTAATTATGTGATGCAAATGTAATGAAGATAGCTGGGTTCAACAAAGAATGGATTTTTTTTTTCTAGTGTATATATAAAAGAGAGAAAGCAAAATATTTAAAAGTGATATCATGGTCATTGGCCATGAGTAAAGAGGACACTGAAGAAAGGAGGGAGCAGTGATATTGAAAGGTAGATTGGCTGAGATCAAATAATTGAGGCAGACTGAGTTAAATACAGTGATTGAACTGATGGAAGCTACTAGAACTAAGTTAATAGGTCAGAGTGTAAGATGCTTGAAACAGAAATTTCTGTGATGGTGAAGGTACTGGTAATTATAGGGTGTAGGATAGAGTGGAACTCTAAAAATGGCTGGCAAGGATCGGGGAGAAAATTGCAGATAATGAGATCAAAGAACCGAAAGGCCAATACATTTACACTGTAAATGATCTCTGTGAAAGACAAGGATTTCAAGTCTTCTGTTTAGCTTAAAAGAGAATGACCTAGAAAATGGTTTATGACAGAAATTAAGAAATTTGGTGGGTGGTATACTAAAACAGACATGTTTCTGAGAAGCTGTGGTTTTAGAAGAAGGAAGGTAGCAGTAAGTTCACTCACCCCCATATCCTAATCTTAAGGGACATGCACAAAATACTTTGCATTTTCAATACTGTCCCTCATAAACTTGGGTTTCAAAACTAAACAGGGTGGGATAAAATCTGAATATTGCCCAAATAATTCTCCTCTGTAAATTCCTTATATTGCATCTCTTGTGGCCCTTCCTGACAGTCTAGGATGTTGGCAGAGCACATGTTACCTCAAAAAAAAAAAAAAAAAAAAAAAAGGTTGCTATCACAGAAACAGAAAACAGGAATTCTTTTGCATTACAGTATATTGGTAAAACTTAAGCATGTAAATTACCTTGAAAGAAAAAACTTCTTTGATTTAAAAAAATTGAGCATCTCAGACCACCACTACCACCAAGAAGACTGGAAACTGGTATTATAATGTGAGGGTTTCATTTCTGCCTTAGACTTTGGTAAAGATTTTCATAAGCAGAGACTTTTATTTCTGGCAATAAAGAGTTTAAATGTTCAGAGAAACCTTTTCAGTATAGCACATATAAACTGCTGGATATATTTTTGAAACATTCCTTTTAGAAAAAAGAAAATTCTCATAGAATAAAAGCAGTAACAAAGCAAAAATTCATAGAGCACATGAGAGTTAAAGCTGCCAATTGCCTTGGGTATACCTTGCCAGTTCCTTCCCTCTCTCTCCTCCCTCCCTCTCTCCTCCCTCCATCTCTCCTCCCTCCCTCCTATCTTTCCTTCCTTCCTTCCTTCCTTCCTTCCTTCCTTCCTTCCTTCCTTCCTTCCTCCCTCCCTCCCTCCCTCCCTCCCTTTCTCCCATATATTTCTTCTGAAACTTCTGATTTTTGCAGATTGAATTTCTCATTTTTTCCCTAAGGCTCTCAGTTTCTTTTGTAACTTATCTTCCACCTAGGTGGTTAATTTGTGTTCTGTCTTTGCTACTTGTGACTCCGCAGCATCAATGATGCTTTGCTATTCTGAGTCAACCAAACCCTATTAAAATTGTCATTGAATTTGCTTTGTTCCTTCACAATTTTTAAAAGACAGTGCCATTTCCAGTACTGTAATAAATCCCTTTTTGCAGTTATTCTTTAAAATTTTTTGAAGTGCCTACTTTTGAACTCCTTTTATCTGAAGATATTAGGTAATGATGAAATGTTCACCACTGGTAATAGCTGCTCCAATATTCTGCCACTTTAGTCTATACTTTTGTTTTGCTGCATATATTCAGTGGACTGGACGTTTTTGTTTTATTCATGCTCTTTTGGATGTGTATCCCATTGTATTCATCTTTAATTCAGGAGTTTCTTCTATGCATTGGTTTTATATTTGTATGTTTAGGAAGTAGAAACCATTATGCCTTATTATTTATGTGAGTATATTCTTGAAAATATCTTCGTCTTATTATCTATGATATATTTCACTATCAAAAAATAAAGTGATTAAAAGCAATATGCTTAGATTTGTATTCTGAATTTCTAGTCTTCTAATACCTATGATATTAATCAATTTCAAAATAGTAAAATTTCAGACCATAATTGCAAACATCCTAAAGCCCAAGAGCAGACTTCTACATTTGATGGAACCTAGCTAAAATTGCCTGTTGAAATAGACATTTCTTGAATCTTAAATACAATAAGAACTATCTGGTGTTGGGAGAAGAGGGAAAAAGTCAACTATCTTATTTAAACTTTTTTCAAGTTCTAAAATATATGATATACTATTGCAAGCTGAGTTTATAAAGAAAGGACCCAGCTGCTTTTCAGATTTCATTTAAAGATTCATTAAGATCAAAATAAGAAGGTACAGAAGCCCAAGGATGACATTTTTGTGGCATGAGCTGAAAGCACAGAAGGGAATTATCATTGATTTAAAAGCGTTTTCTAGTTAGACACTGAGATCAATTAGACTAAATATTTATTCCTTAACCTCCTACCTCCCTGACCCTTGATGTTAGCCTTCTCCAGGTGACTGATTTGGGTCCTTGGAATGTGGGTGAAAGTGACCATGAATATGTTTTATTCCAGATCTTAAGATCTTAAATGACATTGTCTACTTCCACTTATTCCTCTGAAAGTTTTGGGTCTCTTCCAAAGTAGCCACTACTCCTAGTTTCTAAGTTCCAGAATGAACATTCATGGAGTGGAGCCAACTCAGGGAGCCATATAAGCTGACCCACATGGTCTTAGTGGGATAGTAAATAGTTATATTTAATATGGTGATTGTAAGATTGTTTCATGTGCAGCCAACACTGACTAATACCAATACCTGTTGACTATAGGAACTCATGAGAATGCTCAGTGTTCAATCCTCACACCCACAATCCTTGAACACTTCTTCAGCTATAACTTCCCCTCCAATACTAGGATTAAATAGACACTAACTTATTCTTAAGATTTATTTTTCTCCTTAACAGCTGCCCCTCTTTGGTTCTCTAATTCTGGTTTCCTTAGACGCTTAACTGTTCACTTTACAAGCTGCCTCTTTCAATCTATGTTTTACATTTGCTAAAGTTATATGTTTCTGAGAATATGTGTATTTTAGTGAAGGGATCCTGCTAAGATAACTTAAATCGTGTATATTTAAAACAACTGACTGACCTAAATGAGAGAAAAAGGAATCCATAATAAACAAAATGAATAGCAAAATGATAGATTTAAATCCAAACATATCAGTGATTAAATAAACATAAACCAACTTCTCAACAACAAAGTCAACTGTATACTGGTTATGAGATTCATATAAAATATAATACTCAAAATGTAAGGAAAAAAGGATAGAAAAGATATACCATGTAAACATTACCTAATAGAAACTTTGTGTATCTATATGAAAATCAATCAGACTAGTAGGGACTGGGCACAGTGACTCAGACTTGTAATCCCAGCACTTTGAGAGGCTGAGGCAGGAGGATCACTTGAGGCAAGGACTTCAAGACCAGCCTGGGCAACATAGTGAAGCACTTTCTCCACAAACCTAAAAAGTTAGCTGCATGTGTGGTGCACACCTGTAGTCCCAGCTACTCAGGAGGCTGAGGTGGAAGGATCCCTTGAGCCCTGGAGAGGGAGGCTGCAGTGACCTGTCATTACGTCACTGCACTCCAACCTGGTGACAGAGCAAGACTCCATCTCCAAACAAACCAAACAAAATATCGAACTAGTAGACTTTTAGGTAAAAACCCACAAAACGATAGTTCAAATAAAAATACGCACACACACACACACACATATATAGAGTGAGAGAAACATATGTAAATATATGATCTCTGTATAATACATACACTATATATATATGTATTATATATAAATGTATACATGTGCATATATACTCTATGTATGTATATTATGGGTATTATATATGAATATAATCTATAATATAGATATCTATCTATATTATATATGGATATAATCTATAATATAGATATCTATATATTATATATTATAATGTATGTGTACTTATATAGATATATATAAGTACATGTAAGTACATATATAGATAATATAAGTATATATAAGTATATATCCATATATAAGCATATATGTAGAGATAGATATTATCTATATATCTGTGTGTATTATATGTAATACATATACATGTATTATATATAGATCATGCATATTTATCACTAACTTTTATAAATCTAGAGTAATTAATATAATGTGGTGTTGGTAAAACAATATTCATATGGACAATGGAACTGAATAACAATTACAAAATGAGATCCACACAAATATGAATATCTCACTTATTATTTCAATGGCACTCTTGAGAAGGAGAATCAAATAGTAGGGATTTTGACCAATTATAAAAAAGAAATCTGGCCAGGTGTGGTGGCGCACGCCTGTAATCCCAGCACTTTGGGAGGCCGAAGTGGGTGGATCACGAGGTCAGGAGTTTAAGATCAGTCTGTCCAACATAGTGAAACCCCATCTCTACTAAAAATACAAAAAATTAGACAGATGTGGTGGTATGTACCTGTAATCCCAGCTACTCGGGCAGCTGAGGCAGGAGAATCAC
>NW_012102687.1:3108718-3126725 GCF_000951045.1 Mandrillus leucophaeus | reverse complement strand
GTGTATAAATAATTTATTTTTAAAAATGCAGTTTGAAATCTTAATATATGATTTCTCAACCTAATTTAAAAAAAATAAGTATTTCTCTAAAGTAAAACCTTAACTAAAACTATTTTTTCCATAAAATCCTAAACTTCCCTGGCAGCAGCCAAGAGAAGTTGAGCTGGGTTTCAAGAAAGTGATGGTGGGATATTCAGGCCAGTAGTCCATCCAGTATTAGAGGTCTACTAGCAAAATGAGGGTCATAAGGCTGAGGCTCTGGGATAATTCATAGGATTCAAGTTGGGCCAGCATATACAATTGTACAGTTTGTGAACAACACCAAAGGATCCAAGAAAAGGAGTCAATATAGGCTACATTTCAATCCTGTGAGTCTTAACCCCTAGTTGTTTCTTCCTAGAGAGGATATATATTTTTCATAATCCGCAAAAAATTATATATATTAGTGATTGCTGTGCAATCAGGACAATTAGCAATCATGACACCTCGCTTCAATCATGGTAAATATATGGGTAGAGCTTTGAGCTAGATTATAGGAAGAAGGCAACAGCCAGATTACTAAATTTAGGGCATAAGGCCAGGAAGAGAGAAGCAGAAAGATTGACCTGATTTTTGAGTCCTTCGGGATCTCAGATCTTCCTTCTTAATTACTTTCGACTGTAGACAGATTCACTCCCAAGTCCTGAGGCAAGGGAAAGACTGTAGCCAGGAGTCAAATGAGTCCAAAACAAGTGTTAAAAGAATGGAGGCAGTAGGTGGTCAGGGAGGTTATGTTAATGTTCTAACTTTTATCCATTCCAAAATTCTAGATTAACGGACAAAAAACATTTTGTCATTTGTCTGTTAAAACAGCCAATGACTGATTTTCCTAAATCTGATGTTGCCTACATCAAATCTATCTTCCAAAACAGTGCCAGATTGGATCCGCCTAAGCTCCTCTTACTTACTAGAAACCCTTTGCTGCCTCCCCATTGTATACAGAATAAATCTTAAGGTGGCTTATAAATAATTTTATGGCATGAGAAATTTCTATTTCTTAAACTTCATTTTCTTCGTCTCTCCACATCTCAATTTATACACTGTTATCCCACACCAATTATTTCCAGATTTTTTTTTTTTTTTTTTTTTTTTTTTGAGACGGAGTTTGGCTCTGTCGCCCAGGCTGGAGTGCAGTGGTGCTGACTGCAAGCTCCACCGCCTCCCAGGTTAATGCCATTCTCCTGCCTCAGCCTCCCTAGAAGCTGGGACTACAGGCGCCCACCACCACGCCTGACTAATTTTTTTGTATTTTCAGTAGAGACAGGGTTTCACCGTGTTCGCCAGGATGGTCTCGATCTCCTGACCTCGTCAATCCCCTGCCTCGGCCTCCCAAAGTGCTGGGATTACAGGCGTGAGTCACCGCACCCGGCCTATTTCCAGAATTTTCTAAGCAATTGTATCTTTCTGGCTTGCCATCTTGTTGCCCACTTCTTCAGGTAGCATCAACATTAGCAAATCTTAACTGATGTCCCTTCCCT
Organism: Mandrillus leucophaeus; assembly: GCF_000951045.1. Lineage (NCBI taxonomy): Eukaryota > Metazoa > Chordata > Mammalia > Primates > Cercopithecidae > Mandrillus > Mandrillus leucophaeus. The sequence goes on along the minus strand of NW_012102687.1, from coordinate 3,125,208 downwards.
TTGTGCTCTCATACCGTTGATCCACATCGTCCTCATTGTTTTCATATTTACGTAGTCATCCAAAAAGTATTTTTATAACATCCACTATGTCATGGTCACTCTGCAGAAACTTGGAGATGACAGAGAAAGACAAAATAGACAAGGCCCTTATCCTCTTAGTCCAGTGGGGAAAGCTGACTGTGAAATTACAATCATGTGTGATGACTGCTGCAACTGCACAGATATTACTGCTATTTGCTTTTGGGTTTTTCTCTCACTAAAACATGAATTCTGACTGTGTTTTATTGACTTCTGTATCTCTAATACCTAGCATACTATAAGTAAACACGTTGTAATTGAAAAATGCTTGTTGAATTACTTTCTTCTTTAAGCACATTTAACTGTTCTGCCTCCATTAAAGTGTTTCTGTTATATTTTCCCTATGAAGTCCTTTATTTCTGGGTGGGCCAGTCTTCTCCCTGCCTGCTTAGTCACTTTCTGTTCATGTTGTTTCCTGCTCACAACTCCCCAAAGGCTTTCAATTGCTTATAACAAAATATAAATTGCATAAATTGGCTTTAAAAGCTCATTTTCTCCATCCTGATGATTTTACAACCTCATTTTCTTCCACTGTCCTCTGTTGTTTTAATCACAGTTGCCTCATCAATTCCTCAGACAGGCCAAGCACATTCCCATTTCAGGGTCTTTGTGTTCTACTCCTCTTTCTGGAATGTTCTTCTCCCTACATCTTTGGATCTCTGCCTCCCTTCAGACTTCTTTTCAAATGTCACATCATTCGGAGACAGACCTTACCTGACTACCCTACCTAAAGTAGTTATTGGTCTCAACCTTTCTCTATCCCCTTATTCCTACTATTTTCTTCTTACCTGGTATTATCTCTACCTGGCATTCTTGAATATCCGCCATACTGCAGACATTATTCTAGGTGATGGGGATACAGGAGTGAACAAAATAGACAAAATTATTCTTCTTGGAGCTTACATTTTAGAAGAAGGAAGCCATCATTAATTCTTTTTTAAAATAGGTATTATATCAAATGGTTGTAAGTGCTATGTAGAAAAACAAAGCAGTGTACAAAAAGTGTATAGGGAGTGCAAGAATCAGAGGGAGAAATTTAAAATGAGGAGGTTACAGAAGGTGTTCTGATTATCAGTATGACATTTAGAAAGCAGTGTTGAACAGAACCCCTACCCCAGTCCCTGAGTCTCAGGGGTCCTCATATTTTGGATCTCCTTTCTCCAAATATTCTAAATCCTACTTTAGTGTTTGAGACTGACTAAGGCCAGGTGTGCCATAAGGCAATTTGAATCCTGGTTCAATGTCTCTTCTTTGTGGCATTCTCTGATCTTCATCCTTATGCTCGGAGTTGACTGGATGCCCTGAAGAACTCTGGGACTCATCCCTTTGGGGTCATACTGGGGTCCTGTGGCCAGACCCCAGTTCCCCAGAAAGATGGCGTCACTTCTGCTGGCCATCACATTATTTCTTTCTTGGGATTTTGAGAGATTGAACTACCAGAATCGTACTGACTGCCGATTTAATGTTACTCAAGTACAGGTCAGACACAGGACTAAGAATCTTCATGTGCACTGACTGGAGAATAAACAAAATCTTTTGCAGATACATCTCCTTTCTTCACACGGGCCCATGACTTTTATAATATTAAATATATATTTTTTATCAGATAGCTTTTATAGACAAGGACCTCACAGTAAATATTTGCCTAGGGCCCCACATGTTCTACTGGCAGCCCTGCTAGTTATCTATAACTATGCAACAAGTGACCCCAACATAGTAGTATAAAACAACCATTTGTTATCTCAAGGATCTCTGAGTCAAAAATTTAGACAGGGCATGGTGGGGACAGCTTGCCTCTCTCTGTTCCACAATGTCTGAGGTTTCAGCTGGAAGACCTGAAGGCTGAGGCTACCATCATCTGAAGGCTTGCTCACACAGATATCTGGCAGTTAATGATGAAACACTTACAAACAGCACGGCCGTTCCTCACAAAATAGTAGCTGGGTTCTATGAACTTGAGTTCCCAAAGAGAGAAAAATCCAAGCAGAAGCACTTTGTGGTATAATCTAAAAAATCATGCAGTGCTATGCTGCTTCCTATGTGTACAGGTAGTTACAAAGGCATACACAGTTTCAAGGGTTGGGAAATAGGTTCTACCTCTTCACCTGGGAGTAGCGAGGCTCTGGAAGAGTATGTGGACTGGAAATATTACTGTGCCATTTTGGAAAATACACAATCTGTCATAGAAAGTCTTACTGAAGACAAAGAATTGTGAGGTCAGATTTGAGAGGGGACAGATTGTGTAAAGACTGTAGGCCTATGTAAGTACTCTACTTTTACATTGAGTGAGATGGAAAATAGGCAGAGGATTTTGGACAGAGAAATAACATATTCTGTCATTTCCTTAAGTTTTAAAGGATTTTTTTTTCTGTCTTCTATTCAAGAATAAGCTCTAGGAGGTCCAGGCAAAAGCATCCTCTAATTGTGGGGTGATAACGACAAACCTGCCAGAGACAGCATGAGAAATAGTGAGATTCTGGATATATTTTGAAAGTAGAGAAATAGAATTTGCTGATGAATTGGCTGCAAGACGTGAGGGAATGAAAATGACAAGAGGGATTCCAAGGCTTTGGGCCAACAAAATTGCAGAGTCTGGTTGTCATTTATGAAGAGAGAAAGATGGCAAGAGGACACATTTTGAAGAAGAAATTAAGAGTGTGCTTTCTGGATATGCTAAGTTTGAGATGCCTATTAGACATCCAATGTCTAATAGAGTTCATGGAGGAGATTCAAAATTTGAGAAATCAGTCTGAGTGGTAAGTACACACAGATGATATTTAAATGTGAGCCTGGAATGAGATCGCCAAAAGGGTAAATATAGATAGACAGGTAAAAGAACTGAGCCCTGGGTGCAGTACTCAGCAGTTAGAGTTCTGTGAGATTAGAGTCAACCAGACAGAAAAATTTGTCATTATGATAGAAGGCAAACAATGTGAGCCTGGCCTCACAGAAAGCAGGGAGGAAAGTGGGCGGGCGTAGTGAACCCTGTCAAATGTTACTTTACATAGGCTGATTATTTGATTTTTACTGGAATAAAAGCTTTTTGAAGGCAAAGACTTGGTCTCACCACCATATTCCCAGTTTTTAGAATCTTCCTGGCACCCAATAGACACTCAAAAAGTATTCACTGAATAAATAAAAACCTAAATGGTATTCCTTCATATTGAATGTTCTTCCCTTTTCCACTAATTATGAAAATTTTATCCATCCTTCCAGGCTCAGCTGAAGTGCCACATTCAACTTAATTTAAATTTAAATCAATTTAATATTCACTTCTATCTCTTTTGAATTGCTACATGACTTATTATGGCTACTATGTACTTCAACACTGCACTACACACTGTTATCTTCTATATGTAAAATGATGGACTGTTTTTGCTGACAGATTGATTGGTTTTGTTTGTTGTTCATTTGTTTTAGTAATCCAAGTGGTGGTTTCAGATACATATATAGATTTTTACACTTCAGGATATTGATTTCAGGAGAGATGAAATTTACCCAGACAATATTGAGTAGATCAGATATTTTAGAGAACAAAGTTGGGGGGGCTCATTATATTTCCACTGTTAGACTAGAAAAAGACAAAGTGGAATAAAATGGAAATCTGGAGTGAATAACTGTTTCCTATTAATGATTTTACTTCTTTTCATGTACTAACTTTCAGTTTATCACATATTCTAAGTTTTTAAGAAAGTCTTTTAACTTTTGGAATTTCATAAGCTCCAACACTCTCCAACTACTGCTAAGAGAAGTGACAAACATAAAATAATTCTGAACAAGAAATTCAATTTTATTTTAAGTAATTTTTTATAATTTATACCAAAGGGAAATCTAAATGCATTGGAGCAACTTTTATCAAATAACTACTCTTTCGAGTATGTGTCTTTATTTGAGTATGTGTCTTTGCTTGAGAAAAAATTTGTCTGAATTATATTTTACTTCCTGGTTTCTCTCTTCTTTCTTCTTATTTTCGTTTTCTCCTTCATTTGTCTAGTATCTAATCTAAGCTATCAACCAGGTAGAAGCATCTTCTGGTTCTAGAAATAATTTATGCAATGCACAAATTGTGATTGCTAGAGCTAAATAAATAATGGAAAAAAGAATGATCTGCTGATTACATAAATACATGATAGCATATGGATATAGAGGTGGATCCTATTTGTGACTCAGAATATGTTAATGATACAATAATACAAAGGAAATAAACTCACAACTCTCTTTTTAAACGTACTCCCACACCAAGGTTCAACAAAGACACTGTTGAATTAGCTGTTATTATTATTTTGTAAGTATTATGATCTGACAATATATGATCTCAGGGAACTAAACATTCCCTCAAATGCCATATCTCTTTCTAAAAATGTATTTGACTATATATTTTTCTAGCAAATTGGCATGCAATTAGTTACTGAAAGAGTTATTGAGATGGAAGAGGGGTAAGAGTAGTCATATTCATTTTTCTGAATTCTCAGTCCCTTTTTCTATTGGGTATATGAATAACTACACATTGTCCCAGGGCAATGGGACATTTTAAAAATTCCCTTATTTTATTAACTTGCCACACTTCCTCTTATCTCTTTCTATTTTGACCTTCACTCCTCTTCTCCTTAACTGTAGCTGGAGCAAGTACTTTAGAATATGGGCAAGAACTGACAAGAGCTTGATAATAGAGAAAGAATGTGTGATAAAAGCTAGCAATATCAGCAAATCACTGAGAATTTTTAAATAATGTGTGTGTTTTCTTACTTCAATAAATATCATCCAAAATAAAAGTTGTTTAGAGTGAAATCAATTAGTTTCCTAATCTTAAAATCTAAATACAGGTTTACATGCAAAATCACCGTGCCATTTTTTTGACCAGTATGGTTGCAGGGTATCAGGTTTTGAATAGGGTAACCTGGTATTTGAACTTTTCCTATGAAGGACCCTTGGCAAGAAGTTTTGCTGTTTCCAAGTCATGTTGGTGTGAGAGACTCTGCTCAGGGTGGGATCCCCTGTGCTTTAAATCAAACCTTTCTTGCTACACCGTGGAGCTATTCCCTCTGAAGGCCCTGTCACTTTCCCATTCCAACGATCTGTAAAACACATATGACTTTTTTACCCTCTAGTCTTAAAGAAAGCTTTTCCAGCTCCAGTATCTTCCTTTTTCTGGCTACTAGAAGCAATTTAGGTCTTGGAGTGGGAGCAGGAGAAATAACTGTGATTCTGCTTTAGAGAGTTAATGTTCTGTCTGTACTTTAAACGGAATAAGCTTGTCAGTTTATGATATCACTTGCATGCACCCAGCAGTGCAATTTAATGTACAATATAGATTTTTATTTGGTTTTTATATCATGTCTTTTCAAAATGTGGTCAGCAAATTTTAATCAAGCATGTCTGGTATTTTTCTTAAAGTCACACAGGTCAATTGCCAAAATTTAAAAATGCATATAAAATATTGCCATTTACTCTTTTTGTTGAATTTGTGCATGGAAAATTTTTGCTGTTTCTCATATAAGTTTCCATTGGTGGAAGTAGCTTTTTCTCATTTCAGTGAAATTGGCCAGATCAAGTTTAAAATCCGTTACTATAATTTTTATGTCTAAATTGGCAAAATTTCTTAATCTTTTGTTTATCTAACATAATTACCTGTGGGAATTATTAGCATTTTAAACATATTCCAAGTATCATTTTCTAAAGGCAATAGATTTTCTCAGGAAAAATATCTATTAATGCAATTTCAAGCAATATTTACATTTTGTGCATTCAAAAAGAAAAGTATATGTTTTTGAAGGTCGAATAATTTTATAAATGTAATTATATTTTGTAATTATATTTTAATGTAATTATATTTTGTAATTATATTTTAATGTAGTTATATTAGACAAAGACTGTGAAATATCCAAAAGTCTATCAGGTAACATTTTAAATATCCATAAGAGTTTAGAGGTCCTGAAAAATATGGACAAGATTCTTTAGCATGAAAAAGGAAAACTTTCCATATTTTAAAAGTTAAAGACATACAAATTTCTCTGAAGTGTCTGCCTGAATGAGAGTTACAGACTTTTGTAAGTGAAAACTAGGTAAGGTGAGCTGTGAGGTCACTCCCTGCACAAATTTTGTAGTCAGTGATCTAGTGACCAAAAATGAAGGCTCAGATGACAATGGAACCAAAATTTCTGAATGTTTGCAGATCCGGGTCTTCCGACCTGCTCAAATCTGCAATCATAAGTCACCTCAGTTCCCTGGTGACCTTATTTAAAATTGTGTTGGGCCCCTTTCCAAGTTTTTTTTTTTTTCTCCATAGGACGAATTACCTTTTAGCATACTATAAATTGTAATTATTTGTCTTATTTATTATTTGCCCTCCTCCTTAAAAAGTTGAGCTCCATGACAGCAAGCTTTTTCTCCCACTTTGTTCACTGTGTTTTACACACAGTGCCTAGAACAATGCCTGACACATGACAGGTATTCAGGAAATATATGTTGAATGAATGAATATGCGAGCGAATGAGTGAATTGGGATAGTTTTTTTTTTCTAGGTATGCATCTTTTAACCACAGAAATATAATAAATTAAGAATTTAAAGGTTTATGATTTAATTAATATTCTAAGCAGAATATTAGTATATTTTTGTATTTGGAACAAAAGTACATATTAAAATCTTAAATATTAGTCATTTAACAAGAATTTGATTAATTAGAATAAAAGTCTTGTTACCTAATTTAATATGTGAAGTTGGATAATTAATTTAGACTTGTGATTTTTAACCAGAAATATTACTATTTTCATAGTGTTAGAGGACATCTGACAGAACTTTAGGTTTAGCATGTTTAGTAATCTAATTAATTACATTTACAAGTGTTTTTTTGTTTTGTTTTGTTTTGTTTTTGAGACAGAATCTCGTTCTGTTACCCAGGCTGGAGTGCAGTGGTTGGATCATAGCTCCCTATAGCCTTGAACTCTTGGGATCAAGCCATCCTCCTGCCTCAGCCTCCTGAGTAGCTGGGACTACAGGCGCATGCCACAATGACCAGCTAATTTTAAAAAAATTTTGCATAGAGATGGTGGTCTTACTTTGTTAGCCAGGCTGGTCTCAAACTCCTGGGCTCAAGCAATCCTCCGGCCTTGGCCTCCCAAAGTGCTAGGAATATAGGTGTGAGCCACTGTGCCTGGTCTTAGGTTTATAAGAGTTACTTTAGTAATCAGGAAGGATCTATTTGAAGATAATTGAAGTACTCAAGAAGGAAATCAACTACATTAGACTTATAAATGCAGCTTGAAATGGTGATGGTGTTTAACTATTTGAACAGTTCCAAATATTATCCAAAGGTCTCTTAAAAGTAGTTAAAGCTTATGAGTCTTAGAAATAACTAATAAGATTGTGATGTTAACTTAAATGCTTAAGAAATTATCTGGGTTTTAAAAATTTGTAAATTTAATAGATTGGACATACACAAGAAAACGTCTGAAGTTTCTTTTCTACATGTAAAACTTCTTGTGAGGACACTGAAAGATCCCACATGATGTCATATATTGTGCTTTTAAAGATGTTGTTTAAGAAAACTACACATTTTTTTTTTCCATTAAATGTTCTATGTTCAAGGGAATATCTAATTGAGAGATTTCTTTTTGGGGGATTGATAGAATCACCATTTGTTGTACTAAAAAGAGGGCTATTTATAATATTTTCTATATATTTAATCTAATTGCTATTGGACACAATAAAACAAGAAAAACTGCTTTAAGATAAATACCACTAAGTTTAAATAAAAAGAAACAGCCACTGTAGGTATTATCTATTAGACAATCAAAGATACACATTTTTCTTTAATTGTCTATTATTATTTTCATCACTATTAAGAAAGCTTTAAAGAGTAGGTAAAATGTAAAAAATAAAATATTGGTAGAGAATTGATACCATGTTGGTTAATGAATCACTTTATTACATTGAAGAAAGATCAAGTTGGAAGTCATTAAGTGCTTTCCAAATTTCTATTTTTCCTAGTTTAGTCAGGTTTATCAGTGTATCTTTGGATTTCCCGTATACATATTGTAGAGGAAGATGACATCAGCAGTATCATATTCTAGAGAATGGAGTTCTATTAAAATAATATAATTTATTAATTATGAGAATATGAACAGATTTAAGTTATATAAACTTTTGGAAGTTATTTTAAGCCCTAAAGGCAAATAATGGCCTCAACCAGAGGCAATCCAGTCTTTTCTTAACTGAGTGACAGTATTACTCACAGTTTTGATACTATTCTTTTAAATATTTTTCTCCAATTGAAATTTTCCAGAATTTCAGAGGTAATTTTTTCGCCTACTGGATGTTGATAAGAACACAGATGGAATATTATGCTCAGTTTGAGGTTTCATATTTTCAAAAGAACATTGAAAATCTGGAAAATGCCTTTTTTTTATTCATTCTTTCACTCATGCATACATCAAATACTTATTGAGTATTTGCATGGTCCAGGGAACATAAAAGGTACTGGTTAAGGTGGGGAGGCATCTTTTCTAGGAACTTAGAATTTATTTAAAGTAACTTTGAAAAGCTTGCTCATTTTCTTTCAAGATGCCTCTAAAATGTGTAAAATTATGGTTATTGCCTAAGTTTCCATAATCATGAAATTGAACAAAATAGCTATAGGGTCTTAAAGAGAAAACTGTTACCTATGGGGCTCGCTTAACAACAGAATATCCAAATAACTATAGTTAATTTCACAGGCTCCTTTGCAATTGTTATATGCCATAAAATTTTGCTGCCTTATCCAGAGCTAGTGTTTCCAAGGACAATTGCAAAAAGAAACTTTGTATATATGATATCAACTAGGGATTTATGGGGAAAATTTCTAAAATATAACATAAAAACTAGCTGATTTAGAGCCCTAGTATTTTGCCAAAACCAAAGCATGTTATCCCATTTCTCTGCCAGACCTTATTGGATACTTCAATTGCTATGGAACTGAAATTTTAGATCACTAAGATACAGAGACTAAACAAATATTTTTACTCTCTATGGTCCTATTAAAAAAAAAATATTCTCAGTAATTCTAATTCCAACTTAGGACTAAAAGTTATGGACAAAAATAAAGTAAAATAAAGTCCTAGGAAAGCTGCCAAATGGTAGATTTGCAAGATCAAGTTCCCAGAGAGGACGGAAGTTCATAGAGGTGAACTCAGGATATGCCAATTCCAAAGTAACTTCTGAGGCTGGAAAGCTAAGTAGAGACTTGAGAGAAGTTCAGATAATAAAAAATTGGATTTTAGGGACTACAAGGAGGAGGTGAGCCTATTAACACTGCAAGTTTTGTGCTAAGACCCTAAAGGGACCCAACCTAGGAATCAAGGGTGAAACAGAATTAAGTCTCAAATTAGAATCATCTCAGTTGCTGATTAGAATGATATGATCTGAGGTGTCTAACACTTTAGGAAAATAAGTAATAGTACAATTTATCTGTGGGAAAATAGCATCATCTAGAGATTCAAGTTATCTATAATTTTCCACATATAATTTCTGACTTCAAAAGAAAAATTACTAGGCATCATAGAAAACAATACTTGACCCAACACTGAGAGAATAATAAAAGATTCAGATTATGTAATTATTGGACATGAAGTCTGAAATAACTATGCTCAATATGGTCAAGGAGTTAAAAGACAGTTTGGCTATTTTGGCAGAGAATAGTATACTGAAAACGAGAGTCAAATGAAAATTTTGAAGTGAAAAATACAACAACCAAGATAACTAAATGGGTGGGTTTAACAACAGGTAAAGCCCAGCTGAAAAAAAAAAAAAAAAGAATGAAATTAGAATATAGACCAGAAAGAAAACATCCAGACTGAAGTATGAAAGTGAAAAGAAAAATAGAAATCACACAAAAGAGCACAGGAAATATACATGCATAGTAAAATGATCTATTGCATATGAAATTAAAGCCCTAGAAATAGAGGAGAGAGGCTGTGGGATATAAGCAGTATTTAAAGTAATAATTTCTGAGATTTTTTTTTTCATTTTTTTTTTATTATTATACTTTAAGTTCTAGGGTACATGTGCACAATGTGCAGGTTTGTTACATATGTATACATGTGCCATGTTGGTGTGCTGTACCCATTAACTCATCATTTACATTAGGTATATCTCCTAATGCTATCCCTCCCCCTGTCCCCTCCACACAATAGGCCCCGAGATTTTTTAAAACTGGTATCATGATGAAGAGTTGAGAAAGATTCCCTTGTGACTCTATCAGGGAAAAGGGTAGAGTAACAATTGTGGAAAAAATGCCCAGAGTCCCCTATAGAGTAACAATTGTGGAAAAAATGCCCAGAGTCCCCTACATAACAAAGATATACTCTCCAGGTGAAAAAAACTTCAGCAGGGCCTTATATCAAAGAGGGAAATGACATTTCACTCTAGTCCCTTCTAGACTTTTGTCTCACGTGAAGAAGAAAAAAATCCAAGAAACACTTGGGAAAATAACAGGCCAAAAACAAATCTCCACTAAAAGACCGAAGTGTATTCCTAAAATTATAGAATGATCCCCCTCTGCCACACCTACTACCTACCTACACTGCTCCCCTATAGGAACAGTGAGTTACTGCTGAAAGAGTTGTGAGATGCAAACTCTTTCTAAGAAGGAGTGATACAGGAGATAGAAAAAAAAGTCACTTAGGTAGGTCATTAGGGTGAAGAGAGTCCCAGGCAGAAACTTTCCTTCTAACAAAAAGCAGCTCAGAAATTGCTCCCTTTGTAACCACATGCAGTTCAAAGAAACCATTTCTCTTCTAACAAAGAGCAGCCTGAAAGATCAGACTGTAAAACACAGATAAGCAACTCAGGCACAGAGCCAGGAGTTTCCTGGGTAATCACCGAACTTCACATACATATGATGGGCCCCGTAAAGACAGTAGATCTTAATAAGCACATTCTTTTCCCTTTCTTTAGTCAAATTAAGATAGGAAAGCTGGAAGTATGCAAGGGATAGATACCTGCAGCTGCAAGAAGGTGCCTGGGAAAAGGTACAGAAACTCTCCCTCCCCTTTTTAGCACATGCAGATAAGCAGCACAGAGCAGCATAAACTAAGAGTCTGCCTCCAAGGTCAAAGAATGGAATGGGGGCTGATAGAGACTCTGCTCTATGCAGATAGCACACCTGGTCCTAACCAGTTCTTCAGGCCCTACAGAGATAAGACACTCCCTCCTCACTAGCCCATTTATAAAAACCCTGACATTTTTACTACAGTTTGGAAACCTATTCAGGACCCATCTCTGTGACAGAGAGATGTTCTTTCCTTTTGCCTATCAAAAACTCCTGCTCTAATCTCACTCTGTGTGTTCATCCACATCCTTGATTTCGTTGGCTGTAAGACCAAGAACTTCAGTATTTACCCAGACAACAAGGCTGTTTTATAGTTGGAGTCTTTGAAGGTAAATTCTTCTGAAGGGTGAGTATAGGAGCAGACCCTATACTTTCACTTTCAAGGCTTCTTGTCCTCATTTTTTATTCTCTCAAAGAACTATCAAAAACCCAGGCATCTGACAGCTGATTAAGGAGTCACCAGGAGAAGCTACCAGTCTTGTTGACTCAGAGGAGAGGCTTGCTGGGAAGGGCTTAGTCAATCTCCCAGGTCCTCAGGGTGCTGGGAATGCTGGCTCTGTTCTAAACTAGTTTCCTTTCACAGAGAACCTTGCTGTCACATGGGGCTGGAAAAGGTCCTGGAGTAACTGAGTACTTCTGGCCAGGGCTACACCCTGGCATTATCCAAAAGCTTCTGGACTGACCCCAGCCTCCGACTGCACAATTGGGTGTTGGCCACAGCATCTACAAGCTTTCCTATTGCAAATCTTACTTTCCTCCTTTCCTTTCTGTGGTCACAATGTCTCCCATCCCCTCTCTGTATGTGTTGCTGCAGGAGTTTTTACAGCCCTGGAAAATAATTCAATTAGGCAGGCTTAGCAACCACCTTAGAAATCAGGAATGCAGATCAAGGGATTCCTGTTTTTGTTACTTCCTACAGACAGGGGGATTTTCCAGTTCTTCTCCCTTTTGCATCCCTCTGCTAGAGACCAAACTTTATTCCCCCTCTGTGAGCAAGAGAACTCTGCTTTCAGCAGTGAGCAGAAAAATGTCCTCCAAAACCAAATTTTAGTCTCAGTACTCTCTCCATTAGCAGGAGGGCCACCATTTGACCCTTCTGTTCTCTTGAGACATCTATTCTGCCTATAAGTAGAATGTCATTTAAATAGAAAGTGGATTCTGTGTCTGGAAGTTAACTGAAACCACCATTTAAGAATGAATTCTCTAGTCTGGGCCATAATAGCAGAATATAGAGCTCGGTCCAGTACATTCCCTCTATTAAGAGACATTGCTGAAATGCAACTGTTACGTAGTCTCTCCTGAGACCCATTCATCAAGGAGTCACACGGGTCACAGAAGTTTAGGAATTCAAAGGGCAATCAAAAGCAGATAATTAAAGCTGTGTAGGTAAATTGTGACTAAATCCCATCACTTAGTTCATCCATTTCCATGGCTTGGGGAGTCACACCCACAACCACAGGTAACACATTTAACACAGTGCCAGGACCCTAGGGAAACAAGGAGGGAAAACAGTTGGGGGGACGCTCCCACCATCTTCCTCTTCACTCTGGGTCATACTGAAAGAAGAGGGAGACTGAGGAATGCCTCTTCTCTTGTCTCTTTTTCTAGATTAGTAACAGACCAACTTCAGCTTGCACCCCTCTGGAGTGCACTCTGAAATACTCGAATTCCTTTGACCCCAGGAACTTGAAGAGAAAAGTGACTCATTTTATTTGGCACAAAAGCATGGGATTTTAACTAAACCTTTGCAAGCATTGTAAGATCAACCCAGTTTTTTAACTGTCATATCAGGCAAGCCTATCGAGAATAATTCCCCAGAATTAGAAAAGCAACTTCTGGGGGAACCATTAGAGAATTCTCCTTATTTGAGGCCACCTCAAATTCCCTTCTTATTACAGGACCTTAGGCAAGTAAAGGATGACTTTGGGTGATTTTCTGATGACCCTTATAGATAGATATATAGAAGCTATCCAAAATTTAACTCGGGTGTTTCACCTCACATGGACAGATGCTATGCTGCTTCCAAGCCAAACTCTTACTTCCGCTGAAAAACAAGCAGCTCGCAGGCAGCAGAGAATTTCAGAGATGAGCAACGTATCTCCTATACTACACCAAAAAGAAAAAGCAGAGATAAGGAAGGTGAGAAAAAGTTAGAACAACCATTCCTAATAAGAAGGGAAGCAGTTCCTCTTAACAAACCTGATTGGAACTCCAATAGCTCTGCAGATGAATGGAAAATAAAACATTTATTAATGTGCATTTTAGAGGGCCTATAAGAACTACAGCCAAACCTCTTAATTACTCTAAACTGTCCATGATAAACCAAAAGCCAAATGAGACTCCCACAGCCTTTATGGAAAGGTGGAGAGGCACTAATAAAGCACACTTCCTTATCCCCTGATTCAGTTGAGGGACAGCTCATTCTAAAGAACAAGGCAGCTCCCAATATTAAAAGGACTACAAAAGCAAACTATAGGATCGAACAGCACCTTAAAGAACCTCCTGAAGGTGGCCACTTTGGTCTTTTATAATAGGGAACACGAGGAGGCCCGAGAAAGAGAGAAAGCACAAAAGAAAGACTGAGGAGGCTCCAGTACCTGTTTGCAGGCTTGCAAAGTCCAGGATCCCTGAGGTGCATCTGCTCATTGCTATAGGTATGGCAAGCCAGGGCACTTTAAAAAGGAGTTCCCAAACAGCAAAAAGAAGCCATCTCAACCCTGTCCAGCCTGTGGTGGAGACCACTGGAGATCAAACTGCCCCCAGAGACAGAGGCCACTGGGTTCAGAAGCAGTCTCACAAATGGTCCAGTAAGATTAATGGGTCCTGGGGCTCAAACCTCCGGCTCTAGCAGGTCAAACTACCATTATAGCACAAGAGCCTCACATGATTCTAGCAATTGAAAGAAGGAAGATAGACATTCTAAACACTGCAGTCAGTATCTCTCCTCTCCTCTCTAATCCAGGCCTCCCTTCTTCCCAAGGCACAACCATAAAGGGCATCTCAGGAAAAATTCTAATCCAGTATCTTTCTCAACCCCTTAGTTGAAGTTAGGAGGACCTATTATTTACACATGTCTCCAAACCACTGCCACATTGGCTCTACTAGTCAAAGAAGCCTCCAGATTAACCGTGGAAAATAACTTCACTGTTTTTACCTCCACATAATGTGGCAGAATTACTGTCCTCTAGAGGGAGCCTTTAGCTAACAAACAGCCAGTAAAGCAAGTGCTACATAATGCAGGATAAGCAGCGGTCACTCTAAATTACATCTCTCCCGACACACAAGCAGTCAATTAGCTGAACTAACAGCTCTTACAAGAATACTTGAATTAAGCAAGGGAAATGTAAGTAACATTTACATTGACTCCAAGTATGCTTTCTTAGTTCTCCATGCCCATGCTGCCATTTAAAAGGAAAGATATTTCTTACTATTAATGGATCTACTATAAAATATCACCAGGAAGTTAACAGGCTATTGTCCTCAGTTTTCCTTCCACAAGAAGTAGCAGTGATGCATTCTAAGGAACATCAAAAGGAAACACATGAAATAGCTGAAGGAAACAAGTTAGCTGATGAGGAAACTAAGACAGCAGCAGGAAAGCCTCAGGGCCTCAACACACTTAAAGCCCCTCTAGTCTGGGAAGGCTCCATAACAACAATTAAGCCTCATTTCCCCTGCAGAAATGGAGTGGGCCACTTCTTGGGGGTACACTTTCCAGCCTTCAGGACAGCTACAGTCAGAGAATGGCAAACTCCACTTGTCAGCCTCTAGACGATGGAAAGTCCTTAAAATCCTTAACCAAATTTTTCACCTGGGAAAGGATAAAACTTATCAGTGTGCCCAGAGATTGTTTTCAGGAGATTATTTGCTTTAAAAAAGTCAAATAGGTTGTTAATGCTTGAAAGGCTGTCTTAAAAATAATTCCTTCAACAAACGGGTCTTTCCTCCTCAAACCCAAAGAATGGAAAGCTATTCAGGGGAAGACTGGCAAATAGACTTCACCCACATGCCAAAGACAAAAGGCATTCAATACCTCCTGGTGTGGGCAGGTTATTTCACTAACTGGGGAGAAGCATTTCAATGCTGTACAGAAAAATCCTGGGAGGTAATAAAAGTGCTAGTTAATGAAATAACCCCTGGCTTTGGTCCACCTAAGTATCTCCAAAGTGACAACGGCCCCTCATTCAAAGCAGCTGTCATCCAGGGAGTCTCAAAGACACTAGGCATACAGTATCATCTCCATTGTGCTTGGAGGTCCCAGTCCTCAGGGAAGGTATAGAAAACAAATGACATTACCAAAATACACCTCAGAAAACTCCCAGGAAACTCACCTTGCTTGGGTCACTCTTCTTCCCTTACTACTATGGCCTTACTATGGAAAAAAATTAACCCTTCAAAGTTAAGCCTGAGCCCTTTCGAGATGCTGTATGGACAGCATGTCCTTACAAATGACTTCCTACTAGATCAGAAACTTCTAAATTAGTTAAGCATGTAACCTCTCTAACTCATTTCCAACAGGAATTAACACAACTAGCAAAGGCCCAACACCAAGAAATAGAACCACCTGCTTTTTAACCCAGGAGATTTGATTTTAGTAAAAACTCTCTCTTCCTCACTCTCCTTCCCTAAGCCCAAGGTGGGAAGGGCCCTACACTGTTCTTTCAATGCTCTCTCCCACTTGGCAATAAAAGTTACAGGTATCAACTTCTGAATACATCACACTGAAGTAAAAGCCTGAAAATCTGAGGGAGCAACCCCTGACAGCCCAGAGAACACCCTGAATATCAATGTGAAGAAATAGAAGATATTAAGCTGAAAATCATACAAGTAACTGAGGGCTACTCACCTTACTCAGACCCATCTTTACCTCACTAAATCCTTTTTGTTGTTTCTACCTTCCGTCTCAAAATTCGCCACCAAATATTAGAACTTCTTTGTAACAGATATTTGCAAGGAAATTTTAATTACTCATAGAATTGCATTTATAACTTCATAGGACCCCAGAGGGAAACTCTATATCTCAGCAAGTAAAATTTTAAATGGAAATTATCTATCATGCCACTCTTGCAAGAATTGTTATACTCACTCTACTATTTGCAATAGAACTATACACTGTGGCACCCACAATATGGAATTCTGGTTGTCAAATTCTAATGGCTATAATATTTTGTCTAATTGTCATCTTTATTACAGGATTAATAATTGCAGGAAAGATTTAGTCAAGGTTGTTTTATTTAATTATTATCCTTATAGCAGGGGCAATAGTTATAGACAAAAAGGGAAACATTACTATCACTAACCTTGATATGACTTCTTTTTTTTTTTTTT
>NW_012102687.1:3104176-3107792 GCF_000951045.1 Mandrillus leucophaeus | reverse complement strand
GTTGCCTGTTCACTCTGATGGTAGTTTCTTTTGCTGTACAGAAGCTCTTTAGTTTAATTAGATCCCATTTGTCAATTTTGGCTTTTGTTGCTGTTGCTTTTGGTGTTTTAGACATGAAGTCCTTGCTATTGAAAATTGTTAATATGAGGTAGTCTAGGTATGAAAAGAAGGTTATAAAGAAAGAGATTTTATATAAGGAAGGATCTCTTATGGCAAATTCTTATCCTAAAAGGAAAAGACTGCTTGTTTAAAGGAAGAATGCTTAAGACAAGTCAGAAAGTTTAAGGATATTGTAACACGGTCTGTGAAAGTCATAAAAGAATTTAATAATTAAAGAAAAGGGATTGCCAAGATTAACACTAAAATTATTTTATCCACCCAATAATGTACTTCTCCCAATCATATGAGAAATTATAAAAAATGACCTAAACCTAAAATTATTCCCTAGTAACAAGTTCAAAGGAAAATGTATGTTTTCTCAAAGAAAAATGTTCCTTTTATATTAATGCTTCTGGTAAAATACAGCAACATCTAGTTGAGGCAACCAATATTATCACCCACTTACAACAGTACAACACATCTAAATGGCTCACTGGTATCAAATAAACTCTGCTGTAATGGTTATGGCCTATAGTGCCCCCACTGATAATGGTAGTCTTCATACTCATATTCAAACCCTATCTTCTAAACCTCCTTGTATAGTTTATTTCTTCTCACCTAGAAACCATCAAGCCTGACATGGTGCCACAAATGGAGCCCAAAATGAAGATGCCTTTTTACCAGGGACCCTTAGATCAACCCCAGGAGTAGCCCTGGCTGCTGTTCCAACACAACGCCCCCCTCCAGCAGGAAGTAGCCAGAAGTCGTCGCCCAACTCCCCCTAACAGCAGTTAGGGATTCCATTCCTGAGGGAGGAAATATGATATAGGATATGAGATAGAAAGAAATAATTTAGGTAGATAGTTAGGGTGAAGAGAGTCTCAGGCAGAAAAGTTCCCTTCTAACAAAAAGCAGCTCACAAATTGCTCCCTTTCTAACCACACGCAGTTCAAAGAAACCACTTCTCTCTCTCTCTCTCTCTCTCTCTCTCTCTTTTTAATGGAGTCTCGCTCTGTCTCCAGGCTGGAGTGCAGTGGCACAATCTCAGCTCACTGCAATCTTTGTCTACCGGGTTCAAGCGATTCTCCTGCTTCAGCCTCCTGAGTAGCTGGGATTACAGGCATGTGCCACTATGCCCAGCTAATTTTTGTATTTTTAGTAGAGACAGGCTTTCACCATGTGAAATAAAGGCCAGGATGGTCTTGATCTCTTGACCTTGAGAAATCACTTCTTTTCTAACAAAGAGCAGCCTGGAAGATCAGGCTGTAAAACACAGATGAGCAATTCAGACACAGAGTGGGGTGTCTCCTGGGTAATCACCAAACTTCACTATACATATGATGGGTCCCAGTAAAAACAGTGGGCCTTCATAAGCACATCCCTTTCCCTTTCTGTAGACACACTAAGATAGGAAAGGTGGAAGCATGCAAAGGATAGATAACTGCAGCTGCAAGAAGGTGCCTGGGAATATGCACAGAAACTCTCCCTCACTTTTTAGCACATGCAGATAAGCGGTGCAGAGCAGCATAAACTAAGAGTCTGCCTAAATGATCAAAGAATGGAGTGGGGGCTGATAGAGACTCTACTCTATGCAGAGAGCACACCTGGCCCTAACCAGTTCTTCGGCCCTAGAAAGATAAGACACCTCCTCCTCACGAGCCCATTTATAAAAATCCTGACATTTTTAGAACTTGGCAACCCATTCAGGACCCTTCTCTGTGACAGAGAGCTGTTCTTTCCTTTCGCCTATGAAATGACTGCTCCAATCTCACTGTATGTGTGCATCCGCATCCTTGATTTTCTTGGCCATGAGACAAGGAACCTTGGTATTTACCCCAGACAATGAGGCCATTTTGGTAGTACCCTCACAGAGCCCCAAAGCCAATGTGGGAAACAAAAAAGAGGATATGAGACTAATGTGAAGGCTCTAGCACTTACAGCTACAGAAGACATTAAACACAGCCAAATTCCTAGTCAAATTAACACAAAACTTCACCCTGAAGACCTATTTACCTGTCTTACTATGTATCAGATAATGTGTCAAACAGTAAGACAGGAAAATAGGTCTTCTTTAGGTCTATCTGGTTTTTAACAACAGCAGCAACAAATTACAAAGCATGCTAAAAGTCAAGAAAAAAAGTCTGAAAAAACAAAGCAAGCATCAGACTAGATTTAGAGATTACAAAGAAGATTACAAAGTTGTTCAAAGTATGAGACAGGGAATTTAAAGTACTATGATTAACATATTAAATGCTCTAGTGGAAAAAGTAGGCAACCTGCAAGAACAGATGGGTAATGTAAAAAGAAAGATGGAAGCTCTAAGAAAGAATATAAAAGATATGCTAGAAATGAAAAACACTGTAACAGAAATGAAAAGTATTTGATAGCCTTATCAGTAGACTAGATAGTAGAAGAAAGATAAACGGAAGAGCTATTGATAGAAATTTCCACAAATAAAATGCAAAGTGAAGAAAGAATGAAAAAAGAATACCACACAAAAAAGGAATAGAGTATTCGAGAATTGTGGAATAATTTCAAAAGGTACAACATATATGTAATTGGAATATCAAATGAAGAAGTAAGAAAGAATAGAACAGAAAAAATAGCTGAAGAAATAATGGTCAAGAACTTCCCAAAAGTACCGATAGCAAATTGTAGATACAAAGCAGAAAGCTCAGAGAACACAAACACTTTGGGTATGTTCATCCAAATAAACACATCCACTCAGTGACAAGCCACTGAGTAAGACGAAATTTTAGAACTTCCATTTATATTTATATTTTAATTAGGATTTTTTTGGAGGAGGGAAGATTTACTAACAATAAATACATGGATTGACTCTGTACCCTAATTCTGCCATGAGGTTCATTGAGGCTTTCCTACAATAAGAGAGGTATTCTAGAGGGAAGAATGATGGTTCCACAGCACAGAGGGCACAGAAGTATATTTCAACACACTAAAGTTTAAGGGTGACTCAAGTGGATTTAAGGCTTTGACAACCAGGTTTTAACTAAAATAGTTCTCACAATATGTACAAATAGCTTTAAAAGATTACTCCAAAGAAACTGAGGTTTGACAGTGATACCAGCAAAGCAAGCAGGCAACAATACAGCTGAGCTGAACATCTCTGTTTCCATCTCTGTTTCTTTTGACAGCTGTACTGCATGATAAAAATAATCTAATCCTCTGCTTATAATATTCTAGGCCGGGTGCGGTGGCTCACGCCTCTAGTCACAGCACTTTCGGAGGCAGAGGTGGGCGGATCACCTGAGGTCGGGAGTTCACAACCAGCCTGACCAACATAGAGAAACCCTGTCTCTACTAAAAATGCAAAATTAGCTGGGCATGGTGGTACATGCCTGTAATCCCGGCTACTCAGGAGGTTGAGGCAGGAGAATTGCTTTAACCTGGGAGGCGGAGGTTGCGGTGAGCCAAGATTGCACCATTGCACTCCAGCCTGGGCAACAAGAGTGAAAATTCATAAAAAGAAAGAAAGAAAGAGAGAGAGAGAGAGAGA
>NW_012102687.1:3050297-3104126 GCF_000951045.1 Mandrillus leucophaeus | reverse complement strand
AGGAAGGAAGGAAGGAAGGAAGGAAGGAAGGAAGGAAGGTAGGTAGGTTCTAGTATGGTTTTAAATTCACCAACTCAGGAAAAAGCTTGCTACATAGTCGAATTGTGCTGCTTTCAATACACAAACAAATCAGCAACCCTTCCTTAAATTGACACTTCCCAGGAGACAGGGAAAGAATGGATAGAGGTAGCAGGACCACCATTTTTATCTGTAGACAAGATTCATTCAACAAATTCAGTTTTGTTGTTGTTGCTGGAAAGTGAGTTGATCATGTGATCCCTGAGAAATACTGAAATGCTCTTGTTTAATTCCATCAGAGCACCAGATTATCTTTGACAAAAAGACTCCAGGCCAATGAGGCCAAAGCATCTTCCTCACTCCAGCAGTCAAGTATTACATCTCCAATGATACAAGCAATAAATAATCCACTGATTACCATCATCATTTAATTCAGAGAATTGAACTAGGAATGACCTTGATATCTTTGAAATTGGAATCTAGAGGAAAATAAAGTACTTCCTATAAGTGCTTTCCCTCAATCATTACTCTTAACAAAGCAGTGTAAACATAATTTTCTCTCATCCAGCAAACAAACCACAAAACATCAGTTTTCATTGCTTCTTTCACAAATTGGAAATGATGCCAGCCATTACATTCTAACTGGTTATTTCAGAAAGCCATTCAACTACTGGTTGACCTTTGTTTAACTTTCATATTGCATTATTAAAAAGAATATATTTTTCTTGGAAAAGGAAAATCAATTTTAGTAACTTCAAGATTGAATTACAGCCAACAAATAGAAAGGCCACTGAAAGCTGGCCTGTAAGCTACAATTTAGAAAAAGGGGAACATAAATCCTGGCTTCAGACAGAACTGAAAATAAACAAAATTCAAGTGAGGAAAATGTATTGAATGCATTACCTTTGCATCCACCCTATGTTACAGCAGTTCCGAAAATGCTCACATTTCTTGAAGCTGTCTTCTCTTACGTCTCTCTGCCTGCTGTGCCTCTCTGACTCAGCTCAGATCTTGTCTTTGAGGCATAGGTGAGAAAAGTGTGTGACAGCCCTGATCATGGGAATGCACCTCTGGGTTATAGGTTATTTGAGAGTAAGTAGAGATTCTGAAGCAGTATTAGCCAAGATAGTTCTGAGATCTGTAGGTGGGATGAAAAAACAACATTTCATAGGGCCAAAAGTGTAAATAGATACATAATGAATGCAAAATCTGATGAGATTGGATTGGAAAATTATTACAAAGAGGTTACCAGAAGAATAAAGAGTTAAACAAAGATGGCTGTAAAGATTATTTGAATCTAGCAGTTTAACACATCTCACAGACCCCTTTTAACCTACAGCCCAGAGCCTCCAGGAGACTGGCTTGCCAGGAAGGACACAATCGCTCTCTTGCCCTTGCTCTCTCCACCATAATGTGACTGATCTTGAGTGTGTCTGAGGAGGGAAGCAGGCCCTTGTCATGCTCCTTAAGCCCATAATCTAGCCAGGCACTGAAGTTGTGAGTCCATTACAGAACACAGGAGCTAGTGTCCAAAACAGGATAATAGTGAAGAAAAACAAGGTTAATATACAAAGTAGGTGAATTTAGGCAAGAAAGTGATGAGATCAATAATACCACACATTTGGTGTAGATCATGAACGTAGTCTTCTGCTGTGTAGCACTGTGTGCCTTCACCTGAATTATCTTCTGCTCTCAGAGAGGCATGTTTTTCTGTGAGGCTTTATTAGATGCTAGGTTTTTGCCTAGAGTATGCTGCAGCAGGGAACTTGGCAAGGTCTGACAGGAAGGTGTCTGGGAAAGCCTGGGGACTATGACTATATAACTGGTACTTTGAATATGGAGGATTCATACCATATAATCTAAAAAACAACTTTACTTTGGTCTTCTGCTGTCCTATTAAATCAGCCCAGTGGGAGTAATCCTACCCCTGTCTGTAGAAATTTAATTCCTCTTACTTACTTTGGCAAGCAAAACATAATGCTGTTTTGAAAATAAAATTAAAACCAGTGAAATATTAAAAGGAAAAGACAAATTGGTGATTTGGCCATTGGGTTTCCAATGGATCTGCCATTTTGTAAATTCACCGACTTCCACAAGACATATGCCCAAAACAGACTGACTATAAAATTTATTGTCCAACATGACATACTCTTTGAGAATGAAAGGCAGAGCTATCCTTGATTGTACTGAGACCACAGACGTAGTAATCGTAGACCACAGAACTGTCCACAGCTAACTCTGAAGGGCACTTACCTTAATGGAAACATCTGACAGCGTTTGGATGAAACCCAGCTTTCATGACACCATCTGTCTCGTTACTCTTCTAAAAGAAAAATCTTCACATCTTTTATCTTATTTTATTTTTAAGTTTTAGCAGTTTAATTTTCTTTTCTTTTTTTCTATTTAAAAATATTTTTTTCTTTTATAAAGATGGGGTCTCACAATGTTGACCAGGCTGGCCTCAAACTCCTGGGCTCACTTGATCCTCCCATCTTGGCCTCTCTAAGTGTTAAGATTACAGGCATGAGCCACTGTGCCTGGGCAGTTCTCTGACCTTTTAAAGTGGCAAACAAAGTCTTAAGCCAGACATGTAATATGCCCTAGATAATAATCTCAGCTCGAAATTTGACTTCAACATAGAATCATCTCACCTCCATCAGTGGAAGCCTTCATCTAGCTGGCTACTGACCGAGCGAAGGGGAATGTGGTCTTCCTTTTCCTTTGCCCTGTTGTTTCCTGCTTTTCCAGCTTGTTATCATTCTGCGGTTTTCAGTCTTTCCTGTGTGCAGGGGAGAGGGCAGAGAAAGAGGTAAGGGGGATTGAGGGTAGGTGTGCGGGTCACCATAATCCACCAAATTGTCTCCCAAGAACTTCTTCACAAAATCCTCTGACTCTCCATTCTTCTTCCTGTTCATAACCCTGATGTGAGTGTGGGAGTTTGAGGTTTTTATAAATGAGTTTTGGCTGTTTTCTATGGAATTCTGCATATGGTCTAGAACTTCCTTCACTGTATTCTATTGCTTCGTTCTGTATTCTGTTGCTTCGTTCAAAAGTTTCCATTTAATATCCTGCTACAACCATGCCCATGGGGTGTTGGTCACATAAAAATTCTGGCCCCAGAGAAAGAAGTAACTCTGTAATCCTCCCTGGAGGATTTGTTTTCGTGGACATATCCTTCAAGGATCTGGTTCATATGATGTATCTGGTTTTTGCTCTAGTAAGTGTGGGCAGTGGAAATATATATCTGCCCTAAAAGAGCATTGAAGACTCCCTGAAAGACTGACACCAACTGGCTGACCATTTAATTCAGACTCGATGTGGCTAGAGGCTCCTTAAAATACCTGCCATAAAAACAGATTCTACCAGTGGGAACAGAGGATGATCTAAAACAATGGATAGATCATAATGTTTAAGGGTCAGCAATAACGTACATGGAGTTTTGGGGTCATTTTAAGATAAAGTCTATGACTCTACCTCTCAAGAGCCCACAGTATTAGATAACATCCCACATACTTGTTTTTTAACAAAAGCCCATAGTATTAGATAACATCCCATATATATGCATCTTAACATATCTGAGAACAGTATGTTGAATGTAGAAATCACATTTCCAGCCCCAAAAAGACAAATTAGCCCAACATTTTCCTGTCTCTATCCTTTGGCTAAAATCTTCTCTAACACAGAGATGAGAGAGACAAAAAAATGAGGAAGGTCTCTGAGAAGGCACAAAAACATGAAATCCATAGCACAGCTGAAAAATTAGATTTAGACTAGAAAAGATCCCTTGGTTTTTGAGATCAAAGTGATGGTAGTAAAAATGGGTACGAATGAGGTTTATCAATCTCTAGGAAAAAAGATGAGGGAATTCTAATCTAATGTGTATTTGATGAGAGTAAAAGGATTATCAAAAGTAGTTTGAGAAATATGATGAAGGTACAAAATGGCACTGTTCAATATAGTAGCACTGCAGCAAAATGAACTTTTGGGTCTAGACAGACTTGTTTATCCAGTCACTGTATTAGCTGGTATCTTCAGGCCCCTCCAGGAGGAACATTCACATTTAAGTTAATTAACATTGAATTGAAGTAAAAATTAGCTTCTCAATTGCCTTAACAACATTTTATGTGCTCAGTAGCTAAATGTGGCTAGTGGCTGCTGCATTAGACAGCACAGATGTAGAACACGTCTATCACTGCAGATATTTCAATAGGACATAACTGGTTTAAAATGTCCTCTTCGGAAAGTGTAACATTTGTGTGGGTCTTTTGTTTCTGGAGGGGTGAGGTGTTGCTACTCAGCACTGAAAACTCATTTTCTATGTGTGTTGCTCTTCCTGAGCTCTGGCCTCTAAATGTCAGACTTGGGTGGTCAATAAGCCTGGCTTATTGTGGCTCTGTACTTCTGAGTATAGAGCAATTTAGACATAAGACTCAAGAGACAATTATTTGGAAAATAACAATATTGCTTTAATGAGTGATACAACCGATTAGACAACATATTAATAGTTTTAGATCTACAGCAAAATGGACTTTTAAAACGAGACAGACTTGACCACCCAGTCACTATGTTAGCTAGAATCTTCAGCCCTCCCCTGAAGGAGCATTTGGAAACATTTATCAACTGACCTCAGGAAATTCACTAAATGAGTCTCAGTTTCCTTATCTGTAAAATGGGAATAATTATATCTACCTCAAGGTTTTGTGGAAAGAAGTAAATTTATGTATATGGTGCTTAGAACAGTCCCAGGGACACAGTAAATTCTATTTATATGTTTGGATTTATCATTATTATTGCATAATGGAAAATAGCTCAAAGTGCATCCTCTCTGCTGATAGGTAGAGCTTAAGGAGAACTCAAATAAAATGGCTCTTTTGTCTGGGAATAAATACCAAGGTTCTTGGCCTCACAGCTGAGGAAATCAAGGAAGTGGATGCACACACATGCTGAGATTGGAGTGGAGTTTAACAGGCAAAAGGAAAGAACAGCTATCTGTCACAGAAGGAGGTCCTGAATGGGTTGCCAAGTTGTAGTAAACGAATGTGCTTATTAGGGCCCACTCTTTTTACTGGGGCCCATTGCACATATGTGAATTTTGGTGATTACCCAGAAAACCCTGCTCTGTGCCCGAATTGCTTATCTATGTTTTACAGCATGATCTTCTAGGCTGTTCTTTGTTAGAAAAGAAGTGATTTCTTTCAACTGCTTGAGGTTAGAAAGGGAGCTATTTCTGACCTGCTTTTGTTAGAAGGAAAGTTTTCTGCTGGGAACTCTCTCTACCCTACCTATCTACCGAAATCATTTCTTTCTATCTCCTATAACATATTCCCTCCCCTCAGGAATGAAATCCCTAACTGCTGTTAGGGGGACTTGGGTGACGACGACTTCTGGCTACTTCCTGCTGGAGAGGGGCATTGTATGGGAACAGCAGCCAGGGTTCCTTCCGGGTGGATCTAAGTGTTCCCTGTAGAAGGGTGGTTTCATTTTTGGCTCCATTTGCAGCACCATCTGAAACTTGATGGTTTCTAGGTGAGAAGAGATAAACTTCACAAGGGGGTTTAGAAGATAGGGTCCGAATATGAGTATGAAGACTACCATTATCAGTGGGGGCACTATAGGACATAACCTTGACAGCAGAGTTTGTCTGATACCTGTGAGCCATTTAGACGGGTTGTACTGCTGCAAGTGGGTGATAATATTGGTTGCCTCTGTTAGATGTTGCTGTACTTTACCAGAAGCATTAATATAGAAGCAATACTCTTTCTTAAGAAAAACACTTTCCTCCCTGACTTGCCATTAGGAGGTCCAGTCCTCTTCAATTTTGCAAGGTGACACCTGTGAGTGAGTCTATTTGCCGTTGTTGTTTCTAAGTGGCAGCCATAATTTCAGCTACTGCCTGGGTTTGCTGAGGTTAAATGTAGAGAGATGGACCTGAGGGTGGTTCCCAGGAGTCCAGTTACAAGGTGCTAAAGGGAGTAGAATTACATGAGCTGCCCTTTTTGCTACAGCGTGGGTATGTTTTATAAGGAATGGGAATTGTGTAGAGGCATTGGCATAGGATACTTTTGGAAGTATTGCTGCAACACCACAGGCTCCCTCCATTGACCTGGCACCAGTTACAATGGTGCTAAAAGGAGTAGAATTACATGAGCTGCCCTTTTTGCTACAGCGTAGGTATGTTTTATAAGGAATGGGAATTGTGTAGAGGCATTGGGATAGGATACTTTTGGAAATATTGCTACCACATCACAGGCTCCCTCCATTGACTTGGCAAGTTCACATATCCTACGTTTCTTCATATGAAGTATAGTTCCTGTTTGGGATCTAAGGACACGTGATATCCCCAGAACGCCAGCTCTAATTTCGGGGGAGGCTGGGGGTGTCCCATGCACTTAGGTAGTTTTCAGTGAGGTCCTCCCATATTGAGGCAACTTCTGCCCAAATGTTGGAGATGAACACATGATTGGGGTGGAATTTTAACATTCTTTGTATTCCCCAGGCTAACGTTCAGGCTAAGGATAAAGGTGAGTTATCGATTAACACTGAGTACCAACCCGTAGAAATGCAGGAAGTGTTGGTCTTACAGTAAACTGAGGTCACCTTGAATTTGGGTATTTAAGGAGAAGGAACTGGTGTTGCTTTCTTACTTTGAGATATCATTTGCCTCTCTTTTTTGAAGAGCTGTATTACGTTTCCTGAGTTGTCCAACTAAGAAAGACTTCATATGAGCAGTTGGACAAGGTTCCCAGGTAAGTTCCCTTTGTTCTCAAGGACGTGAAACAAATGGGTAATGTGTGCTTCGGAAGTACAGTGCAAAAGACTCTTACAAGAGGTGCAGTTTCTGTAAAATTCAGGTCTGGGCCATCCTCTGTAACTTGTGATATGATTGGGACACATACATTTTTTGCTTGCTCATCGGGATAAGTTGCATTGGACTGAGTGACTAGGGTAACTTCAGTGTTAACGTTGGCTAAATCTTCTAATGATAGTGGTAATACTTCAACTGATGGCGAATCTGAAGTACAGATATAACATGAAGTTAGATTGACTGCCAAGGCTAGGTGCTAGATCTGTTGGGCTATCAGGTTCAGGAGATTCACCTGCACTATTAAGAGGAAGAAAAGTTTGAGCAACGAGGCCCTCATATTTGTTTTTTTCCTGTAATTATTAGGCCTGCTATAACGGTGATAATCAGGCACAATATTAGAGCAACTAGAATTATTTATCCAGAATTCCACTGTGCAGGTGCCACAGTATATAGTCCCACTGTAAACAGTGGAGTGAGCATAGCAATTCCTGCAATTGTAATGCAGTAAATTATTTACAATTTTATTCACCAGGATATAGAATTTCCCCGTGAGTCTATGAAGCTACAAATGTAACCCCACAGATAGTCGAAATCCCCCTGCAAGTATGCGTCAAAGAGGAGTTCTAATATCTGGTGGCAAATCTCAAAGGGAAAGGTGGAAATAACTGAGAGTATCTGGTAGCATGAAGGTGGGACTAAGTAGAATGAGTAGTCATTACTCATTTACTTATCTTTCATGATTCTCTTGAGATTCTCTGTTTCTTCACAGTGATATTGAGGGTGTTCTGAGCTGTCAGGGACTTCTCCACTTCTCCAAACCTTGACTCGATTGTGAGGTATCCAGGAGTTAAGTTTTTAGTTAAGTTACCGTATCCGGAATTGGTGGGTTCTTGGTCTCGCTGACTTCAAAAATGAAGCCGTGGACCCTCGCAGTGAGTGTTACAGTTATTAAAGATGGTGTGTCCAGATTTATTCCTTTAGACGTTCAGATGTGTCTGGAGTTTCTTCCTTCTGGTGAGTTTGTGGTCTTGCTGACTTCAGGAGTGAGGCTACAGACCTTCGCAGTGAGTGTTAGAGCTCTCAAAGGCAGTATGTTTCTTCCAGTGGGTTCATGGTCTCACTGGCTTCAGAAGTGAAGCTGCAGACCTTCGTGGTGAGTGTTACAAGCTCTTAAAAGCAGCGCAGAACCAGAGAGTGAGCAACAAGATTATAAAGGGTGAAAAGGCAAAGCTTCCACACCATGCAAGTTGACCCCAGCTCCTTGCCACTGCTGGCTGGGGCAGCCTGCTTTTATTCCCTTATCTGACTCCACCCACATCCTGCTGATTGGTCCATTTTACAGAGAGCTGATTGGTCCGTTTTATAGAGAGCTGATTGGTCTGTTTTGACAGAGTGCTGATTGATGTGTTTACAATCCCTGAGTTAGACACAGAGTGCTGATTGGTGCATTTACAATCCTCTGGCTAGACATAAAAGTTGTCCAAGTCCCCACTGGATTAGCTAGATACAGATTGCTGACTGGTGCATCCACAAACCCTGAGCTAGACATAGAGTGCTAATTGGTGCATATAGAATCCTCTAGCTAGACATAAAAGTTCTCCAAGTCCCCGCCAGATTAGCTAGATACAGAGTGCTGACTGGTGCATCCACAAACCCTGAGCTAGACACAGAGTGCTGATTGGTGCATATACAATCCTCCAGCTAGACATAAAAGTTCTCCAAGTCCCCACCCTACTCAGGAGCCCAGCTGGCTTCACCTAGTAGATCCCACCCCAGGGCTGCAGGTGGAGCTGCCCACGGGTTCTGTGCTGCATGCCCACACTTCTCAGCACTTGGGCAATGGATGGGACTGGGTGCTGCGGAGCAGGGCAAGGGGTGTTTGGGCATGGTGGGCTGCAGGTCCTGAGCCCTGCCCCACTGGGAGGCGGCTGAGGCCCGGGGAGAACTCCAGCACAGCACAGGTGGCCGGCAGTGCTGGGGGACCCAGCGCACCCTCTGCAGCTACTGGCCTGGGTGCTAAGCCCCTCACTGCCTGGGGCTGGCAATGCTGGCTGGCCACTCCAAGTGCAGGGCCCCCCCTGCCCCAGCCTGCACCCACCTGGAACTCACACTGGCCCGCGAGCGCCACATGCAGCCCCGGTTCCTGCTGCACCTTTCCCTGCACACCTCCCCACAAGCAGAGGGAGCCAGCTCCAGGTCTTGGCCAGCCCAGAGAGAGGCTGCCACAGTGCAGTGGTGGGTTGAAGGGCTCCTGAAGCGCGTCCACAGTGGACTCCAAGGCTGAGGAGGCGCTGAGAGTGAGGGAGGGCTGCTAGCACGTTGTCACCTCTCATTATCTCCTGAAAGCAATCTCTGGGCACACTGATAAGTTTTATCCTTTACCAAGTGAAAAGTTTGGTGAAAAATTTTAAGGACTTTCCATTGTCTAGGAGGTGACAAGTGGAGTATGCCATTCTCTCGCTGTAGCCATCCTGAAGGCTGGAAAATGTACTTCCGAGAAGTGGCCCACTCTGTCTCTTCAGAGGAGTACTGAGGCTTAATTGCTGTTATGGAGCCTTCCCAGAGTAGGGGGCTTTAAGAGTGTTGATGCCCTGAGACTTTCTTGCTGCTGACTTGGCTGCCTGATCAGCTAACTTGTTTCCTTCAGCTGTTTCATCAGTTTCCTGCTAATGGCCTTTACAATGCATCATTGCTACCTCTGGAGAACGGAAAACCAAGGATAATAACCTGTTAACTTCCTGATTGTATTTTATAGGGTACCTATTAGCAGTTAGAAAGTGCCTGTCCTTCCAGATGGCAGCATGAGCGTGGAGAACTAAGAAAGGATACTTAGAATCAGTGTAAATCTTAGTTACATTTCCCTTGCTTAATTCAAGCGCTCTTGTAAGAGCTGTCAGCTCAGCTAGTTGAGCACTTGTCCCTGGAGAGAGAGGTGCACTTTCAATAACATTATTCAGAGTGACTACTGCATATCCTGCCCACTCTCTCCTTGTTCCACAAAGAAACTCTCATCCATGAAGAGGGTCCAGTCTGGATTTTCTAGGGGAGGCTCCGTGAGATCCTCACTGGCTATACCATAATTTGTTCACCATCATGTTCAGATTCCCCAGTTTCCTCGCGGAAGAAAATGGCTGGATTTAGGTGACAGCAGGTTCTTAGCTGAACTGCTGACCCTGCTAACAGCAGAGCCTGATATTTAAGGAGCCGGCTGTCTGTTACCCAAAGGCTTCCCCTAGAGGACAGCAATCCTTCTACATTATGTGGGGTGTAAACTGTTAAGTCATTTCCCAGGGTTAATTTGGTGGCTTCTGCTACCAGTAGGGCCACTGCTGTGTCTGCTCAAAGACATGCTGGCCATCCCTTGGCTATCAAATCAAGCTCCTTACTCAGGTAGTCCACTGGCTATTGAGCTGGTAGTCCCAGGCTGGAGTTAAATCTCCCAGGGCCATTCCCTTCCTCTCTGATACGTAAAGATTGAGGGCCCTCCTCAGGGAAGGCTGAGGACTGGTGCCTTAAGTAGAGCTTGCTTCAGTTGGTTAAAGCCCTTTGGGGCTTCAGTTTCCCAGGTCAGGAAGTGAGTTTTAGCTGCTTGAGTTTCTTTCATGAGCTGACATAGAGGTTGGGCTATCTCACCATACCCAGGTATCCATAGTCTGCAATATCATGTAATGCCTAAAAATCCCCTTAGTTGCCTGAGGGTCTTGGGGAGGGGGAAGGAAGAAATGGGTTTAACCCTTTCTTTCTCTAATGCCCTAGTTTCCTCAGACAGCACTAAACTCAGGTACTTTATTAAAGTCTGGCAAAGCTGGGCCTTAGATTTTGAAATCTTGTATCCTCTGTCAGCTAAGAAATTAAGGAGAGCTCCAGTGCCTTCCTGAGGATCTTCCTCACTTGGGGCTCAGAGCAGAAGGTCATCTACATATTACAAGACCCTGGCCTGAGGACAGGAAAACTCAGAGAGGTCCTTTGACAGTGCTTGTCCAAACAAGTGAGGATTGTCTTGAAATTGCTGAGGCAGCACCATCCACGTTCACTGGGAAGTTTGGTCAGAGGGATCCTCAAAGGCAAACAGGTATTGAGAGTCAGGATGTAACAGTGTGTAGAAAAAGGCATCCTTTAAATCTAGGACTGTAAACCATTTTGTTCCCTCAGGTATTTGGGTTACCAAGGTGTAGGGATTAGGAATTACCAGATGAATTGGGACTATGGCTTCATTAATGAGGCAGAGGTCCTGAACTAGTCTCCATTCCCCATTGGGTTTTTGCACTCTCAGTATCGGGGAATTTCAAGGACTGTTACAGGCTTTGCCTTTTCATGTTATTATTAAGATTTCTAGTCCTTTCCTAGCCTCTGGGGTTAGGGGATATTGTCTCTGGTTAGGAAAAGAAGTGGAATTTTTAAGGTGGATCTAAACTGGCCTAGCAGTTTTAGCTCGACCTATTCTTTCTTGAGTTGCCCACACTTCTGGATTAATATTGGCTTCCATTAGGGGAAGACAAAAAATCTGTCCTGGGGCCATGAGGATGCTAGTCCCTATGCAGGCTAAAATGTCTCTACCTAATAAAGGAGTGTGACTTTCAGGCATGATCAAAAAGGCATGTGTAAATGACATGCTCCCCCAACTACAACTAAGGGGTTGAGAGAAAAAATTGTGTTAGAGTCTTTCCTGTAACACCCACCATGGTTGTGCTATGGGAAGAAGGGAGGCCTAGATTGGAGAGGAGAACAGAAAGACTGGCTCCAGTGTCTAGGAGGAGGTCCACCCTCCTCCCTTCAATTTCCAGAATCACCCAGGGCTTCTGAGCAGTAATGGCAGCTTCTGTAGTTTTCTTCTAATATCAGGAGCTGCCTGGGTAATAAACTTGTCCTTTAGAATGAGTTGTCCCTCAATTGAATCAGGGGACAAAGAGGTGTGTTTTACTAGTGCCTCTCAGCCTTTCCATGAGGGCTGAGGGACTGTCATCTGGCTTGTGGTCTATTGTGGACAACTTAAGAGTAATTCAGTGGTTTGGCCCTAGTTCTTCTAATGCCCTCTACTATGCACATTAAAAGGTGTTTCCTTTTCCATTAATCTATGGGGTCACAGGGATTCCAATCAGGATTGTCAAGGAGTTCCAGTGCTTCAGAATGTACTCCAGAGGGTGCAGGCCAAAGATGGCTTGTTACCCATTTAGAAAAGAGACAAGAGAAGAGGCATCCCTTAGTCAACTCCTTTGACCTTGAGACTTTGAAGAAAAAGTGGCTCATTTGATGGAAATCTTGGAAATAAACAGACCTGGCCGGCTGAAGGAGCCTTGGTTTTAATCTTATCCAACAATTAGATCTTGTTTGTAGATGGGAGGGCAAGTGGCCCAAGCTCCTCTATGTACAGGCTTTCTTTGCCCTGCGAGACAACTCAGACCTTTGCAAGCATTGCATAATCGACTAAGCCCTCTTGGTAGCCATATTGGGCAAGTCTGTAGCAAGTAGTTCCCCTAAGTCAAAAAAGCAAGTTTTTAAGGAGCCACTGGAGGCAACTTCTAAGTGCCCCACCAGTTCTTCCTGTCCCCCTTATCGCGGGTGCCCTGTGACTGTGCCATTGGCTCCTCTGGCTCCTCCAGCTCCCCCATCTCCAAAGCTCTCCACTGCCCCATCTGCACTTTGACCCCTACAAAAAAGTGCCAGTTGGAAGGGGCACCAGTAGGGTGCAAGTTCCCTTCTCATTACAGGACGTTAGGCAAATAAAGGGAGACTTGGGCCAATTTTCTGATGAGCCTGATAGGTATATAGAGGCCTTCCAAAATTTAGCTCAAGTGTTTGACCTCACATGGAAGGATGTTATGCTATTTCTAAGCCAAACCCTCACTGCAGCTGAGAAAGAGGCAGTGCTGCAGGCAGCAGAGAAGTTCAGAGATGAACAACATATCTCTTATAGTAGCCCAAAAAGGAAAAGGGGAGATATAGAAGGAGAGGAAATAACAGAACAACCATTCCCAATATGAAGAGATCTAATTGTTGGATAAGATTAAAACCAAGGCTCCTTCAGCCGGCCAGGTCTGTTTATTTCCAAGATTTCCATCAAATGAGCCACTTTTTCTTCAAAGTCTCAAGGTCAAAGGAGTTCCAGTGCTTCAGAATGTACTCCAGAGGGTGCAGGCCAAAGATGGCTTGTTACCCATTTAGAAAAGAGACAAGAGAAGAGGCATCCCTTAGTCTCCTTGTTCTTTTCAGTGTGACCCAGGGTGGAGGGGAAAGACAGTGGGAGCATCACCCCAACTGTTCTCCTTCCTTGGTTCCTGGGTCCTGGCACTGTATGTGCCACCCGTGGTTGCAGGTATGACCCTCAAACCATGGTACCAGAGGAGCTAAGCAATGGGGCTAGTCATGCTACTATCCCATGTGACCTTAGTCCTCTACTTGGTGATTACCCTTTGACCTCCTAGACTTGTGTGGTCTGCCCGACTTCTTGAAGGATGGGTCTTGAGAGACACTATGTAACAACTGCATTTGGGCATGGCCCCTTAATGGAGGGAGTATACTGGATTGAGCTTTATAATCTGCTGTTAAGGACCAGATTAGAGAATTTGTTTTTAGGTGGTGGTTCCAGTTAACTTTGAGACACAAAATCCCCTTTCTGTTTAGATGCCATTCTAGTTGTAGGCAGAATAGGTGTCTTAAGAGAACATAAGGGTCAAATGGTGGCCCTCCTGCTAATGGAGAGAGTATTGAGATTAAAATTTGGTTTTGGAGGACATTCTTCCCCTCACTACTGAAAGCAGAGTTCTCCCGCTTGCAGAGGGGGCATAAAGTTTGGTCTTCAGCAGAGGGACACAAAACGGAGAAGAACTGGAAAATCTTTCTGTCTGTAGAAAATCACAAACCCAGCAATCCCTTGATCGACGTTCCTGGTTTCTAAGGTGGTTGCTAAGCCTGCCTAATTGAATTATTTTTCAGAGCTGTAAAAACTCCTGCTGCGTTGCATACAGAGGGAATGGGAGACATGGTGACAGCAGAAAGGAAAGGAGGAAAGTATGATTTGCAGTAGGAAAGCTTGGAGATCCTGTGGCTGACACTTGATTGGGCAGTTGGAGGCTGGGGTCAGTCCAGAAGCCTTTAGATTGTACCAGGGTATAGCCCTGACCAGAAATTTTCAGTTGCTCCAGGACCTCTCCCAGCCCCACACGATGGCCAGGTTCTCCATGAAAGGAAACTGGTTTGGAACAGGGCCAACATTCCCAGCACCAGGAGGACACTGGGAGAATGACTATCTCCTCCCCAACAAGCCTCTCCTGGGAGTCTTCAAGACCAGCAACTTGCCCTGGTGGCTCCTTAATCAGCTGTCAAATGTGTGGGGTTTTGATAGTTGAGAGGATAAAAACTGAGGCTGAGAAGCCAGGGAACTCAAAGTATAGAGTCCGCTCCTATATTCACCCTTCCAATAAATTTACTTTCAAATCCCGGATGGCTCCCCAAGTATAAAACGGCCTCATTGTCTGGGGTAAATACCAAGGTTCTTAGTCTCACAGCTAAGGAAATCAAGAGCATGGATGCATACACACAGAGAGTGAGACTGGAGCAGGAGTTTATTAGGCAAAAGAGAAGAACAGCTCTCTGTCACAGAGAGGGATCCCAAATGGGTTGCCAAGTTGTAGTAAAAAATGTCAGTGTTTTATAAATGAGCTAGTGAGGAGAGTGTGTCTTATCTTCCTAGGGTTGGAAGAACTGGTTAGGACCAGGTGTGCTATCTGCATAGAGGAGCAGGGTCTCTATCAGCCCCCACCCCATTCTTTGATCATGTAGGTACACTCTTAGTTTATGCTGCTCTGTGCTGTTTGTCTGTGTGTGCTAAAAGGGAGGGAAGAGTGTCTGTTCCCCTATTCCCAGGCACCTTCTTGCAGCTGCAGGTATCTCCCCGTGCATACTTCTAGCTTCCCTATCTTAGTATGCCTAAAGAAAGAGAAAGAGATATGAAGGCCCACTGTTTTTACTGGGGCCCATCGTATGTATGTGAAGTTTGATGGTTACCTAGGAAACTCCCCACTCTGTGCCTGAGTTGCTTATATCTGTTTTACAGCCTGATCTTCCAGGCTGCTTTGTTAGAAAGGAAGTGATTTCTTTGAACTGCTTGAGGTTAAAAAGGGAGCTATTTCTGGGCTGCTTTTTGTTAGAAGGAAAGTTTTCTGCGAGGGACTCTCCCTAACTCTCTACCTAAATAATTTCTATCACCTATAACACAAAGATACTGGACCAAGTATACTCAGTTCCTTTTCCCAAGATCACCAGTCAGATAAGACACTCTCTTATCTGATAAGTCACTCTCTTACAAGCTGAGTATGAGAGGAGACTAGTGGCAAGAGGTGCCCGGTCTCTAGTCTATAATTTCTGTCCATACTCTCAAATGAGTCCAGTACAATGTCAGTCCATTTTGGGCTGAAATAGCACTTATACCTCTCTTTTCCCTACTACATTAGTTTGCAATGCAAACATGTGACCTTGACTTAAATTAGTGCTACAATATATAAATAGGAATAGCAACTCACCTAGTCACATAACCTGCTTTTAATCATTTTGTGACATATATTAGAAAAATCTCATCATTTTTATCTAGCAAGTGCATTGTAGGTTTCTTGAAATGTAAATATGTCTATTCATGTCTTTTTAAACATCGAAATAGACTAAGATCAATCAGTGACATTTATAGAAATAATGTAAGTTTTACATGCTCCCTTTGAAATGTAATATGCCATTTAAATTGTAATTTAATTCAAGGTAAATTCTCTCATACTGTTAATAGTGATGCTGTAAGCTACACAGTCTTCCAAGGAGTTTTTTGGATTTAGTCTTAGGTTAAAGACTTCAGGCTAAGTTTAGCAGCTGTCAAAAATAATGCAGTTGAGAGGAAGGCTGTGGAAGTAGGTAAATTCAGGACATTCTGAAACAAGCACTTAGAAAAATTACCATCTGTGAAACACTGACCTACTTCAAAGCTAGGCATAGGTACCACTATCATTATGTTGAAACACAGAAATATTTCCACCACACAAACAAAAGATTTTTATTTAAAAACAGTAGCCTTTCTTAGATATCATCAGATTAATTTAAATTGAAAGAATAACAGATATTATCTGTTAAGCCATATTCCTTACTCTGATTGTCCCATTGGGCTCTATTCTTTCTTTCCTTCATTCATCCATTCAAAAATCCTTATAGGATTTATTATGTTTCCAGGCACTTAGAGAAACAGCTGTGAATTAGACAAAGATCCTGGGCACCCGAGACTTAATTTTATGAAAAAACAGACAATAAAGAAGTAAATAAATATAATTTCATGTCAAGATAAATACTATTTAAATAAAACCAGTAAGCAATAAGCTAGGAAGTGATTGGTATTGAGGGGTACACTTAGATTGGGTGATCTGGAAAGCTCTCTCTTAGGTGTAGTGAGTAGAAACAAAAATGAGTAAAAAGGTCACCTTAATATGAAGAGAAGAGAGAATAGAAAAGTGAAAATGTCACACGTGAAGAATTAACTTGGTGAGTTGAAGGGAGATCAAGACCAGTGATCATGTGGCACAAGGGTGGGGAAGACAGTAGGAGATAGAAACTGGAGAGGTAAGTAGTGGCCAGATTAGGTAGGGTGTTGAAAGCCAAAGCAGGGAGTCTGAATTTTATTCTAAGTGTGCTTACAAATATTTAGAGTTTTAAGCAGGAAATTACAATGATCTTATTTATTATCCCCTGTGAAGCTCTCCTATTTTCTCAGATTAACAAATTCATGGTTCTCTTTTAAAAGTCCAGCTCAAGTATCACACGCATTTTAAAGTCTTCTGTTATTGTCAGTGGGGCAGTGGTTGGGTGGTCCTGTTTAACCAGCTTTCCTAGAGGTGACTTCTCCCATTCGGTTCTATTCAAGTCAAAGATGGGTCTTAGAGATTGTCTCGTGCTTTGGTAGTTTATTCTGGCATCGCTCTTAAAAGATAGTGGGAAGAGTCTGGGGGCATAAACCAGATAGTCAGGGCTCAGATGATCAAGAGAGACTGCAATTAGAGGCTGTTTTCAGTGTTGGGGGTTTCTTCCCCCTTTTTAAAACCTGTATTCAGTTGGTCAGTTATCAGATGTTTCTCTCATAAATGGAGTCGAAGCTATTCTTACAAGGGTAAGCTTTAAGGTTCATGAAAGTTGCATCTGTGCTGAAGTGGCCTTGTCTCCTGGAAATCACTGGAAATCTCCAGGGCCAGTTTGTATTACATTGATAAATACATTTAGTATCAGCCCCTCAAGGCACCTGAGTGAGCCTTATGGCTATAATTAATCTTAAAGCCATGATATATCTCTTATAGTATATTTTCCAAGTATCTTCTCTGTCTTTAGTTTTCCTATTTCATACATCTTTGCATTTACATGGTACATTTCTCTACTATAGTACCTTCTGCTTGTTTTCAACTTGTCTTTTCTACTGAACTGTTAACTTCATAAGGGTAGGGACTGTGTTTATCTTCCTGAATGCATAGTTCATAATGCAGTGCACAGCATATACTAATGTTAAGAAAATGATTACTGAACGAACAAATGAGTATTTCAGTTATCCCATAACTTAATGCTTCTGGTCTTAACATTCCTGTCAAATTCCAGTTTCTTATTTTTAAATGCCTACTGACATTTTTAATTGTCTAGTTTTTCTTCAGACTCAACTTCACATACCCACATCTCTTTCCAACTTCTCCATTTTATTTATTTGTTTATTTATTTATCTGAGAGGGAGTTTCCCTCTTGTTGTCTAGGCTGGAGTGCAACAGTGCAATCTCAGCTCACTGCAGCCTCTGCCTCCTGAGTTTAAGCGATTCTCCTGCCTCAGCCTCCCAAGTAGCTGGGATTACAGGTGCCTGCCACCACGCCCAGCTAAGTTTTTGTATTTTTAGTAGAGATGGGGTTTCGCCATGTTGCCCAGACTGGTCTCAAACTCCTGGCCTAAGGTGATCTGCCCACCTCAGCCTCCCAAAGTGCTGGAAGTAACAGGCGTGAGGCCCTGCACCTGGCCAACTTCTCCATTTTTATTGGTAATACCAACTTCTTTCTAATTTCCTTAACCAGAAGTTTTAGAGTACTATTATTCTTCTCCCGATACTGGGGATTTCCTTTACTCTATTTCATTGACTGTAACCCTAGTTCAGATTTTTATCACCTAATTCCTGGAAAAATGCAACAAAGTGGCGGGCTGGGGAAAATTCTGGCTCAAATGTCTTCCCTTCTCAAATCTGTACTGCATGTCTTTGCAAGATCATTGTTAACGAAATATTTTATTCATGACTTCACGCACTGTTCCATTTTCCAAGTATTTTTGCACACTGAGTGTATGACATGCCATTCCCTTATACAAAACCTTACTTAATGCTCACATGAACTAAATGAGAGAGTATTTTTATCTCCATTTTACAGATAAGTAAATTAGGATTTAGGTTAACTGCCCAAAGTCACAGTTACACCAATCACAAAATGGTAGTTCGTATTTTTATCTGTTTTACAGAAAAGGAAATTAAGATTTAAGTTACCTGCCCAAAGTCAGTTACACCAATCACACCATGGTAGAGCTGAGACCTGAACACAGGTCTTTTTAGTTGAAAACTCTGAGCTCTGCTTAATCATTATGCTAGTAAGTTAGTATACCAAGTTTAAAATCCTTCTTCACTTTGGAGGATTTCCATGATATAGCCTATCAATCCTACTTCCCATTTCTGCTACACTTGGATTTTCTATTTCATATTTCAAATATTTTTCTAGTTATCTCCTGTCCATTGCCCTTCTCTACTTCAAGTAGATTGTAAGCTTCTTAAAACCTTACTCTTATTACACTTGCCTTGCATTTCTATGAAGATCTACACTTGCCTTGCATTTCTATGAAGATCTGTTGTAGATGGCACAGTAAATTCTCAGTGAATAATTTACAAAATCTTTAGCACAGTCCTTGGCACATATGCCTGTTTAACAAATGGTACCAATGATTATTATTATTACGCAGGGACTGATGCATCACATTGAAGACCTAATAGGAAACCAGAAAATTCTGATCTCTTCCTCAGTCCTAAGAACTCTGCTGGCTCTCGCCACAATTTAGACTAGTGGTTTCCAATATTAAGTGAGTACATTTCAGTCTCATAGTCTCATCTCTCTACCACGAAACAGTGCCAAGTATGATATAGACATCACCATAACATTAACAACACAGCAAAATTTTGCCCATTACTGCTCTCTTTGAGGGTACCTTGGAGAAAGGAAAATGGAATACTTGTAGTTACCTTTTTGAAAAAATGGTTAATGTCCTATCTATTGACAGATGGATCTACTGATGGATAAACTTCATTTAACTTCAAGGCTTCCTGACTCAAGTTTCTCATGTACAGGACCTACCACTCTTCAGGCATCTCCCTTGTTGTATAATCCCTGCTTTATTTTGGCGCTTCAAGCAGAACTGGTTCACGTGCAGCAATAGGAAAATCCGACATTCGGGCCTTGAATGGTTCACATGAGGCAGTGAAAACGGTCGATTTAGAACCTCCCCAGCCCTGATTTTTTCTTTTCTTTTCTTTTTTTTTTTTTTTTTTTTTTTTTGAGACGGAGTCTCGCTCTGTTGCCAGGCTGGAGTGCAGTGGCGCGGTCTTGGCTCACTGCAACCTCCGCCCGCTGGGTTCAAGCGATTCTCCTGCCTCACCCTCCCAAGTAGCTGGGATTACAGGCACGCGCCACCATGCCCAGTTAATTTTTGTATTTTTAGTAGAGATAGGGTTTGACCACATTGGCCAGGTTGGTCTGTGAACTCCTGACCTTATGATCCGCCCGCCTCGGCCTCCCAAAGTGCTGGGATTACAGGCGTCAGTCACCACTCCGCACCTCCTAGTCCCGATTTTCAAAGGTATGACGCATGTGTCCGGTTCCCGGGGAAGGCCGTCGAGCCGTCGCGCCGTCGCGCCACATACGTCACACGCTATTCGGAAAGCGTTGCTGCGTAAACGGCGGGGGCGGGTCTTTTGGCTCCTCCGCGTGTAGTTACCTGAGAAACGCGGGAAGTTGGGGCCACGGACTGTTGCTCCGGTTGCCTAAGTAGTTTTATTATTTCTGGAGAGAGCCGTAAGCTTGTGTGGGGTCTCAAATCCTGAGGCCGACTCGGTTTCTGGCGCGGTGTGATGGAGGTAGTGGAGGCCGCCGTCGCTCAGCTGGAAACTCTGAAATTCAATGGCACCGATTTCGGAGTTGGCGAAGGTCCGGCGGCGACGTCTTCGGGCTCTGCCCCTGCGCCAGGGACACAGCCGCCGCTACAGTCGTTTGAGGGGTCCCCGGACACTGGGCAGACCGTGGAGGTTAAGACTGCCGGTGAGCAGCCTCTGCAGGCCGTTCTGAACGCAGTAGCGGCCGGGACCCCAGCGTCGCAGCCGCAGCCACAGCCGCAGCCGCCGCCGCCAGCTGAATCGCCGGCCTGCGGAGGCTGGGTCACCTCTCCAGG
This sequence comes from Mandrillus leucophaeus, assembly GCF_000951045.1. NCBI lineage: Eukaryota > Metazoa > Chordata > Mammalia > Primates > Cercopithecidae > Mandrillus > Mandrillus leucophaeus. Next base: position 3,083,829 of record NW_012102687.1, on the reverse strand, counting down.
AGCCAAGGAGCCTGCGCGGGCCCCGAACTCCTTGGAGACCTCGGACTCGGATTCGGATTCGGACTCGGACAGGTCGGGTGCCTAAGGGACCCGGAGCTGTGGGGAGAGGTCTTGTATGACGGGCGGGGTGGCCGGGGCCTAGGAGCCTAGAGGTTGCCCGTGTGGGCCCTGGAGGGTGGGCAGGTTGCTGGTGCTCCGGGCTCATGTGTTGAAGTATTGGCTGCGACTGCCCTTTCTTTATTCGCTGCCTCTCACAGCAGGTCGCGTTGTGAATCTGAACTTAGTACTCACTTCTTTCCTAAATTTGGTAGCCTGAAGAGTTCTATGTATAGATCGTATCATTTTTAGTTAGACTTTAGAAAACCCGAGGATCTCAGGTTGTTTCCGTAACTACTCAGTTCAGGCTGTACTTTTGTGGTTATAATTGAGTTTTGTGTCAGATCTGATTTTTTTTTTTTTCCCCATTACGTGTAGGCTTTATTTTTTGAACCACATACATTGAGGATCAGGAAAAGGAATATTTTGTGTGTTTCAGAGCTGGCTCTTGACGATTACGTTAATTTGTAGAATCGTTGTAGGGAACACGTGTTTATGAAAGTAGCTAAACAGTGTTATTTAGTAGTATTTTATGCTTCTTACGTTTTGCGAGAGCTTTTCCCCCCTACCCCCACTTCTGTCTTTTAAATACGAAACCTCTGGGCTGGAGAGGACTCCAGCATGTGGGGTGTTACTCAACAACACTGAACATTGTCTACAAATAGTTGAGTGTGTTGAGTGAGTGGGATACTGAACAGGTTAACAAGATAGACACGTGTTGAGGAGGTGAGTAGTTTAGTTTTTAGGGAAGTCGTCAGCAGAGTGGGAGTGAAGAAGGCATGAAGGTAGGAGAGGGTATGAAATGGACTGGGAGGGGGAAGTAACAACTGTAGACAAGGTTGGATTTCTTGGCAGTGCTAAGATTGCGGTATAATCATCTTGTGGGATTTCAGAGCTCATTGTACTAGCAAAGAAAAGTAAATGGTAGATAATTTGGGGATACGTTTTGAAAGCAGAAGGGATATGGCTTCATAATAGGCCAACTTAGTGTCAGGATACTGCTTCTGACTCTTTGTGGGTGATGGCAGAGGATACCAAATATTTGAAGAAGTCAAAAGGGTTACAACTTTTTGTCAGTTAACAGCAGTGGAATCAAATGGAAACTGACGGGGAGAAGCAGGTTTCGTTAGTATAATGCACTTTTTCTTGTTTTAACTTGCTGTGAGTGTGAGTGTATAGGCCGTTCGTACAAAGGTGGCCAATATGCCGTCAGAGATTGGACATGAAGTTTAGAGACGTCATAGCCTAAAATTTAGGCGTTAATGTCACATGGATGATGATTGAAATCATTAACATGTACGGGATTATCCATGAAAGTAGTACAGAAAGAAGAGAAAGTGAGGATGGAACCCTTAAAAATAATATATAAAAAGGCTTGAAGTGAGGAGCCAACAAACAAAATTTAAACTGAGACAGTGGTTGCTGTTAACGATAATTTCTGTGGAAGATAAGGACCAAATGAGTTTTCAGAAAGTAGAACGGTCTACATACTTTAGTAACTGAGGATTTCCCAAGTTGTCTGTAGACTGAGAAGAAACTCAAGCGATCTGGCAATTAAGCGATCTGGTTATTGGTGTCTAAGAGAGGTGCCATGCCCAGAATTCCCTTATTTTAGTGATTTGTCACATGCTTGCTTATACTCACGTGTATGATATGTGAGACTATTGTAATAAGAGGAACTGGGTTATAGCAGAGGTTTGAAAATGTAAACTAAAGACTACTTTCCCAATACCATATCAGCTTTGAAGTGCTAGCTTTTGAATTAGAACAGCAGTAGTAAACATGTAGTAAAGTTGATATGTTTTAATTGAATAATCTTATTTTAATATTGTTAGAATAAGCAATAATAAACATGTATTAAAGTTGATATTTTTTAATTGAATAATCTTATTTTAATACATAATAATACTGGACTTTTTTTTTTTTAACTGTTTTCTTCTCTACAGTGAAACAGATTCAGATAGTTCAAGCTCATCGTCTTCCTCCTCCTCTTCCTCATCGTCATCTTCTTCCTCTTGTGTATCACTTCCTCCAGTGCTGTCAGATGGAGATGATGACTTACAAGTTGAGAAGGAAAATAAGAATTTTCCTCTTAAAACAAAAGATGAATTACTTCTTAATGTAAGTACTTAGATGTATTAAGTTTAGTTGACATGTTTTAAAACATATTCTGGTACCGATATTGATCTAATTTTGCCTGTATCTGCTCCATAAATTTGAAGTTCATTCTCAGCCTAACCGGCATGCTTTTCGCATGCCTTGGCTTTCTTATATAAAAGAGTAGTGATCTGTATAATTTCTTAGGTTACCTCTAACTCTGCTGACATTTGATAATTTTTCCGATTGTGGCTCAACTTCAGCTTTGAACTTTATATTTCTTACATTTCCTAGAAAAAGATATTTCTTATGTCGATTTGCTTTCTGGTGGTTTTTTTTTTTTTTTAGGGTCTGCAAGTCAGAAAATTTTGCTCAATAGCAATTGAAATTTTCTTTTTAATTGACTGCATTTAGAGAAGTAGAAGGTGAAATTCGAAGGGTTGAGCTTGTTAGGATTCCTATTGAAGTTTTTGGAGTGTTTTTATTATTACAGTTGGAGAAAACTTGTTAATTGTAGAATGGTTGTTTATTGGCACTTGATAGGTTTGGTTTGCAAAGTTAACTCTTGCAAGGTCATTTCCTCTTACGCTGTAAACATCCTTAGGAGGATGATGTTAGTCTGATTGAAACCTATAACCCAGGAGGAGAGTCTTCTCAGAATTTCAGAATATAGGCTATATTACCTCTTTTTTTTCCACCTCTGCCTATACTTTTAATTATTAATGCTTTAAAAATATTTAATGGTCACTAATCATAATTCTTATATAACATTTACATTGATGAGATAGTTTAATGCAAGATTTGAAAAAATAAAGCCTACAGGCATTCAGGAACCTTTTTCATGAATGGATTCTACCAGTCTTAATTATTTCTCTTTTTCTCTACTGATAACAAGAAATTCTTATCTCGCTTATGCTTTATACATTGAAAATCTTTGGATTTGTATGCAGCTTCATCAGTGGCTCATATTTTCGTGCTACAGATACGTTAATATTTCTTAGTGGTCTTTGTACACAAAGGCTACCAACATAAATATTTTCTGAAAGTAGGAGACTTGTTTCGTCGTTTTTGCTTGTCTCTTGATCACCTGTCTACATAAGTTCCTTTTAGACTATAATAACCAACAAAGAAAAGACCACAGTACTTCTGTAAATGCATACATATCGTTGTCTTATCTTACTAGATTTGGAATTCTTACCTTGGGAATTTCTTCAAATTTAATGCAAAGTCTTAGCGTCTTTGTTTAGGTGTTTTTTCTGAACAGAATGTCCCTGTTTTCATCAGGAAATCACAAAGGATTTGTGGCCACAGGGAGTCTAGGAACAAGTTCTTTGAGGACTGAGTTCATATGTGATCCTTGTAACTCCCATAGTACCCAGTGGAGTGCTTTACAGATAATGAGTTCTCAGGCCAAAGTAATTTATGATTATAGAATGAGTGTGAGGCATTTTATATTTATTAATTCTTTAAGAAATTATTATAGCACACCTGCCATTTGCCAGGTGCTGTAAACAAGACCAATCCAGTTTCTGCTCTTGTAGTGTCTAATGGAGGGACACAGACAGTAAATAAAGTGGAGACAAACAAATTTAATTGCTAAAAGTGCTATTGAATTGTGTGAGTGTATGTTTGCCTCAAAAGACAAAATTCCATTTGAATGTTGTTAGATTTTCCAACTTGGAATGATGGGTTGGTCTGTTCCTTTCTGAGACCATTTCAATGGATCTTTGGGAATGATGGAAGAGGGAATTGTAGTCTTTATTTGGGAAACTTATTAGAAGTCCTTCAGACCACTGTGCTACTAGAGATAGGTAGAGGAATTGATGAGTTTCCCAGTCTGCACTAAATCTCTGGCTTATAGGTCTGAAAGAAGATATAAGGACTTCTTCAGGGTTTCAAATCTTAAGTTTGGGGGAGAAGAATGGCTTTGTCCTGAGTACAAAAGATAGTGTATAGTTACAGGTATGTAGTGTTTTAAGAGTCTGCCTCTTTCTCAGGGCTGGCATTTTGACCACTGACAGACTCTTGCATGAAAGTCATGGAGATGACTTTTGCTGGCCTATGCTCTGTTACACAGCCTTGAACAGATCATTGAGGCTAGTGGAATGGATTTTCAGATTGCTTGGCTGTGAGTCACGTAGTCACTCCTGTTTGTGTAGGCGAGTGTGTAGGAGAGAGTGAGGAGAGCATGTGTAGGAAAATGAACACTTGAAAGCACGTGGGCTAGTGCGAGAGGGTGGCAGTCTGTAAGAGCTAGTTGACAGAAAGGGAGTGTGAATGTGTATGTATTGTGAGGAGGGTGGGATGTTGGGTGTAATATCAGCCCCTGTATAAACCACATGGAATGGTTTATCTTTCACAGGAAAGGGAGCTTATATCCATTCCAAAAGGGGATGCTGGACAGACAGTAATAATGGGTTATACTCTATGGAGGGCAATGGAAATACTTGGAAATGGTTATCATGTATAATTTATGTTGGACTCATTGTTATGAAGAACAGAGACTCATATTACCTCAGGAGAACTGGAGGTTTATTAGAAAGCAGCTGGGAACGAAGGCCGCTATGAAGGCTAGTCACACTGTTTCTTTTACATGCCTCTAAATAGTCTCACAGTTATCTGTCATTTTATTCTTTCATTATTGACTGGCTTCCTCTGTTTATCTGTAGTTTTTTTTGTCGGGGGAGGGGATGGGAGGACGGACAGAGTTTTGCTCTTGTCACCCAGGCTGGAGCCCAGTGGCTGATCTCGACTCACTGTAACCTTCACCTCCCGGGCTCAAGCGATTCTCCTGCCTCAGCCTCCCAATTAACTGGAATTACAAGCGCCTACCACCACGTCCGGCTAATTTTTGTATTTTTAGTAGAGAGAGGGTTTCACCATGTTGGCCAGACTTGTCTTGAGCTCCTGACCTCAGGTGATCCACCCACCTTGGCCTCCCAAAGTGCTGGGATTTCAGACGTGAGCCACTGTGCCTGGCCAGATTTATCTTTTTAATTCTAGCTTATACATGGATTTCAGTATCTCTGGCTCAAAAAATGACGTCTTTTGCTTTCAGTGTCCCATGAACTGGCTATTAGTGTTGTGTTTCCTTGCTTACTTTTGGGACAATTCTGTTATTTAACTTAGTTTTTTTTTTTTTTTTTTTTTTTAAATGACAATCCATTCTTTCCGGGAAGTGTCTCCTCTCCACAACTAGTACTAGCTGGTGTGGTATGTGCCATTTTGTTCAGGCCTCCTGATATGTCACTTAGACTTTTAGGCAGCGGAGGTTGTGTATCTTAGCTAGATGCAGCGTCAAGCTCTATGTGGGCTATTAATTTAACTATCTAACAAAATTCTGAAGAAAATTAATGAACTTTTCCGCTAAAAGGTATACACAAATTAAAATGTGCCAAATAGTTAAAACCAATTTTAGAATTTGTGCTGGACCTTCAGGGATCTGGACATAGACATGCCCAATTTAGCCCAATTTAACCCAATTTTACGTCCAACCACTTTCTAAAGTGTTTTCTAACAGTTTCCTGTTGTCACTTAGGCATGCGTAGCTTAATTTTTACCTCCATTTAGTCTGTGCCTCAAGCAGGAATGTCACCTCTCTGGATCTATCCCTTTAAATCTTTGCATTGTGGGTTGTTCGATCTCTGTGATCTAACTATGTACAATGCAGATCTTTAGGTATATGAGAACTACAGTGAAGTAACTTTATGATTGTTCTTAAACCTTAGAAAGATGTAAGTTTTAAAATAGGTCATAACCAAACCTTGCCATCCCAAGATGTGGTTATAACCCAGTTTTTCTTTTTTTAATGTGAAGGTGTGGTAAGAGGGGAAGAGAGTAAAAGAGGAATTAGTGAGCTATAGTGGCAGTGAAAAAGGAGAGTCTTAAGTGGCTCACTTCATGTCGCAAATAATAAGTTTAACTAGATAAAATTATTCTTTTAAACATAAATAATTCTTTAATGCTCAGAAGGTTTATATATAACCTACACAGTCACTGTAAGCAGCATACATACTACAGCTTTGGAACTACATTGAGCTGCATAGGATATATTTAGTGTTTTGATGAATTGGAAAATTGAGGTTCTTTTTAAACAATTTTCTCAGCAGTTTATGCCCTGAACTCTTCATTCAAATGTATCAAGTGTAATTGAAAATGTAGGGTCATAAAAACATTTGGGATTATAATTTTTAAAGTCTTAAACAGAAATGAGTTTTATAAATTAGTGCCCATTGTTTTCTGAAAACCTGAAAATCTTCACATAACATTTTAAAATTATAAGCACAATGTTTATGGAGATAAGAAATGGATAATACTTCAATAGGGATAATAATGTGTATTTAGGCATATAATGTAGCATGACCAAGATAAAAAATTAATACTTCTTGGCAATTTTGGGGGAAATTTAGCTGTCATGCTTTGGTGACTGCTTATTTCATAAAATAAGTACATTTAGTAGTTAGGTTGAGTACACTCTACTCTCCTGATTGTGGCAGTGTGGACACATTCTAAAATGTCCTAACATGAGTGTATGGAAATATCTGGACCACCTCAAGCAGTTAGAAGTTGCAGTAGAATATTTCATGCCTGTTTGATCTCCCATCATATATGAAATTGTATTGCATCTTGGTCTACACTTAGTAATTATCAATTGAATATATTGTTTTCAAGACCTAACTTGGTTTATAAGTTTTGTCCTGAATGCAGGCCTCTTTTAACTTAGGCTTTTATTACTATATGTATATTTTGAACTATTAAATTCTATTTTAGAATGCACTTTGGTAGCACTTATTAACATTCTTCCCAAAGTGCTTGTTATTTAAGCAATGGTTTATATACTTAAAGGAGATCATTTTTCATTAATATTCAATAGTGTTCTTCAAAAATAATTAATTGGTTTTTTAAATTAAAGTTTTATATTTTACAGAATATTTCAGTAAAGCTTATGTGAGGCATGAATGATTCCATAAACATTAAATAAATACTGTCTCATTCAGTAGAGTATCCATTTATGTCCTGTGTATATACATATATAATTATCACACAAGAAGCTTTCAATTTTTTAGATTCCCCCATTCCTCAGTAGTTTCTAATAAGTGAATTCTACTGATTGCTTTAGAAGATAAAGACAAATGTCTGTTCAAGAACAATGAAGCTAGAGAGTGAGCATACACACTTTAGCTGAAAGTAAAACAACACCAGGGAGTTAATGGCTGAATGTCAGATGAATGGTGTACTGCACATAAGAAGTGATAGGATTGAGTGGAAGGGGAGATAATAAGGATTTCTGAAAAATTTGGGCTAATACTCTGTGGCATTTTACAATTATTTGGCAGTCCTTTTATCTTCGTGATATATAAAATCAGTGTCTTAAAGTTGATGAACTATGGACTCAATTAACATATAAGATAGGCTTAGAGTTATATTCATCGTTGGAGGTTTTTTCCTTGTTGAGATGGATTATAGTTTTATATTTAAACAAATTAAATTTTGAAGATATTCTTACGAATTTTGTTTCTCTTAACAGTAATTTTAGAGAAAAACATGATAATAATGTATTTGTTTAAAAAAGAAATATCTCAAGACACTGCAAAGAAATGTTGACCCTCATTTCTTAATTGACTTGTCTGCATCTTAAGTTTAGTGTCATACATAATAGGGTAATTAATGAGGGGACTAATGCTTACTGGTGATAAATAGCTGAGTTTCATGGAAACTTGTAAAATTACTTCCCCTGAATAAGTTAATGAATTAGACTACATGTTAAGTATGGTCATAGTTGACACAGAGTTTACAGACCTAATCCATTTTTTTTCCAATATGTTTTACCAGCTATAGAGAAAAAAAAATTCAGTCATGGCTCTCAGTACTCCAGTGATTGGATCCTACTTTCCAACCATATCTGAAAAGTGAAGGCTCACCTAATAGCATCAGGTAATTGGCTGCCACGTGCATGTCCTGTGTTGGGTAATATGAGAAAAGTGATTAGATAATTTCATTCCACCTTCCTCGCTTTTCTCAATTCTCCCCAAACTGACACCAAAAAGGTTTAGTTTTCATTTGGAATGTTTGATTCCTTCTCCCACCAACCTCTGCTGTCCTTTTCCCATATTTGTGAGTGAAAATCCTACTGAAGCTTCCTTATATAATTTTGCTTTAGAAAGTCATCAATTTACTGATACTGTTTTTTGCTCAATAAGCCTTCACAAATGCTAGAAAGGTCAAGAGTGTTGTAAATTATAAATGTTACCTTCTCAGAGGGCCATTTTTGACATATTAGCTCCTTCCATTTTTGCATTGGAAGTTCTAGGCACCCATTTTTTGAATGGTGTGTCTGTAACTTCATTTTTAATAGGATGGATTTTTAATGTTATGTGGTACTCTTTTGAATATTTTGCTTAACTGAGTAACCTTATAGACCATACAGATGTTAGAAAATTAAAATATAATAATCTTACAACATAGACAATAATTGCTCTTTCATGGATATTCCAGAAGTGTGGTTAGGATCTTGCATGTCTTTAATGCCATCATTATGAATATCTGTTATCACAGAAGCACAGTAATTGTTTCGTTCGAATCTAGTCTATAATTTCTGTATTAATGTGTTATCTTTTTGATTCCATGCAGTTGGACATTTAAATTGTTGTTAACCATTTGTATAACTGTTTCGAACTTTTGTTCAGTTTCCTTACTATTTGTAGGTAAGAAAAATGAAACCAGAAAGAGACTTGTCTGAAGTCATATTAGTGGGGAGAAGCAGGTTCTGAACTAGTAATAGATACATTCCAAACTGCTGTGTTTTTAGTATTTGTGGAGACCTGCATAGCAACATTGGAATCTGGTCATTTGGACTTTCTCATTATTTAGTTTCTGAATAATAATCATGTAGCATATTTTCTCAAAGTGAAGGATGAATGAATCATCTAATGTAAGATTTTTAAAATTGCTTTTGCTTGGATTATATTGCCTCTCAGTAAAGCCTTTGACTTGGAACTGTGTAGTGTATAGGAAATAAATGGTCGAGCTTCTTTAGTATGTTGAATTTTAGTAGTTCATTTCCCAAATGCTGTGATGTTTGGGGATGTTTATTTCCATGCAGGCTTTTCATTTGCTAATGATGTGAATGAAATAGTTTTTTCCTTTCCTTTCCTACTCTTTGTTATGTATAGAAGTATTGAATAAATGGGTCCAGAAAAACTTTTTCCTGTTCTTTGATTTTTTGTTAGTAAACATTTATAATAATTTTATTTGTATGATAAAATAATTACTTCTAATCGCAGATAATGTACATCCAGAACAGGTTTTTAGTTGCATTTTAATTTTGGGAAACAATAAAATTTAAATATAGATTTATCACACATCTTCATTTCCCAAGTAGAGTATTCAGATTATCATTAAGACTTCATTAGTAGTATGGTGCATGCTGTTAAAATGTGGTCTTAAAATTATACCTGTGTTAATGGCCAGAAATACATTGATATTATTAATACCTGGGAATGTGTTTTGTAATGGAGGGCTTTTTTGATATGTGAGAATGTAAAGCAGTGCTGTGTGATAGAGCTACAGTGTTGGGGATGTCTATATTGTGCTGTCTTACTTGAAATGTGGCTAGTGTGACTGAAGAGACTGAGTTTTAAATTTTATTTAATCTTAATTAAATTTAAATTTTTATCTAATATTGTGTAAATAAAATAAAAAGTCTTTCCTATCTACTCATCATTCTTCTAACAAGGGTTGTGGGGTATCCAGGCTGATACTTTAATCTTTCTAATCTGCAGTAAATCGCCTTGTCTTTTATTTTTAGTACCCTTGGTTGTTGCTTATGGGTGATGAAGAAGGTCTTTCTATCCCAGGCCTCTCCTATCACCTCTACTTTCAATTTTTTCAGTTTACTTGCATGCATTTTACATCTGATTGTTTATACCTTTTGTGCACTGCCAGAATGGTCCCACAGTATGTTTTCTGGCCATATTTTCCCCTTTATTGGAGTGTGTCTGTGTTTCTCTTCTGTGTCACACATATACACGCTTCCCTGAAATGTGGAAAAGCAAAGTGATTGATTTTTATTTCCTTAAAGGAGATTTTGTATCTGAGGAGATTTATTCATTATCATAGGAGGGGCAGCAGCTGTGTTATCAGGGAGCCAAATGTTAATCTAATAATTGTAATAATGTTTGCTGCTGCAACCCAGAGGTACCTATGCATCAATCCTAGGCAGTTAAGCTTCCTTGGAAGCCTGGCTTTTAAATTTTATTTTTGAGAAGATTAGGTTCAAGCCTTTTTCATTCTTTGAGGATTCTATATCGGGTTATATTTTCATTATCTGATTTCTGCTCAGACTAAGACTGACTTTTGAGATTTTTGTTAAGCTTGGACTGAAGAGGTAGGCTAGTTCATTTAATAGATATATATTAATACTAAATACCTACTATGTGCTAACCATCTTTTTGGGTGCTATAGCAATGAACAAGACTGGGTCCTCGTTATGATTGGGACTAAAAAGGTCCTAGTTATGGTTGGATTTATTGTGTAGTTAGAGAAATAGACATTAAGTAAATACAGAAATGTTGGACGACAATATGTTTAGAAAAAAGCAAAGCAGCAGGATAGTTGATAAAGAATGACTAGGCTTGGTAGTGATACAGTAGATTAAATTTGCTAGTTGAGAAAGAGATGGTGACATTTGGCATTCATAGATCAAGACAAAAATCTTTACTTTACCTTGTCTGATATGGCTGCCAAAGGAAATTGCTTTTTATACCTTGCAGGAATCTATCCCCTTCGAACCTTTTAAAGTTCTCTCTGAACCCGCCAGACATTTTCATGGAAAGCACATCTCTTGGGTGCCTTCTTGGTGGCGTTTGGATTATTTTTTCCTCTTTGTCCTCCTCTCTCTCTCTTTTTTTTTGAGAGTCTTTCACTCTGTCACCCAGGCTGGAGTGCAGTGATGCGATCTCGGTTCACTGCAACCTCCACCTCCCAGGTTCAAGTGATTCTCCTGCCTCAGCCTCCCAAGTAGCTGGTATTACAGGTGCCTGCCACCATGCCCGACTAATTTTTGTATTTTTAGTAGAGATGGGGTTTCACCATATTGGCCAGGCTGGTCTCTGACTCCTGACCTCAGGATCCGCCTGCCTCGGCCTCCCAAAGTGCTGGGATTACAGGCGTGAGCCACCGTGCCCAGCCTGTCCTCCTCACTTAGCGTGCTCATTTAAAAGAAACAAATAGATCTGTTTTCCCTTAATTCAGACCTCCAAATATGTGCCTTTCTCAAAATTAATATATACTGCTTCATTTAACTGGACTTTCAAAGGCAGACTCTATAACAGGCTCTTAACCTGGAATTGTACAAGGATGGTTTCACTTATCTCTTACATATTTTGTATATACTATTTAGTTTTTATATACCTTTTATGTTTTGTGGAGTATTTGGGGTGAGACTTCATGTGCATCACTTTTATAGGTAGATTTGTTACTGTCAAGAGGCAACTTAATGCCATCATTGGCCTTTTTAGGAATGCCCATGAAACTGTACATTCCTATATTACAGAGTACTAGGATCACTGAACTGGTATTGGAAATATGGTGGTGATTTCAGATAACAGTGTCTGTGTCTGTTTTCCCCGAAGTTTGGTTCTACACAGAATCAGAGAACCTTCACCTTTGTGGGCAAAACTTTTCATTCTTCTAGTACATAGGTTGGAAACATGGAACAGCAACAGGAACTAAGAGGGCCTGCCAGACTCTGTTTTTGACCAAAGTTGTGAGTCCTTGACTGACTACAAATAATCTGGCTTTATATATTTTCGCTTATCTTCCTCATACTGGATGTCTTCTGGTACTCTTGAAAGCAGAACATCAGGACTTCATCAGACCCTGTAGACTGAACTGCTCAACTTATAGAAAATTACATTATAATGATCTCAAAATGACGAAAGAATATTTGATGAAACTCAATACTTATTTCTGATTTTAAAAATTTCATTAAAATTGGAATAGATGGATACTTTCTTAACCCATTAAAAAGAAATTCCGATAAAAATGCATCATTATGCTTAGGATTTGGAACATTCCTGTTAGCGATGTCCACTGTCATCACAATTGTTTCATATTTGAGATTCTGGAATTGTCAACCAGTATCATCTGAAAAATGAAAGCTGTGTTGTACTAATATTGAAAAGAAGGACAACTTATTCTTTGAAAATATGGTTGTATAATAAATATACAAGAAAATTACTAAAAGTAAATTTCACCATGATGCTTTCTTATGTAGCAATACCCTATAAAGGGTCTATTTGTAATAGTAATAAAATATGTTAAATAGGAATTTATAATAGCGAGTAATATATAAAATAGCTTGGAATGAGCCTAAGCACTTATATAGGACCCTTTATGAAGGCAACTATAACTAAGTGTGATCTCAATCAGTACCAATAACACTAATATGAAATAGTTCTGAAATGTAGCGAGATAAACATGTGAGAACAGTTAAAAAAATTCCAAGGGGAAAAATATTTATGGAGTGGGTAAAGGAGTCAGCTCAGCTCATCATCTCAAATACTGAATTGCTTTATGAAAACAATTGTTAAAATAGTTTAGTACTGACACTGAACTAGATCAGAGAAATTGAATGGAGATTCAGTAAAAAACCCAAATATGTAAGTGTATTTAGTATATGTTAAAGTTTGTTTTTCAAATCAGTGAGAGAAAAGATGGATTATTCTACAGCATGTCAGGATAACTGGCTAGTAGTTTGGATGAAGATAAAGCCAATCACTGCTGCACTTTTATACAAGAATAAAATTGTGAATGGACCAAACATGCAAATATTAAAAAAATGAAACTAGAGTAATAAAGAAAACAATAGTGAATTTTAAGTGATTTTGGGATACAGAGGACCTTTCTAAATGTGACACAAGTTTCAAAAGCCAAATATATATATACATACTTGACTACATAAAAATTAAAATGCCAAAGGTTGACTAAACAACTGAAATAGTTTAAGTTCTTTAGCTACCAAACATGCTGTGGGGTAAGGGAGTAGATATTTGCTACATATTTGATAAAAGACAAATGTCCTTGAACATCCAAAGGTTTTTTTTTTTTTTTAATGAATTAATAAAAAGGTAAGCCCCTCATAAGTATGTAAAGTTATACAAGAAACAATTCATAACACACATTAAAATGGCCAGGATACATGCAAGGATGTTCACTCTTCCTTATGAAGAAATTCAAATTAAAGCAAGATACTATTTTATATTCGTAAGACTGGCAAAGATTTAAAATTTACTTACTAGTAATGGCAAGGGTGTGGGGAAATCTCTCATACATTGTGGAAATGTGAATTGATGTGACTTTTTAAGAAGAAATTTAGCAGTAACTGTCAAAATTTTAAATATGCATATGTTTTAGTCTTATCAGGACCACTCAAAATAATCTATCACAGGGGTTACACAAAGATATATGTAACAGAATGTTGTATCACTTGTGTGTAGTGGCAAAAGTTTTAAAAGGGCAGATATATGTTGTGTCAAGCGGCTAGTGTATTATAGTACCACTGATACAGTGGAATATCCTAAGTGTTTAAGTAAAATTAGATATGTGTTTTTGTTTGGTATAGAAAGATGTGCAGGGTATGATCGGTAAAAAGGATACCTTGTATTAAAATATGGATATTTTATTTAAGTAAAAAATATTTTGAAGTTAGAATTCAAGTTTATATTTGCATTGTAAATGTATTTGAAAGATACATGTTAACATTCGCTATCTATGGGGCTTGGCACTGGGTGGTTGAAAGGAATAAAGTAGGGGGATTTTTGCTTTTTACTTTGTATCCTTCCATACTGCTTGAGTTTTTCCTTTTGTAAAAATAGGAACATGTTTTACTTTTATACTTTAAACAAACAACAAAAGCAAAACAGTATCAGTTTAGATTTATATCAAAGCATAAATATTATATTGCATGGGCCTTTATTCCTCATAATAGAAAATACAAAACCAGGGGCCTTTCATGCTGGTTAAATAGCACTTATTTATTTGAGAATATTTAACCAGTAGGCTTTATCCCAATCCAAAAGTACTGAAATTTCTTATAACATGGCCAGGCAATGGGACAGATTTTATCACTGTACTTCTGGATTAGCAAATGACATTTGCCACTTACAAGAGGAGCAACTCCCAGAACCAGAGTCAATGTGAAACTCCTCTCACAATTGTCCTCTGAAATATCATTAAAGTCCTCTTCTCTGCAATCCCCCAAAATTATAGTTATCCAGTCTTATATTTAACAAGGTGTGAGATTTCTTTAGCTAAGAACTTCTGTAAAAAGGCTATTTAATGTCACAGTTTGTTCTAACAACTAAACTCCCTTCTCCATTCTGATATACACTTGAACCACTTTCAAACCATAGTCTTCCCAAGATAAGGCTTTCCTTGTTTAATATGATGAAAGGGCAAGTGGTTATTCTCTCTTTAAAAGTACTCATAAGAATTCTGATGGATAAAACAAAATAATTTCCTCTAACACCAGGCAGACTAACCATATAAAGGCACGTTGCTGACTTCCTTCTGCATCAGTTGGTTGAGACCCGTAGTGTTGCTATCCATAAGTAATCCTTTATCAGAAAATAGCATATCCCAGAAACAAAATGTATTTTACATGTCTGCTTATCAACTTTGGTTGAATGATTTTAACAACCTAGTTAAAGTTTCCGTAGGGTAATATGATTACTCAAGATGCATTCATCTGCAGTATACTTCGTGTTATGTAGGTTTTCACATCTTTTCCAGCATTTCTCGAAAAGTTATCCTTCTCCCAGTTGAACTCCTAAAATGCCATTGGGTAGGGTCTTTGCACTTCAAGCCATCTTGAGGAAAAGCTTCCTTCTGAGAGTTATATCATTTGGCAAGGGTCAAGAACAGAAAGCTGTGTTTTTAATCTAAAGGCTAAGGTCGGATTTATTCTTAGATTTCTCTTCAGATTCATCTGTACTTCAATATCTAGTTTCCATAGCAACTGAGATGCAGTTTGCAGCTGGGTAAGAAAAGAGAAATCTTTAGGTGTAAAGAAACTTACTTTTTAAACCTGGATAGAGAAGGTATCAGGCAACACCTTCATAGTTTTTATAGGCTAAAGCCTGCATTCTTTTTTCAGGACTTCAATATTTCACTCATAGGTGTCATTTCCTTTTTCCTGAAGAGGCCATTCAACTCTTTTTGACACAGTCCCAGAAAAGATTGCTGCTTCTGTGTTCTATTTAATCACAGTCAAACTAATTAATTAACCAATTTAACAAGACAGCTAAAAGAACTTCTGTGGAGAAATTATAGTTACCAGTAGAATTGTTTCTTTTCAAATGGAATGTCTCCGGCTGATAATAGCCTTTTTTACAGGAAGTAGGTAGTCTCTTGTTCAAGTGTGACTGAAGAATCTAGAATAGTACTTATGTCTATTCTTAATCTAACTGAATTTGGGGTGTATACTTGAGACCTGTTGAGTCACTTAGGTCGAAAAATGTTGGAGGGAGGGAAGTGCTATTACAAGTCTTTGCAACCACTAAAAGGATAACATTAAAGAGATGCTCTAAGCACACATTTTCAGAGACGTGTAGCACTTTAAATGGAAAATTTATTTCTTTTAAGTTGTTGAAGCTGGAGGAAGTTTAATGTTTTGTTTTGTTTTGTTTTTTTAATTATAGGAACTGCCTTCTGTTGAAGAACTCACTATTATTCTGCCTGAAGATATTGAGTTAAAGCCTCTTGGGATGGTTTCAAGTATTATCGAACAACTAGGTATGTTAAGAATTTTATTAATAAAAATTATATCCAAACACGCACTAATAATTGAATCAGTGACTTTTATGACTAGTAAATTTTAGACATACGTAATTAACACTTTATAGTCATTAAGTTTGAAGAGATAAAATTCAGTTTTCCTATACTAAAATTATATGTAAATACAGTTTCCTTTTAGAAATTTAAATGTCTGCTTTTACTGACATACTTCTTCCAGAATTTCCTTTGATTTGGTTTATTAGTTTTCTAACGTTACTATACCAAATTACTGCAGACCTAACAACAGCACAATTTTGTCATACAGTTCTCATGTGGGTCTCAGTGGGCTTAAAATTAAAAGTGTTAACAGGGCTGAGTTATTTTCTGTAGGTACTAGGGGAGAATCTTATTTCCTCGCTCTTTCTAGGTTCTAGAGCCTGCCCACATTCCTTGACTTCTGGCTCTCTTTCTTCATCCTGAAGGCCAGTAATGTAACATCTGCCTCTGAGCCTTCTTCCATTATCTCACCTCATTCTAACCATACGTGGAAAGGTTCTCTGCTTTTAAAGACTTTTTAGATTGAGTTTACCTGCATAATCCAGGATAATCTCCCCTATCTCATGGTCCTTAACTTTAATCACATCTACAAAGGTTCTTAAAAATGTAATGTATTTACAGATTTGGGTATTAGAGTGTGGATATCTCTGGGGGAGCACCTTTGATTTTGTCTTAAAAACACATGAGAAAGTTTTGTGATTTAATACTGTTATTGGCATGAAATATGAAGCTGCTGAGTTATAAGAGAACAGATTCTTGTTAATGCAGATACTGTTAACTCATAGTAGGATATGCCGGAGAACAGAACTCAGTACTGACAAAGTAATAGGATTTTGGAACTGTGAAGAGGACCTAGATTGCCCACCAGCCTCCATAGGACCTAAGGAAACAGAAAAATTCAAGTCAGTTGCTCTTAGGACCAGTTGTACAGTGAGTCAGTGATAGAAATTGGACTTTTTCTTTTGACTTTTTTCTAACAGTGTCTATATTGATATTTTAAAAAATTAATACTTACATGATTTTGTATTTTTTTAGTTTATTAATTAAAATGTAGATTAAAATGAACCTTCTTTTCAAAAATAATAATTAAAATTCCATGATTCTGGAATCATTACATTTACTAGTTTTAGAGTTATCTTATGGTATTTAATAATATGTATAGATAAACAGGCTACTAATTTCTTGATTAGTATGATTTAAACATTTATTAGACTTGATGTATACAGAAAAATTTTAGGTCATAATGTTGATTCTCAAAAAAAAAATGTAAACTCTATGACATACATGGAATAATGCATGTCATTTTTGCATTTTTAACAATACTATTTTGACTAACATAGACTAAAAAAATTATCAACCTAATGGGAATAAAGAGTAAGTGGGTCAAAATCAGTACATACTACTGTTGCAGGTTTAACTCAAAACATGTTGCCCCTTGATCTGTTGCTTATGTGTATATTTGGAATTTGAAAGTACTAACTGTTTTTTTAATAGAGATGAGGTCTTGCTATGTTGCCCAGGCTGGTCTCAAACTCTGGGCTCAAGCCACCCTTCCTCATCAGCCTCCCAAAGTACCTTCAGTACTTCATATCTGTCTGTAAATTGGTTTACTACTGGTTATTCCCTCAGTGGACATGGTATTATCTATGTAATAAAACAAAGTGTTCTTACTTGTGGCTCTGATTTTCTGAAAATTTATTGAGAGTGTGTTTGTGTGTGTGTGTGTTTTCTCTTTGTTATGGTAGATCAGTTCTTTAACACTTGTGTCATTTAAAAGAACTGGAGATTTGGAGATTATGCTTTTGCTTTTTGAGGAGGGAATTTTTGTGTAATGATAAAAATTACTGTGAGCTCTAGCACTTTTACTTCTTTTCATAGGAAGATGCTTTTGTGAAGCCTTTTATTAACATTTTCGTATACCATTAACTAAACAGTGCTTCTTAGAAAAGAATTTTTAAGAGTAAGAAAGAAGACTAATTTCTTTTAAAACAGTTTTACAACTAAATGTGATTACACTATTTTTGGTAAAAATTACTTGAGAATATGTACATAGCTTGAATTTGTTGACTCTTTAATGGATGATTCAGATTTTCTGTAGGATTTGCATTTTAATTTTTTTCCCTTAGAGTTGTAGCTTTTTATATTAAAAATAGGTATAAAACATTTCCCAGTGCTATGTGGTAATAAGTAGACTTTGTTTACTGAAGAGAAATGGTTAATGAGGTAATAATCCCACCTTCAGTTTTATTTTAAATTATATTGGAATTAAAGCTTAGATTTTCATTAAAATTCTACATTCTCTTATAAGTAAATCTTGAAGTAATCTATTTTATTTTTCAGTAATAATTGAATCTATGACTAACCTACCTCCAGTTAATGAGGAGACTGTAATTTTTAAAAGTGATCGACAAGCAGCAGGAAAGGTTTGTAAAACATTTCATATCTTACAAATTATTCTATTTATTTATTGTTTTTTTCTGACTTTCCCCATCAGTTCTCAGAAGAGTTTATTTATTTTAATTGATGGACAATTTAGAGCTCTCTAGTTTCAGTACATTCTTGATTTCCTTCAGTACTTCATATCTGTCTGTAAATTGGTTTACTACTGATTATTACTCTTTGCCGCATGAGTTATTAAATACACATGTATAGAATTCTTTCCTAGTGTTTGTCAGATAACTTGCTAGGCAGTGAGTCTACGTAATGTATAGCACATCATTTCCTACCCTCCATATACCCAGCTGAGTGAAGAAGAATTCCCATAGTATAGTAGCTCTTAAGCATTTTTGTCTTGTGAGCTCCTTTGAATAGTGGCTCTCAGCCTTTTCAGACTTTGACTTCCTCAGGTGGAAGCTCAGTGTGGAATCTTTTCCAAATAGAAAAATATTTCCCTGACAGCAGTGAATTGCCACTGTATCTTACATCCTGGTGAATTACAAATATGTGCACTCGAGTAATTACTGTAAGATTTGGTCCCTTTTAACATCTTTCTAATGTAACAACCCTGCATGTCCACCTTAATATAGAAAACTGTGCAATGTACCCAGCAAAGTAGGCAATTCTGACTGGTCGGCAGAAGACATAATAACTTTCTAAAATCAAGAATGTAAATACTAAGTAAGTATTTATTTCCTGGCAATAGGGACAGTTTTATTCACCTTGATATCCCCCATTGTACCTAGTACAGTTCTTTGGAAATTATTTTTGCCAAGTAAATGTGTATTGAGTTGAATACAAACAAGAAAGGAGCTATTTGTGATTTTAATGACAGTTGTCTTTTTTTCTAAGTACCTAACTTAAGACAATTTTAATCTGAAAATACTCAACACTTTGCTAAATTAAAACCTCTAAACAGGCATTTTTTTGTATTTTCCACTACATTTGAATTTCTAGACATGTAAATGTGACTAATAATATTCAGCTGTTATTTAACTTTGAAAAGAGTCAGTTAAAATATAACATTTATACCTCTAACTTTAGTTATATGGCATAAGCCTGTTGACAAAAATTAAATCTATTTCTAATTTTACATAGAATGCCTTATAAATGCTTTTGAAAGACTTTGTGACAAGTCTTTGAAAAATACTGATTCCCCAAAATAGTAGTGGAAGTAGAGATTAGAAAGTATTTGTTAAACAAACCAATAAGCACAATATGAAACTGAGTACCTTTTAGATTGTTAGCATGTCTTATCTAAATACTAAATTAGTTTTACCTTCAGTAGCAAGCCATTGAACATCTTTTCCCTCTTCAGTAACACAATAGTAATCAGCTACAGTGATATTTATGTTATCATTTTAAGTTCACTAAAACCCTGCAAGGAAGTAGAATTACCTCTATTTTAAAACTTGAGAAACCTTGCTAAAAAGTCACAAAGCTGAAATGGATGAGATTACAACCCAGGTTCATTTCCCTTCCACCTCCCTTTACCTTCCCCACTGATTAAGGGAGGACAGTCTCAGATTTTTATTCTTACCTTTGCCCTTTAATCCTAATAACTTCTAGGTCTCTTGATAACTAGTGGAATCTGTTTCCTTCTCATATATCAGTGGGTAGGAAATTTTTACTGATTCCTTTTTAAAAGATTATATTACTGTCTTGTTTGGTAGGATATGATGATTTTCTAGAGGACTCTTTTATATTGATGGAGTATTGTTCTCCACCCCCTCAGTTCTCATGATATATTTCAAGGTAACTTGTGATACAGCAATACACACAGTGATTGAAATGATCAGTTTACCTAATAGATTAGAATACTCCATTTATCTGTATTTTTTTCATTTTTGTTAATGGGAATTGAAAAAAGCACAAAGTGATTGATAAAAGACAATGTTGAAGAGTTGTAAAGGTTCATTTCCTCATTTCCTTTCTCCTTTGGCAATTTAGCCCAAAGCTGGCTTACCTGGAGAGACATTCTTTAAAGGCTGTTCCCAGGTGGCAGCTTGCAAATCTTGGCCTTTCACAGGCACAGCCTGCCAGCATTGTTCCGTCCTGGAGATTCCTTGATGTAGTTATTGTTACTTAGAGAAACTGGAATTTACCTAGTCCCCTCCTAGATAATAGAAAAACTGGGAGTTACCTAGTCCCCTCTAGATAACTTGTAAGTTTGTGACATGGTGTGTGTGTGGAGATGGGGAGGAGAGTACAGCTCATTCTCCCTTTTGCAGTATTGTCTGTGCACGTCCAGCCTGCTGGCTCAAACAGGCCTTCTACGCCACTGAAACTTTTGCCATGATGCACACAGAACATTTAAGCCCATCCTATGCTGGGATGGAATTTGGGGAACTGCATGCACTCTATATCTTCTCTGCTTGTCAGTTACTTTTCCCAGCAGACCCTACATTATAGCTGTACCACATTGTTGTTATGGTGTGTATTAACCTCTGTGTGTGATAGGAATCCTTGGAGATCTTGTAGCAAAAATATGATGCCTTTGAGTAAAAAATGGTGAGTATTATCAGCTAGAGCCAAGTGAAAGGATACCTAAGAAACCACTTCTCAATGACAGGGCAAGTATAAAGCATCAGTTGGATTAAATTTTTATAGGAACACCTACAGAATATATACCATTTTTAAAGATATAAAGAAAGCTGCTTGCCCACCTCATAGTAGAGGTCTCAGCTGCTACTTTTCCAAATTCAATTTCTTATACTCTCCTTACAATCTTTTACTTCCTTTGCTTTTATCTTGAATCAGGTAGTATGGAAGTTACAAAATCCCCTAAGTTGGGTGGAATGACCGAGAAGGAATATGGGTGCCTCATATGGAGCTGTATGAGGAGAAATGGGCTGGCCTGAGCTTTGCTGTGTCTTAACTTACTCTTTACAGTTTAGCTCTTAGGTATTAGTCAATCTAAACTCTACACTCAGAGGCTAATGGTGATTTAAAATATTATTAAATTCCTGTTTTCTACTCTGGATTAGCTAAATTGCTTATGTGAACTTGGTCAAGTTTTCCTGTAACATACCTATTAGTATTGGCTCATGTCACATACTGTCTATTGTATGGCTTCCTGTTATCTACTGCCTGTAATGTTATTTTACCTAAAACTTTATAATGATTTCATTATAGTTGTGGCTCATAAACACTTCAGAACCTAGGAACAGTCAACTAAAATGTTATGCTTTGATTTTGTCCAAGAATTTTGAATGTCACTTGTATTTTAGTTCAAACCATACTGCATAGACCTGAAGTTTGCAAGGAATTTTTCCATTGAAATCGTTTTTCACTCTTAGGAAATGGATTCATGCTATCTAGGAAACAAATACCTGGGAAACAGTCTATGTACCAGGTTGCACACTGATTATTTTACTTTATATTAATGGATACACAGGAAACTTAAAAGATTTTTTTTTTTTTTTTGAAGAATGTATGAATTTCATGTTTTATTTATAATTGTTGATGGGGATTGGTGGATTGGTCAATAGGGAAGAAATAAAATAAGACAAAGGAGGTAGATTATAAATAAATTTCATTTTGTTTCACAATTTTCTAAATATGGCCTTCACATTCATTATTATAGGAAGTGTTTTTTCCTGGTTGATGGGACATTTAATCTCTGCCCAAACGAAGAATTGGGTTTGCCTGTATTTGAGGGAATTAAACTTGTGAATTGTTTTTAAAACAATTTTAAGTGAAAATAAGACTACAATAATGTATGTCAGATAGGCCAGTAAGAGTGGTGCTGAGTACACCTCTTCCGTCCTTCACAGTTCTTACTGGATGAGGTCTACTGGATTTATCTAAACCTTTTCAAAGCAAATGTCTTGCTATTTTCTTAAAGTTTTTTGCTTTTACAGTTTTTTAAAGCTTTAAATTTGTGATGCTGTTAGTGTTATTTCATAATACATTGGCATTTTAATAGTTTTTAATGTCACTACTTCTTTTTAGAGTACACGTATCTTCAGAATGGTGGTGCCCTGATAGGTGAGCTGTTTTACGCCTTAGTGAAAACGAATAAAAGATTCAGTGCTGTACTAAAGATCATAAAATGTGCAGAGCATTTGCTATCAAAAATCAAGAACTGAGGAGGTGATAAAACAACCATATTCAAGGCAGTTGGTATAAATTGGTCCAATCTATTTAGAAAGCTATTTAGTAATTTCCATTAAAACTTTTATGCTTTAGTGTTAATTATCGTACTTTCAGCTTCAATACTTCCCCTCCTTACAAATCAATTTTTAGGAAATGTGAAGTATAGAGATTTATATATAAGATTTTTATCATGGCATCATGTATTATGTTGAACAAATTGTAAGCTGCCTAAATGTCCTACAAAAAGAAAGAAGTTAAATAAGTTGTTCTGATTCCGTAAAGAGGTGTTTTACAATTGCTAAAATTATACTTAAAGAATACAACATGGAACAACTTCAGGTTTTTAAAAAGGGACAGTATACAAAACTACAGTATGGTCGTAAAGAAAAAATAACATATTAGAAAAAAGACTGGAAAAATCTGTGCTGGCATTGGTCATGGTCTTATCTCTATAATATACATGTATTATCTCGCTCTTGTCCACTAGGCTGTAGTGCGATGGCACAATCGCAGTTCACTGTAGCCTCTGCCTCCTGGGTTGAAGCGATTCTCTTCCGTCAGCCCCCTGAGTAGCTGGGATTACAGGTGCCTGCCACCATACCTGGCTAATTTTTGTATTTTTAGTAGAGATGGGATTTCACTATGTTGGCCAGGCTGGTCTTGAACCCCTGACCTCAGGTGATCCACCCGTCTCGCCTCCTAAAGTGCTGGGATTACAGGAGTGAGCCACACCACACCCAGCCGGAAAATATATTTTTTAATTCACGTATTTTGAGAAGAAAATACAGTTTGAAACCAAGAGGTTTCCTTTCATTATTCTTAAAACGTTTTCAAAAGTAAAATATGTGGTTCTGCTAAAAGCAGTTCTTTTAGTTAAATGTTAAAGGCTACACCATCTTTGTGTTTTTTAAATGTAAATAACTTCTACTTTATTATTTGTTAAATTAGAAAAAGTCTTTAATTTTACAAAATTCCTGACACTATGGAAACAGCAAAAGTGATTTAACACCTATTGAAGTTAGAAGCTTGCTTTTATATTTCCCATCTGATGATTCCAAATGTATACATGTTATTTGTCAAAAGTTACCAGTTATAATCCTTTTCTTTGTACCTTACAACTTAAATGAACAATAATTTAAAAAAATCATAATTTGCATCTAGTTGGTACCACCAAAATGGTTTGAATTTGGTGAGGAACAAACTTGTTACTGTTGTTTTTACATTCATAGAAGGGAAATCTGGAATGAGCGAGTGCATTTTAATCAATACATGAAGACTGAGTATGTAAAAATGACATAAATATAAATAAAAAATTATTTTATTGCCCTAACATTGACAAAATTACCTTGTTCTAGCAATTATCAGTGGGATTTTTAAAAGAAAACACTGCTAACTTTTCAAATAGTTATTTTACGTGTTAAAAGAGGACTTTGTGTTTCTATTACAGATATTTGAGATATTTGGACCTGTTGCACATCCATTTTATGTGTTACGGTTTAATTCTTCAGATCACATTGAGAGTAAAGGTATTAAAATAAAAGAGACTATGTATTTTGCTCCATCAATGAAAGATTTCACCCAATATATATTCACAGAAAAACTTAAACAGTAAGTACTTTACTGCCAGGTTGTTCTTCACTTACGTAACTTATATTTTAAGAATAATTCTCAGTGATATAGTTTCTTATAATTATATTGTGTCTCCCTTGCAAAGAGTTCATTTATCTTCCTAACAATATCTTTGAAGCCTACAATTTATTTTCAGATTTTGTACATAGAACTTTTGCAAAAAATGAAATAATCAGCCATTAAGAGCACATTTGAGCCTTGTACACTATCTGATTCTAGGTCAGTGTTTTTTCCATTATATACTTTCTTTAATGTACTTGCTATTTTAGTATTAGTACTAATATTACTATCGTTTCTTAATAACTTTTTTTTCAGTTAAGTAAAATTCTCTTTGGATTCTATTTAGAGACCTTGCTCTTCAATAAAACTTAATTTTCAAGAGAAAAAAAAATGAGTATATCTCTTTATTTTGCTTATAAATTGTAAGTTTGTAGAGAGACAACTAACACGTGTCCCTGAAGAATTGTGTAGAAAGCCATGGTGTATGGAGTTGACCTAACCAACAAACCAGTGCTCTCCATTTTCTCTACAAATAATGCTAAGTGATTTCTGTGGCATGTGACCAGCAATTTTTTTATATTTTTGCTCCCATTGGTTGAATATTTTTCAAATGTTAGCTGTTGCCAGCTGTTAGTCGTAGAGCTGTTTGTATCAGTTGAACTTGTTATAATTATGTTATTTAATTTTTTATATCATCAGATAGCATATGAATTTAAGTAGAATAGATTTTTTTAAATAAAAATAACTTGAATGCTTTCGAATGATGTAATGAATATGAGCCACTAAAAATATTTTCAGATTGGGAGTGGAAGAGAAGACTGCCAAAGATTGGGGGAAGGTTAAATCTAGAAAGACTTTGCACTCAGTTTGACAAAGAAGTTCCTTTTAGTTCTAGCTCTTCTTTTATTGGAAACTTAAAACCTAGGCGATAGATTTTTATAGATACTGTTTTTGCAGGAAAACAAAGGAGCTTTGGCAAGTCACTGAGTAACTTTGATATTATGTCAAAGGTACCAGCCCCAGTTGCATGGCATAAGAAGATTACTTATGCCACTTACATATTAAATAAAGTCTCAAGTCACCAAATTTCATTTATTTCAGAGATGAAAATTTTAGTCCTGATAATTGATTTAACTCATGTTTAAGAATCTTCATAAAGATCTGGAGGAATATTTTGCCTAAATTATTCTTCAGATTGCATAAGGTTATTTTCCTAAATAACACTGATAAGAAAGATGAATTAAATAGACAGAAAGCCTTCAAGATATTCATATGTTCTAAAATGCTTTAAATATTTAGCATTTCATCCTGTTTTGAATATAAAGATACTGCTGTGGATATGCCATATATGCAGCTTTTTAACAAATAGAGTATTTTAGCTTAAAACAGATAAACTTGAAGTGGTTTTCTGAAGATGGTTTTTAAATAGATTTTAAATAATAGACTCAGTCTTTGGTTTTGATTTGCAGTTCTTCTATTAAGAAGTAGTAGTAAATCATGAATTGGGAAATTAGACCTATATTTCAGAAACCTCCCTCCCCCAGGAAAACTGTTGTATTCTAGACTGCATTTTGGCGTCTGTCATGGGAACTCGGTGGAGGACTTTGTCTTTGAGGTAGAGAAGTTCAGCTCCTTTCAAGCTTACTGTTCTCTGATGAGGTTATTTTGATCTTAGTTTCTCATGTACTTACTGTCTTGTTAAAAGTGCTTTTTGAAATGTTGCTTGATCTTTCCATTAGTAGATTTTGATTTTTTGTAATAGACGCAGTAGTTGGGGAATTTTTCCCATTTATGTCTGTGATTCCAGGCTAACAGCAGTCCAGATCATGAGATGTCACGTATGCAGAAAGGAATACCAGAGCTGTATTTAAGGCGCATGTGTGAAATGACAATTGAGGAAATGCTTTTTTTCTTTTAAGTGATGGAAAAGTCATTGATAATGGCTCATATATAATGTCAAAGTTCTGAATCAAAAATTTAAAGCAAACTTAACAACTTTCATGTTGTGCCAGCAAACTGACATCTGTACATTGATTTTAATGGCCTTAATTCCTGGGAATCTTATTTTTAAGATCTAGTTTAAAACAATAAGGACATCTAGTCCTAATACTTTGTAATATTTTACTTTGTGATATTTTAACATGATGGAATAACAAAATAGTACTTGAAACTATGAAATTAACAAAATTAAAAAGATTAAAAATGAGCTTTCACAAATTATACTGCTCGTAATAGATGTCTGTACTTCTGTTGGTTGTAAAGTGTAAAACTCTCCACCAAAAGTTGTTGATTTTCAGC
Source organism: Mandrillus leucophaeus (assembly GCF_000951045.1). Lineage (NCBI taxonomy): Eukaryota > Metazoa > Chordata > Mammalia > Primates > Cercopithecidae > Mandrillus > Mandrillus leucophaeus. The sequence goes on along the minus strand of NW_012102687.1, from coordinate 3,057,342 downwards.
TGCAGTTACACATTTCACACACGCCAGTTGTTATATCGTCCTTCAGAATCTTTAAAGCAGCTCCTCTTCCTCTTCCTCAAACTATTCATAGTTAGCCTTTATTTGACCCTCTCTGCTTTGAGAATCAGTGTTGGAATAAGCCTTGGTTACTCATAGAGGATTACTGACATTCCTCAGGTAAACTGAGGAGAAAATAATTCATATTGATATCTCTGCCATTAAACCTGTAAAATCTTTGAAAAGGGAATGGCTCATAGTCAGTTTTGTGTAGTTCGCACGTGGAACAACTTCCGATCTACGGTTGGCGTGAAATAAGCTTTTTTTTAAAACTCAGTTTTGTGAAAACTGCAAATATCATGAAAACAAAAATCAAAAGCGCTGTCCATCTGCTTTCCACTGCACACCATAGCCTTGGCTTCTCATTCCAATTCCCTAATCCTAACATTTATATTTGCCCAACTTTTGTGTTTTTCTTAGGAACTTCCCACATCTTTTGAAATAAGGTAAAAGACACATAAGTGTATTGCAAAATTAAAGGTTGAACTCATGTCCTTTATTATTTTCTGTACTTTTAAGTTATAATCACTTAACAGAATTGTGATAAATACTTTTTTGACTCCCATCCCCACCCCACCAAGGGATAAGGGATCAGATGCATCGTGGAAGAATGATCAGGAACCACCACCAGAGGTAAGTATAAGTTTTTTTTATGCAACATTTTATAAAGTAGGGCAGGACTTAGTCTTATAAATTTTATCATTCTTGCTGTTAGGAAAGTCATTAATACTGGCTAGCAGCCATACTGCATTCTCCTGTTCTAGCCCATGTATTCTCTCATCCTCCTAGATGACTATTTTATACCTTTCAATGAAAGGTTTTGATTGGTCATTCAGGAAAAACACCTTTTTTCAGTTACATTTAGTTGTATTTTAATAATTATCACCTTATTTACAATGTAATTTGCTATTTTTATTAACTTTGTTGATGTGTGATAAAGGCAGGCTGTCATTAGTTTTAAAAAATTTAATTCAGTTTAGTAAATACACCCACCGTATGGGACATGAAGACGTGGTGCTTTTAGTAGTAGTAAGCTGCCCTTCTTTTGGAAGTACAAAATCATTGGAAGCACAAGATCATTGGAAGCTACCTAACTCTCTACTTTTTAACGATATAACTACCTTTCTAAAAAGGGACCTTGATTTTCTTTTTGTATCTACGTCAGCAAAACAATAGTTTTATGCCCCAAGGTGACTTGATAATCTAGTCTTCCTAGAAATGTGTAGTAAATTTAGGAATAATATATAAATGAGTTAATGATTTAATAGGATTACTTGGTTAACATTCCATGAAAGTGTTTAAGCAGATTATCTTGAGGGTTTTTTTTTTTGAATTACAACAATGAATATATTCATTTCTTAAAAATAGCATGTATTTATATAGTATAAAATAAAAATGTATATAAATATTTTTATAAGTAAAAATCATACAGGAGAGTTTTTAAAACTTTCTTGGCAGTTCTTATGAAGTTTTCTCAGTATTACAGTTTGTTTTTTTTTTAAACGAATATAGACATGGGGGTCTCACTGTGTTGCCCAGGCTGGTCTCAAGCTCTTGGCCTCAAGTGATCCTCCTGCCCTCAAGCGATCTTCCTGCCTCAGCCCCCCAGAGTGCTGGGATTACAGGAATGAGCCACCTTGCCCAGCCAGTATTACAGATTTTTGATATTTACAGATTTAACCTTGGTCATTTTAGATGTTTAAAGCAATGCTAAATCATGATCTGTGTTAGTTTCTAATTTTACTGAGGTATGAATCAGGTTTATACCCACTTAGAGGGTTTTGTACAGGTATTAATCACTTAACCAGTGAATGATCCTTGCTTAGTATCTGAATTAAAATGGAATTATGTTTTCTAAGTCTGTGTATTTATGTGATTTCAGTTGAGGCTCTGAATATTCACTTAATGTTCTGAATTAAGTTTAGAGCATCTAGAGCATCTTATTACTGGAATTACATGTTTTAAAATGTTTAGAGATTCATAAATATCTCAAAACATATTTCTTGTAAAATCCAGATTTTCTTATTTTCTTTTTTTGGGTATGAGATGGAGTTTTGTTCTTTTTGCCCAGGCTGGAGTGCAGTGGCACAATCTCGGCTCACTGTAACCTCTGTCTCCGGGTTTAAGCGATTCTCCTGCCTCAGCCTCCCGAGTAGCTGGGATTACAGGCACATGCCACCACACCCAGCTAATTTTGTATTTTTATTAGAGACGGGGTTTCACAATGTTGGTCCAGGCTAGTGTTGAACTCCTGACCTCTAGTAATCCACCCCACTCTGCCTCCCAAAGTGCTGAGATTATAGGCATAAGCCACCGCACCCGACCAAAATCCAGATATTCTAATGAATCCCTGTTCTTTCTGACCTAACCATTGAAGTTACCAATTACAGCAATGTGAGTTATTCGTAAAATTGGTTTGACTAGGTTAATTGCCAAATTACATCTCACCTAGTTCATGGTGTTCGTTTTTTCCAAGTAGCTAGAACTGGATCATTAAGTATGTTGGGATTTAATTATGTAATATTTGTTGATGAAACTTTGTAGTATAGAATTATTGCCTGGTGTTGATCATAGATTAAAATTATAAATTCGTGAAGTTTAAACTTAAAAAGAGAAAAGAGAAACATCATGTGATGTGAAAATAGAAAGCTTGCATAAAGGAAAATAAGAGAAATTATGTGTTATGAAATGTTGGACTGTGTAAATAAACTAAAAATTACCTAGGGTTGTATCATATTCATCTTCATAGGCATTTTTAATATGCCACCATATACTTTATGGTTGAATAAATGTATTTAATGAATGGAAATATGAATTAATTTGCATATAAGAGACGTGAATTTTTCTCTGGTTTTAGGAGTGATAGCAAAATACTACCAAAGTAATCTCTGTCAAATAAACTATTCCCAATTAAAATCCTTAGTTCCTCCCTCCTGCTCTTAAGATCATGTTCAATTATTTAAAATGGCACAATAAAGTTCCTTATTAGCGTCTCCAATTTTATCTTTTCTGGTTTTGCTGTGTAAGAGCAGCAGCTTTCACTTTACCTTTCAGAACTATTTTTCTTTTTTCTATATACTATGTTCTATCATGCCTCTGTGTGTGTTGTTTCCATTCCCTGAAAATTCTCTTTATTTTCATAGCTAACTATTCAGGTATTTCTATTGGGTTATCCATATCAAGAAAGTCTTCCTTTTCCTTTTTTGTCTTTTTCCAGCACTATAATAACATAGCATTAAGTCGTAGCACTCGTTCATTGTACATTTAATCTGTTTTCTCAGAAAAAGGAGTCTTCTATCTGATCTCCATACTTTCTAGTGTCTGTCAGATACCAGATTTAACCTGAGTTTTAAAATCTTATCCCTTTAAGATCAGTAGTAAGAAATAGTGCATTAGAAGGCATACAATTATTTCATGTTTTCAAATTAGATTTCAGAATCTGAAGTGTATGGATTCCTGTTGATGGAGGATTTGATCTAGAATGTATTCCAGTGAAGCCATACTGAAAATTACATACAAAGACTTTCATACACATTTTATTTCTTCTTTTTAAATGTGTATCCATCCATACATAGTGGGCCTGCTTTCATATATTTTTTGTATGAAACATAATAAAAGTTTTCTGGTGTTAATAGAATAATAAAATGCCTGACCTGTAGATACCATGGCAGTCATAAGATAAATAGCTCATAAATCTTGGTTTCCTCGGTGGATTATAAGAATGAATCCTAATTCTTAGTTGCATATGAGTTTTACCACCTTTAATTTTTAAATAATTTCCTCTTAGGAGTTGGATCATTAATGTATCTGCTTATAAAAGCCTTTGCCATGTTGGTCAGGTTGGCGTGCGTCTGTAACCCCAGCTACTCAGGAGACTGAGGCAGGAGAATCGCTTAAACTTGGGAGTCAGAGGTTGCAGTGAGCTGAGATCGTGCCACTGCGCCAACAAAAAAAAAAAAAAAAAGCCTTTGCCTATGGTCCTATCTAAATAGCTTCCTCATGATTTGTGTACCGTTATTTTCCCTCATTTATTTATAGCTCTTGCTATATACTTAAAATTATATTTAAAAAATAAGATGGTAAACCTGTAAAGAATGAACCTGTGAAATGTTTAGAACAGTGCTTGGATGTGTATTTTGAATGAATGAATTATGGAACATTGTCTTCCATTTTTTATTGGCTCTGATAATGTATATAATTTATTTAGTCCTTGATACTCTTACCTTTGGCACCCTTTTGCATCTGATACTATGATGAATCTTAAGTCTAAACTGGAAGTCAGACTCATATCTGAAGGTTGATTACTGACCTGTGTTAATTAAAGAGTCATTAAGCATTTATCAAAAAATACTTTATTTTTCTACCATGTCTAATTCAGATATAGAAAATATTAAGTATCAAAAAGGCAACTTTTTTTAGTCAATGATTAATAATAGGCTTGTTTTCTTCACCTCCAAATATGTACTATTGAATTGGCAAATCCATGTAACATAAACCTATTATATACTTTTCTCTGCAAGGCCTTAGATTTCAGTGATGATGAAAAAGAAAAAGAAGCCAAACAGAGGAAAAAATCTCAGGTTCAAGGCCGGAAAAAACTCAAATCTGAATTTAATGAGCCAGGTGAGTGAATACGATATATATAGTCGTTTTTTTATCTTCATTTGCATCTATATAAGTTTATCAATAATAAAACCAAGGGAAACATCTGGGTTTTCTCTGTTTACCTCCTAGCATCCTGCTAACATTAGAGCCGTTACATAGCAGGAGGTGTGGTAGTTTTATGAACTTAAGCAGTAAAAATGGCTTCCTGGGGTAACAGACAGACTAAACCTTGTTACTTGTGCTTGTCAGCACTTTTTTCTTAAGATACCTGTTTGCTTCCATGATCAAGTACTTGATGAACCCCTAAATCACAGTATCTTATTTATAAACATGCATTCCCTTTACCTTTTTTAAAAAGCTAAACTTTCTGAGATAACCGTAGATTCACAGAGTTGTAAAAATAATAGGAGAGGTGTTGTATGCCCTTTATTCAATTTCCCCCAGTTGCAACATCTTGCATAACTATATATGGAACACTATCCCAGCCAGGATATCGACAGGATACAATGAAGCTATACAACATTTCCATCACCAGAGAGCTACCCAGTTGCCTTTTTATAGTCACAGCCACATCCTTACCTCTCAGCCCCTCCTTCACTCATGGCAACCATTAATCTGTTCTCCATTTTCATATATTTTGTCATATCCAGAAAATTATATAAGTGAAGTTATACAATATAGTATGCTTAGGGAAAGGCTTTTGCCACTGAGCATAATACCTGTGCGTCTGCTGGAAACCATCATTCTCAGCAAACTATCACAAGAACAGGGAACCAAACACCGCATGTTCTCACTCATAGTGAGAACAATGAGTGGGAATGGAACAATGAGATCACTTGGACACAGGAAGGGGAACATCACACACCGGTGCCTATTGTGGGGAGGGGACCAGGGGAGGGATAGCATTAGGAGATATACCTAATGTAAATGAGGAGTTAATGGGTGCAGCACACCAACATGGCACATGTATACATATGTAACAAACCTGCACGTTGTGCATGTGTACCCTAGAACTTAAAGTATAATAATAAAAAAAAATTTAAAAAAAAAATCTGTGCATCCACCCACATTACTGCATGTATCAATAATAGTTTGTTCCTCTTCATTACAGAGTAAGGTTTCATGGCATGAATTTACCAGATTACCTAACCATTCATCCACTGAAGGACATCTAGGTTGTTTCCATTTTGGGGTTATTAGGAATAAAGCAGCTATAAATATTTATGTACAGTTTTTTTGTGAAAACAGATTTTTATTTTTCTGGAAGAAATGCCCAAGAGTACAATAACTTGGTTGTATAATAGTTGCATTGTATGTTTAGTTTCCTAAGAAATTGCCATACTGTTTTTCAGCATGGCTGTACCATTTTACCTTTTTTTTTTTTTTTGAGATAGAGTCTCGCTCTGTCGCCCAGGCTGGAGTGCAGTGGCGCGATCTCGGCTCACTGCAAGCTCCGCTGCCTCCCGGGTTCACGCCATTCTCCTGCCTCAGCCTCCGTAGAAGCTGGGACTACAGGTGCCCGCCTCCACGCCCGGCTAATTTTTTTGTATTTTTAGTAGAGACGGGGTTTCACCGTGTTCGCCAAGATGGTCTTGATCTCCTGACCTCGTGATCTGCCCGCCTCGGCCTCCCAAAGTGCTGGGATTACAGGCGTGAGCCACCGCGCCCGGCCCCCATTTTACATTTTTATCAGCAATGGATGAGTGACAATTTCTTTGCATTTTCTCCCGCATTTGGTGTTATCACTCTTTTTAATTTTGGCCATTTTGCTAGGTTTATAGTGCAAATATAATTGTGGTTTTAATTTGCATTTTCCTAATGGCTAATGGCATTGGACATCTTTCCATGTGCTCATTTACTGTCTCTATCTTCAGTGATATGTCAGTTCATTATCTTTTGCCACTTTTAAATTGTATTTCTGAATTTTTACTGTTGAGTTACGAGAATTTAAAAATGTGTATTTTAGAAGCTCGCTTTCTGTCATATGTGGTTTGTTCATGATTTGTCTAGTCTATAGTCTTAAGAGGGCCTTTTGCAAGACCAAAGTTTTTTAGTTTTGAGGAAAACTATCAATTTTGTTTATGGAATCTGATAACTTCCTGCTTAGCTTTAGATCCTAATGATTTTCTTCTGTTTTTTTCCCTAAAAGTTTTGTAGTCTTCTGGTTTAAATTGTACACTTGTGATTCATTTTGAATTAAATTTTGTATGGAATGTGAGGTTAGTCTTGAAATTGCGTAGAGTGATAACTCCTACTTTATTTTTCTTTTTCAAAATTATAATCGGTATTCTAGGTCCTTTACCTTTCAGTGTAAATTTTAGAATCTTATCTACATCAACAAATGTCTTGCTGAGGGGTTTTTTTTTTTTTTTTTTTTTTTTTT
>NW_012102687.1:3008333-3050247 GCF_000951045.1 Mandrillus leucophaeus | reverse complement strand
TTTTTTTTTTTTTGTCTGTTTTTTGAGATCTTCTTACTCTGTTGCCCAGGCTAGAATGCAGTGGTACAATCATAGCTCACTGTAACCTTGAACTTCTGAGCTTTTTTTCTTTCATTCTCCTGACAGTATCTTTCATGGAGCAGAAATTTTTAAGTTAATGAAATTCAGCATATTGATCATTTCTTTCATGGATCATGCCTTTGATGTCCTATCTAAAAAGTCATTATTGGCCGAGCACAGTGGCTCATACCTGTAATCCCAGCACGTGGGGAGGCCAAGGTGGGCAGATCAGGAGGTCAGGAGTTCAAGACCAGCCTGGCCAACATAGTGAAACCCCGTCTCTACTAAAAATCCAAAAATTAGCTGGGCATGGTGGCGCATTCCTACTTGGGAGGCTGAGTCTGGATAACTGCTTGAGCCGGGACCCGGGCAGTGGAGGTTGCAGTGAGCTGAGATCGTGCCACTGCACTCCAGCCAGGCCTGCAGAGCGAGACTCCATCTCTAAAAGAAAAGTCATTATCAACCCAAGGTCATCTAAATTTTCTTCTATGTTATCTTTTAGGAATTTTATAATTCCACATTTTACATTGAGGTCTGTGATCCATTTTGAATTAATTCTTGTGAACGGTGTAAGATTATTGTCTAGATTTATTTATTTATTTATTTTTGCCTATGGATGTCCAGGTTTTCCAGCCCCATTTGTTAAAAACACTACTTTTGCTCTGTTGTATTGCCTTTGCTCCTTTGTTAAATATCAGTTTATTATGTTTATGGGGATCTATTTTTGTACCTTCTGTTTTGTCCCATAGATTTATTTGTCCGTTGTTTCACCAGTACCACACTGCTGTGATTAAACTTTATAATACGTCTTGAAGTTGGGTAGTTTCCGTCCTTTGTTCTTCTCCTTCAATATTGTTCCATTGAGTTTTTTATTTTGGTTATTGTAATGTTCAGTTCTAAAATTTCAATTTATTCTTTATTTTATATCCTTTTTTTGCTAAAACTTTGTAATTTTAATTTTTTAGAATGTTCATAATATCTTGTTGAAGCATTTTTATGACTGCTTTAATACCTTTCATAATTCTAACATCTTTGTGACACCCTTGGTTAATTTTTTGTTTTCATTGAATTTTAAATCTTCCTGGTTCTTTTTATGATGAGCAATTTTCTTTTATTGAAACTTGGGATATTGAGTATTATATTACAAGACTATGGATCTTATGTAAATCTTCTGATTTAGCTGGGTTTGTTGTAATTGTTTCTTTGTCTTTTTAAAAATGCTTCTCTGGCAGCAAAAAGAATGGGGTAGATTGAAGTCTAGGTATTCCTCTTAGCCTCTGTTGACACCTTTGGCCAAGGGGTGCCTTGTTACTGCTGGATGAGGGTAGAAGTTCTGACACCCCATGAGGTATTTTCTTATGCCTGGTAGGGACAGGAGTACTTTGTCATTCCTTCCCATATGGCATGCGCTGACACCAGTGGAGGATGGCCTCGTTATCACTGGATGGGGACAAATATCCTAACTCTACTCAGTCTTCTCTGACATTGTCACAGTGTAAAAGAGGGTAGAACACTGTGTTGCTGCCAGTGGAGGTGGAAGTTCAGGTTCCCCATGTGATGTTCATTGTCACTGCGGGGAGGCGTGTTACTGGCACCCTGTTCAGCCTGTTCCTGATGCTACTGCGGTGGAAGGGTTGGAGTACCTCATTACTGCCTGTGAAGGATAGAAGTCTAGGATCCATACTCAGCCTTTGAGAGTGTGTAGAGATGGTGACACATTTTCTTCTGTGGTGTTTGGCTGGAGTAGAATGGTTATCATCTAAGTGTTTTCTGACTTGCTCGATTATCGTTCTTTGGCATTAGGTTTTGTCTTTTCAAATTCATTTAAAATTTACCATTTTATGTTTTACACTTTTTTAACTGCCATAAGATATACCGGATAATAAAGAAAATTCATAATTGAAATTTCAAACAGTGCTTTTTGATATATTAAACTTACTTTTGTTGTTTTGTTTTCCCTCCCCTCACTCAAAGGTGAAGATTTTGCTGAAGTACATCAGAATTGGAATGCTCACTCTACTTCAGAGCATGCAAAAGGATATCGTAACAGAGAATTCACACGAGGATTTTCCAGGGGCAGATACCCTCGATCTTGCCATGGCAGGCCTCCACCTCAGCATTTCTATAATTCAGAACATATGGTATCTCAGGAGACTTCAGGATTTCCTTCTCAGAGACAAGATAATCCCATTATGCCACAGTACCCCTTTCCTCTTCCAATGTTTGATGTGCATAATTTTCCACTCCGCTCTCCACCCCCACCACCACCCCCACCTGTAAACATGAGTTGGGCTACACCAAACATGGCAGCTCATCCATTACTTAACTTACCATACTCCCTACCCCCACCCCCTCCCCCTCCACCGCTGCCTCCTCCACCCTCCTCTGGAGATAGTAATTCTCATTTTGGACATTACTATTAGGTGACTATGCATTTCCAGAGAAATGTGGACTTTTCATATTATGTGGTAAGGATTTTTTTGTTTTTTTAAAGAGTAATTATGGAGCTAGATTTTTAGAAAAACTGTAAAATAGTAAATGATTCCTTCTATTGTAAGTTGATATATATTTGTAACCTTTGTGAAATTGTATTCATATGAAAATGTCAGCTCAGATTCTTGGGGGAACATTAAATTATGTAATATTTAATTAAAATTTTGAATTCATGCCTCTCCCTCCCAACCCCACCCAATTAAACTATGTATATAGTAATGGATATGGGACAAGTTTCATCATGGGTAAAATATATGGAGCACATTGATTTTCTTGCTGTAATATGAATATAAGATGTTGAAGTCCTTTTGAGAGTCTTTAAACTATTTTTATAAATTTATACTTTGGAAATCAATTTTAATTACAAATGTAATTTGTGAGTAAATTTAAATGACCATAATTTTTCTTTTAAAACAGTTGAAGGGTATAGAGGAGAAAATTCTTATATATTGGTAGAAGCTCTGATTATAGCTAAAGTAAAAAATATTTATTATGCATAGGCAAGCTTCCATTATCTGTGCAAAATATTTCCTTTATTTGGGCACTGTTCAGAAGACTTTACTATTTAACCTCCTAAAAGGGATGTAAAGATTATTCACAATAAGATCTATTTAGGGATTTTGTCTTCCATATTTGTTTTCCAGATCCTTACATGCAGACTAGGTTCAGTAAATAACAAATATTTATTGAATATCTGAATTTAGAGTTTTTAATTAAATGAGTAATGACTACTGCTTTATATTATGAAGTGTCAACGTAAGGGAAATTACGGGTTTTAGAACTAGAAGAGACCATTGAAATACTCTAGTTTTCATTTAGTAAATGAGGAGTCTAAGTGTCCCAAAGAGGTTAAAGTAATTTAAGATCACTCAGCTAGTGAGTTGACAAGGAGTTGAACCTAGTTCTTCTGGTTTTCTGATTAGCAGTTTCCACTAATTAGATGTTTCCCAGTCTTACATTCCTTTACACACTTAGGAAACAGTGTTTATATGGCACATTGGAGTAATCTGGAAACCACTTAACACAAGCCCATGCACTCTGGTTGCACTGAGGCCCCACTTTTCTTTCTCATGAGCTGAGGGGACTCTTTCAGCATTCCTTGTACACAAGTTGAGAGGCTCTGCCTTGGTATACATTAACTTTGTCATGTGAATACTTTCTTCATTATTTTTTAAAATATTTTTGCAACTTCTCTTCAGGAGTTACCTTCACAGGTTATAGCACAGTCTTTTTATGATTGTTAGAATATTGTTAAGAGTTTATGAGATTATATCTAAAAGCACTAAAAGAAAAACCCAAATCCTTTTCCACAAGAATGGGAACAGTAACATGTTGTTTTTAGTCATCAAGCTGTTCTGATCATCATGGCATTTAAAAACCTGTCCATTTTGGCTGGGTGCAGTGGCTCATGCCTGTAATCCCAGCACTTCGGGAGGCCGAGGTGGGCGGATCACCTGAGGTCAGAAGTTCGAGACCAGCCTGGCCAACATGGTGAAACCACGCCTCTACTAAAAATACAAAAATCAGCCGGGCTTGGTGGCACGTGCCTGTAATCCCAGCACTCGGGAGGCTGAGACAGGAGAATTGTTTGAACCTGGGAGGCAGAGGTTGCAGTAAGCCAAGATCACACCATTGCACTCCAGCCTGGGTGGCAGAGCAAGACTCCATCTCAAAGTAAAAATCTGTCCATTTCTTTACCTCAGGTACAGGTATATCTCACAGATACTGTGGCCTCAGATCCAGACCACTGTGGTCAAATAAGTCACACAAAGTTTTTGGTTTCCAAATGCATATAGAAGTTATGTTTACACGCTACTGTAGTTTATTAAGTATACAATAGCATTGTGCCTAAAAAAACCAATGTGCATATCTCAATTTAAGAGTACTTTACTGCTCAAAAAAAAATAATGACCCTCTGAGCCTGCAGTGAGTCATAATCTTTTAGCTGGTGGAGGGTCTGGCCTCAAGTGTTGTTGGCCGCTGACTGATCAGAGTAGTGGTTGCTAAAGGTGGCAGTTTCTCCTAATAGACAGCAGTGAAGTTTGCTATGTTAATTAGCTCTTCCTTTCACCAAAGATTTCTGTGTAGCATGTGATGCTACTTGATAGCATTTTATTCTCCGTAAAACTTTGAAATTTGGGATCAAGTCCTCTCAAACTCTGCTACTGCCTTATCAACTAAGAATGTTATGTAACATTCTAAGTCCTTTGTTATCATTTCAACAGTGTTCATAGCATCTTCACCACGAGTAGCTTTTACTTGAGAAACCTCATTTTTACTCATGCATAAGAAGTAACTCCTCATCTGTTCAAGTTTTTTCGTAAGATTGCAGCAATTCAGTCACGTCTTTAGGTTCCACTTCTAATTCTAGTTATCTTCCTATTTCTACCACATCTTCAGTTACTTCCTCCCATGAAGTCTTAAACACCTCAAAATTATTCATGAGGGTTGGAATCAACTTCTCCCACACTCCTGTTAATATTGATATTTTGACCCCCTCTCATGAATCATCAGTGTAGTTAATGACATCTTAAATGGTGAATCCTTTACAGAAGATTTCCAGTTTACTTTGCCCAAATCCATCAGGAATCACTATGACAGCTATAGCCTTACAAAAAATATGCTTATATAGTAAGACTTGAAAGTCAAAACTATTCCTTGATCCATGGGCTATGGAATAGATGTGTTAGCAGGCATTAAAAAAATTCAACTCCTTGTACATCTCCATTGGAGTTCTTGGGTGACCAGGTGCATTGTTAATGATCAGCAACATTTCGAAAGAAATCTTTTACTGAATGGTGGACTTAAAATCTTTAGTAAACCATGATATTAAAAGATGTGCTGTCATCCAGGCATAGTTTTTGTATCTGTAGAGCACAGGCAGAGTAGATGTAGCAAAATTCTTAAGGACCCTAGGATTTTTGGAATTGTAAATGAGCATTGGCTTCAACTTAAAATTACCAGCTGCAGTACCCCTAACAAGATAGCCTGTCCTTTGAAGTTTAGAAGCCAGGCATTGATTCCCGCTCTGCAGCTGTGAAAATCCTAGATGGCATCTTCTTTGAATATAAGGCTATTTTATGTACACTGAAAAATCTGTTGTTTGGTGTTTAGTGTATCCTCCTTATCTAGATCTTCTGGATAACTTGCAGCTTCATTTTGTACTTTTATGTTATGGAGATGGCTTATTTCCTTAAACCTCATGAGCCAACCTGTGCTAGCTTCCCACTGGGAGAGAAACTGCAGTTTTTCTCAGCCTTCATAGAATTGAAGAGTTAGGGCCCGCTCTGGATTAGGCTTTGGCTTAAGGGAATGTTGTAACTGGTTTGATCTTTTATCCAGACCACTTAAACTTATTCCATATCTGCTGTAAAGCTGTTTTGCTTTCTTATTCCTGTGTTCACTGGAGTAGTACTTTTAGTTTCTTTTAAGAACTTTTTCTTCGCATTCACAATTTGGCTGTTTGGCACAAGAGGCCTAGCTTTTAGTTTGCCTCAGCTTTCAACATGCTGTCCTCAGGAAGCTTAATCATTTCTAACTTTTGTTGTAAAGTGAGAGACGTACAACTCTTCCTTTCACTTGAACACTTAGAGGTCATTTCATGGCCAGTAATTGGTTTTATTCCAGTGTTGTTGTTTCACGAAATAGGAAGGCCTGAGGAGAGAGAAAAGGAAACAGCAGATGTGTGGAGCAGTCAGAACATAACACATGTATCCATTAAGTTCGCTATATTATATGGGCATAGTTCATGGTGCCTCCAAAACAATAGTAACATCAAAGATCACTGATTGAGATCACTATAACACAAATAACAATTATGAAAAAGTTCAGAGTATTGGGAGAATTACCAGAATGTGACAGTATACATGAAGTGAGCATATGCTGTTGGGAAAAATGGAGTTGATATACTTGCTAGGTGTGGGATTGCTACAAACCTTCGATTTGTAAAAAATGCAATGTATATGAAGTATAGTACAATGAAGTACAATAAAACAGTGTGTGCCTATAGTATTATCTGACAGTGGATATTTACTATCTACAGAAACATCTGAATTGTACCATTTGATCTTTGCTTTAAATTAAGTTGATACCTTAACCACTTAGGTCCAGTTGCCTTCCTCTCTATACAAATCGGCCCTCTCTGTCTGTGGGTTCTGCATCTGTGGGTTCAACCAATTGTGAATCACAAATATATAGAAAAAAATAAAATGTATGGTTGCAACTGTACTGAACATGGTAGACTTTTTTTTCTTGTGATTATTCCCTAAACAATAGAGTATAACTATTTATATAAAGTTTTTACATTGTATTAGGCATTATGAAATAATCTAGAGAAATTGTTTAAAGTATTGGGAAATGATTAAGTCATGAGGGCTTTGCACTTATGTATGGATTAGTGCCTTATAAAAGGCACTTATGCACTTATGTATGGATTTGTGCCTTATAAAAAGGGCTGGAAGGAACCGGCTTAGATCCATTTTGCTCCCCAGTCTCATCCACCATGTGAAGAAGACTCAGTATTCCTCCCTGCGGAGAATGTGGCAACAGGGTGCCGTCTTGTAAGCAGAGAGCAACCCTCACCAGACACCAAACCTACTAATGCCTTCATCTTTACTTCCCCAGCATCCAGAACTGTAAGGCATACTTACTTATTTATTTTAGAGACAGGGTCTTGCTATGTTGTCTTAGCTGGTCTCGAACACCTGGCCTCAAGCAATCCCTTTGTCTCAGCCTTTTGAGTAGCTGAGATTACAGGTACAAGCCACCATGCCCAGCATAAATTTCTGTTGTTTTTATAAATTCCTCAGCCTGTGGTATTTTGTTACAGCAGCACAAAAGGACTAAGTCACCAACTGTCTCTTATTTGAAAGAGAGAAATAATGCAGTTGTCGTCATCCTCACCTTAATCTTACAGCGCATTTTTAAAATTGTGTCCCTAGATCTCTAAACTGATGTAAATGCAAAGACTTAAGATGTTCTACTCACAGTTTCTCACTTTCTATGGAGAATTCTTTGTATTAACCTTTTACTATATAATAAGGTAAGCTGACATTCACATGATTGTGTATGGGTAACCCCTTTGCATGTCTACAGTTGCAAATATAGAATTAAATTAAAATCATTGCGTAAGCTAATATATTTGTTTTATTAAGGTGAGTAGCTGTAGGCTGGGTAGGGTGGCTCACACTTGTAATCCCAACACTTTGGGATGCTGAGGCAGGAAGATTGCTAGAGCCCAGGAGTTCAAGACCACCAACCTGGGCAACATGGTGAAACCTCATCTACAAAAAATACAAAAATTAGCCAGGCATGGTTCCACATGCCTGTAGTTTCAACTACTCAAGTGACTGAGGCAGAAAGATCACTTGAACCCAGGAGGTTGAGGCTCCAATGAGCTGTGATCACACCATGGAAACTGGATGACTTGTTTACTTATTAGAAATAGACAATTGAAATAACTGGGTTGAGACTATGATATAGTTTGGACCTTTGTCCCCTCCAAATCTTGTGTTGAAATGTGATCCTGGTGGAGGTGTTTCAGTCATGGGATGGAACCCTCATGAATGGTTTGGTGCTGTCCCCATGGTAATGTGTGAGTTCTCACTCTATTAGTTCACACAAGAGCTGCTGTTTAAAAGAGCATGGCACCGCTCTTGCTCACACTCACCATGTTACATAAGTGCTGCCAGTTCAACTTCCCTGTGATTGAAAGCTTCCTGAGGCTCTAACCAGAAGCAGATGTTGGTGTCTTGTTTCTTTTACAATCTGTAGAACTGTGAGCTAAATAAACCTCTTTTCTTAATGAAGTACTCAGCTTCAGGCATTTCTTTATAGCAATATAAAACAGACTGTTACAGACTGGCTAGGGGAAACCTGGAATAGAGTACAGTTTCATAACTTACCAAAGGACATGTTCTGTTTTGTGCTGTTATAACAGAATATCACAGACTGGGTAATGTATAATGAACAGAAATTTATTGGCTCACAGTTCTGGAGTCTGGGAAGTCCAATATTAAGGCATGGCATCTTGTGAGGGCCTTCTTGCTGTGTCATCACATGGTGAAGGCAAGAGGGTAAGAGAGGACAAGAGTGGCTGAACTCACCCTTATAATACAAGTCCCCAGTGAGGGTGGAGCCCTCATGGTCTACTCACCTCTTAAAAGTCCCTTCCCTTAATATTGTTACAGTGGCAGCTAAATTGCAACATGAGTTCTGGAGGGGACTGTCAAACCATAGTAGGATACTTCTTAAAAGCCATGTAGCTAAGTCATATAAATTCCGAAATGTATCAATTTATTCGTGTAGGTAAGTGACTAGTAATAGAAACTAAATTATTAGTATGTACTAGTGGGACATAGGGAAGATGTAAGTAATTACCATGGTGCCTGTGTACAGTTCTCCATTGTTTGGGGGCAAAGAATATCGAATACTTTCTCATTCTCTTCCTCTTTTCCCACCGAATTGTAATTTGTCAGTCCCTTCCACCTCTTTTTGTTCTACATTTTTTGTTCATTGTTTAGAGCTGGTGAGCAGCAACTGTATTTTTAAAAAATTGAGGCCAATTTGATAAAGAAGAAATGAGAATCTGAATTCCAGTTTGCTATAATTTTAAGCTATTTATTAAATATAAAGAAATGATATTTAAAATTCTCAAGTACTGAAAATCTTACTGTATGTTTTAAGGAACAGTTTCCTAAGGTACCAGTCATTGAACTGGGGACACATAGAGTCTCAAATATAATGTGTCATTTGTATGTATTTTCTTTCACCGATAATGTTTGGCATTTGAATTTGATTTTATTAACTTATAAATTTTTAGGCGGTATGTTAAACTGGTTCAATGCTTTGTACTAGTTCTTTTACACAACTTGCCATTCCTGAGTTATTTTCTGTTGCAGAAAAGGCAGTCTCTTTCACCCCTGGATGACTCAAATCAGGAAATACAAGCAAAAGAAGATAATTCTTTCTGTGTATTTACTTCTCAGTCTTTCCCAATCTGGCTGAGGCACATAAAGAAGACTTGAGGAAATTCTTTACTTAGGACACAATCTTAAGCTGCTCAGGGTATTTAGAATTTTTGGAAATAAGTAGTCATGTACTTCTATAATTAAGTGCTAAGGAAAGTAAATTAGTGTATTATTAAATATTAGATCTTTAAAAAAGAATTAAAAACTAATTTGTAGAGGGAATTCATGTTCACACAATATACATTCATAAGATATTCAGTCTGACATTTCATGTTTAACACCAATAATCTGAGGTTTAAATGTTTAAAAAATAGTAATGCAAGCTGGAAAATATAAAAAATAAAGAACAGTATCATTCACAAGAATTTATTTTCAGGTAATGTTGCAGCTACACTGTTTATGATTTAGTGCATTCAGGATACAAAAGAAAAAAAACGCATGTATTTGTGTCCTTTTCTGCGGATAAATTGCCAATATTTCAAAAGTTGTTTTTTTTTTTTTTTACTTCTCATTTTGTGACCCAGTCCAATCCTAAATTTATATGGATATAAATTAGGATATGGATAATATCCTGTATGGAAATGGATTACATGCAATTCTGTTCCAGAAAACCAAGGGACTATTTTCTGTAGTGTAGCTGAAATTAAACTTGAGAAATATTCCCTTAATATTATCTATCAGGCTGGGCAGGGTGGCTCTCGCCTGTAATCCCAACACTTTGGGAGGCTGAGGCGGGCAGATCACTTGAGGTCAGTAATTCGAGACCAGCCTGGCCAACATGGTGAAACTCCGTCTCTACTAAAACACAAAAATTAGCTGGGTGTGGTGGTGCATCCCTGTAATTCCAGCTCCTCGGGAGTCTGAGGCAGGAGAATTGCTTGAACCCGAGAGGCGGAGGTTGCAGTGAGCCTAGATCACTCCACTACACTCCAGCTGGTTGACAAAGCGAGACTCCATCTCAAATAAATCAATAAATTAGCCCAAAGTACATGTTTTGAGCTACTAGCAGCAATAAAATTACATCTCATTTTTGACTCTGTGCAATGATAAATTGCTGTCATTGGCAGACTAGATATATGCAATTACCTGAAAACAAAGTACAAATTCGTGTATCAAATGGTAAAATACTTAATAATGAAAATAAGCCATGAAGAAAAACATCAAATATTTTCTTTGCATTCTATAGAAAGCATACATTTACACTATTATTTGCATAAATACATACGTATTTATTTGATGGCTAGTACAGAAAGCGTAATTTTTATGCATATTTTGGTTGAGTACCTCTCATTTCTACTCATATAAAGGTGAAATGGGAATAAATTTTACATTGCATATCTTACAGTTAGTTCCATTACTCCATCTTTCAAACAGAACAAATTGACCTTGTTTATGTGGTAAAAGCTTTTTATTTATATTGAGAATAGATGGGTCAAACATTGTTTCTAACAAGAGATATGACCCAAATAGTAAAACAGAGCAGATGCAAAGGGATAAAATATTAGCATAGAATTCCTATTAAGACGTAATAAATAGATTGTGGTGGTGTGTAGTGTTTAGATGATAGAGATGAACTTCTAAAATGTTCTCAGTATCAGTAGCCACTACAGTGTGCAAAACCCATTATTGCAGCTCTTTAAACCTTTTATTATTGCAGTTCTTCAAGTGTTTTATTGTGTGCTCCCATGACATACAGGAGTGCTGGGAAACATTTGCACTCTCCCCCAACCCACAGCTCTTGCAAATATCTGTTTGATTATGTATCATGCAGTGTTTCATCTCAGACATGATTTGGCACTGTCAGACTCAATTATGTAAGCTTTCTTAATAGCTGATTTATTCAAAGCAAATGATTAATTTTCTTGAACATCAGTTTGGTTTTTGTTTTTGATTAGGTATAATTGTTCGTATATTTGCTGGCAACAACATAAGTTCAGATGAATTCTGTTTAGCAAGATTATGGTCAGAAAGATATTTGCCGGCAGAAGAAAATAGCTGTGAGCATTAATTTTATTCATTCAAATCCTATTAAACTACAGCACATTGCTGTTGTGTAGGCAATCTAATGTACGGGCTGTGGAATATATTACTTTCCATATTTATTTTTCTTCATAGAACATCACCCTGTACCATTATTCCACAGAATGCACTGGGAAATGCTGTCATAGAAGATAGCTGGAAGACATTCATGGTAGTGCACATTTCTTGGAGCTGTGTCTAGTCTTGCTAAGAAGACAATTATTAGAAGATCATGGGACGCAGAAGAAATCTTAAGTCTCTCGCATTAGGTTAGGAAACTGCTGTTCATTAGTGTGGACTCTAGGTTCCTGGTGTTCCAGAACTCACTGAAAGTCTGTAAGATGTACATTTTTCTCGGAGATTCCATGGCTTTCATCTTGTTTTCAAAGTAGTATCTGAAGACAGAAAAAGAGGCTGGAGACAGAGAGTCCGTCATTTAGGACATAAATAGAAAATCATTCTTACCTTAAAAGAAGGGGCACTATATTCAGCTGGACACATGTCATGGTTGGTCTCTATTTTATAAAGTTCATTCCAGGCATATTGTGATCAACAGTGAAATCTGAGCAAGTCCACACAAATTCTAAGGACATTCTACAAATACTTTAAAAATGCCCATATGCAACAACAGAAAAGGAAAAGATCCAAATGGAACACAGAAAATCATTCAGAAAAGTTTCTGGAAGGAGAGAAATTAAGACCAGAATGAGACCATTCTCAGAGGCCTAACAGACTAAGGTGTCTCTCCATTTACTTAGAGGACCTGAAAGTTTATATGTAAGTCTTAGAGTTGCATAATTTATTTTTGTTATAGAAAAGCAAGATGTATAAATTGCCCTTACAAAAAAGTAGATTCAATCATGCTAATTAATATTTTGTTAGTTCTCATAGAGTTCTAGTCAAAGGACCCATCCAGGTACTTTTTCACATAGCTGGCTGGACTGGATAGATATGTCATGACAGTTCCTAATTTGGGCAAGTAGCAATGACCCTTACAAATGCTCATTTAAAATAAGTTGTATTTATTTATTATTATTATTTTTTTTTTTTTTTTGAGACAGGGTCTCTCTCTGTCGCCCAGCCTGGAGTGCAGTGGCGCGATACTGGCTCACTGCAGCCTCTGCCTCCTAGGTTTAAGTGATTCTTGTGCCTCAGTCTCCCAAGTAGCTGGGACTACAGGCATGTGCCACCACACCCGGCTAATTTTTGTGTTTTTAGTAGAGACAGGGTTTCACCATGTTGGCCAGGCTAGTTGCAAACTCCTGACCTCAGGTGATCTACCTGTCTTGGCCTCCCAAAGTGCTGGGATTACAGGCATGAGCCACCGCTCCTGGCCAAAAATGTTTTATTTCTGTCTGTGAATGTAACATGAGATGTGAGAATAGACTTCAGTTCTCATACAGTGCTCTACTTCCATTCTCATATCCTCATGACATTTTATTGTAATTGATTGCTTAAATCATCTTTTCTGTTAGAGTATTATCTGAGGACCAGCGCTGTTTTATCACACCTATCCCTACTCTAGTACAGAGAAGCTACTTGAGAGACAGTAAATGAAACCTTGTTTCTAGATGCCACTTTCTGATTCATCACCCCTGGAATTCTTTGTGTTTCTAAAGTATAGTGGTTTATATGTGTGGATTCAAGATTATCACGACAAGCGTTAGTGAGGATTCTTTTTATTTAATGACTTGAAAGTATTTCACAAGGTATCATAAACCTATTTTAGCACAGATTTCCAGGTCAGTTGTTCATCAAAAATGGCTCCGAAAGATAAATGGAACATGAATTCTCTTTTTCTTGGAACTGGTTTTAAGAGGACCCTATCATCTCTAATTTGGAAATAACAGCATTTTAGAAAAATTATTTTTTTTCTTTTTCTGTCTTCAGATAATACAATTTGCTTAAAAAAACTGAACTTTAGATGATACCAAAATTTGGCTACCAAATGATTAAGGATAATCAATCTGCTGCAAGGTTTTTGGGTTGATCTCTATGATCATTCAGTAAGAGTGTATCCATGCTGTTCTATCCATAAATACACCAGAGTGCTGACCTTTACAGACAGCAACGAATAATGCATGATGTGTGTGTGTGTGTGTATATATATATAAAATATATATACATATATACATATATAATATGTATATATCCACACACACACATATATATAATGCTTCTAGGGAGTTTAAAAATAAAGAATAAAGAGAAGACTTAGTATCCTAGGAGACATTTGCTTTCCCTTTCTAGTTTTCTCTACTTTGTAAAATAGCTTCAGGATGAGAAAGTCATCTGAGGTCATGTACTTAGATTTACTTGAAAACATGAAAAAAAAAAAAAAAGAAGCACAAACCTATAAATCTCCTGGAGCAACAAGTGGGGAAGTACATATAAGTTGCTGTTAATATTTCCGTTAACGAACCAACCTAGTGAAATTAGGTTTAGAGAGCCATTGAAACTTAATATATTCGTTCATTCAATGAACATTTGCTTTGTGCTTATTATTGGTCAGTCATTTGATGCTGGGAATGCAATCCTGAGTGCAATAGTAGAAAATGGATAAATAAAGATACTAGGTGCTCTAATACCAGTATATGTTTTTACAGGGTATAGTGGGAACATAGAAGTGAGAAAAGTCTGCTCCACCTTAGGTAAAGATGGGAAGAGGAGGAAGGTAGGCAATAATTCACAGAGAACATGATCTTAGGGCTGAATCTTATAAAATAAAAGATAAACCTGAGAAAAGCCGTAGAACTGTAAAACAGCTCAGCATGTTTTGAAACCAGCAGATAGATAGGTATGACGGGTATGAAGACTGTACAAGGATGGAACAGAAGAAAACAATTCCTAGAGCTAGAAAGTAATTGGAAGTCAGGTGACAGGAGACCTTTGGGGCCTTTCTAAGGAGTTTGGATTTTATCCTGGAAGTAATGAGACATGAATTGACAGTACTTGTAATGTTAGGGATTGGGCTGCAAAAGGAAGGTGTCTGGAATGACTCTCGGCTTTATTTATGGTTTGAGTGGCTAGGTAGAGTGGTAGTCCCTGAAAAAAAGGATATATTTTGCATCTTTTGTGTGTTTACATCTTCACAACAGTTTTGTGAGGTAGTAAACATTATCATTTTATAAGGAAGAAAAGTGAAGACTTGTATAGGTTAAAGATTTTGTTTGATTTCTTGCAGCTAGTACTTGATGAAATCATATGGAACACAAGAGTTGTCTGATCCCAGGATCTGAGCTTGTAGCCACCGTTGTAGGCTTCCTCAAAGGCACTAGTAAACCACAGGATTTTCTAAAGTTGGAATTGACAAAGAGAAGAAGAAATATTATAACAAAGACTAAGGAAAAAAAACTGTTATATTTAAGGAGACATTAGTGCTAAGAAATTCTGCTAGAAACTAATCAGCACATATTTAATACCCACATATGCCGTAATACAGATCTCTCTCTCTCACACACACACACATACACACACATGCACTAACAAAAATAATTCAGTGTTAACTCAGTGATACACTTTTCTATTCATCCAATTATAATTTTCTCAAAATTCCATAATAAGGACACTTGTGGTAGCAGTTACATAATTAAACTACACATTTTCAAGGGTTTCACTTATGTATACAGCACTGGGTTAAAACTTCATAACATTTTTGAACCTATTAATTAGCTGGAAACTGGATTGTTGTTTATTAACATTAACTCACAATCAATCAAAAACTGATGATGCGTCATTAGATTGCCATATTGTGTCAATTTTAGGAATTTATTTAGAATAAGTTTAGCAAGAACTTAGACTTTATTGGTTTATTAAATAAATCAATTTTGCTTCACAAGGCAATTTAGTGTCATATTGATGTTATTAGTATACATAATAATTTGGCAAACATGTAGTTTTTTGTTTTACTTTGAAAATTATGCATAGAAATAGATCTGTACAAATAAAGCTGATAGGGAAGAATTATGCAAAATAGCTGCAAGATTTTGTCGCATTTGTACACATTATAAAGGGTACAACTTGTATTTTCAGTAGTGATTTCCTATTAGTAACACTGGTCAGTGGTCATATTGAAAGAACTCGACATTTTTTCTGTTGGTAGATTTTGCCTGTTTAATCATTTAAATCAAAATGTAACCTACAGGATGTGTCAGCCAAGTCACACACAAAAAAATACCAATAAAAATTTGCAAAAATATTGCCCAACCTTCCAAATAAACCTAAAGAAATAAAAATAAAATTAAGAATACTATTTTGAGTATATCAAACTGACAAAAAATAAATAGAAACATGATTATCATACTGAGTATGGCAAAGACTTCAAAAAAATTATTGTCTTATACCACCGACAGTATCAAACTTTATTGAGAGTAACTTAGAAAAAGATGTACAGAGTCTTTCATGCCCGTGGTCCTAATGATCCTACCTTTTGAAATTTATTTATGATGACATTATGAGGAAAATCTAGTTGACTGTTACATTTTTATAATTAAGATAACCGTCATAGGAAATAGGACAATATTATGAATAACTTTATGCCAATAAAATGTAAAAATGTAAGTGATATAGACAAATTTCTAGAAAAACAAACTTACAAAAATGGATACAAAAATGAATAAATTATCAGAATAGTCCTCTATTAAGTAGAAGCCATATGGAAAAAAAAAAAAAAAAAAAATCTTCCCACAGCAAATACCCCAGGTCCAGATATCTTTACCAGTGAATTTTACTTTGCATCATTTGATTTCTACTAAGTGTACTGCAGGATGTGGAGGAAGGAAAAGATGAGTTCATGGCTTTAAATCCTAATCCACAACCTCAGTAGGGATCCAGGAAACTTCTGTAATTGTCCTGGAAAACACAGACACACACAGAAATATCTCCTGTAGCTGCAGGGTTAAAATTTCTGAAAACCAAGCTTCAAGTCTGATCCTGTGGGCAGCTGAACTTACAAATGCAACAATGTGGGTGCATCTCAAAAACATGATGGAGAGCAAAACTGCCAGACACAAAAAGGATATACGGTCTAATTGCATTTCTGAAAAGATGAAAAAATAAAACCAACAAACCTTACAAGTTTTGATGGCATATTACAAACAAACAAACAAACAAACAGCAAAGGGATTACCATAAATGTTAGGAGAGGAATTATCAAAATGGAGATGGGAAAAATAATTGGGAGAGGACCAGAGGGGACCATCTCTGTGCTGGCCGTACTCTCTTCCTTGGCTTGACTAAGGTAACAAGGGTGATCGCCTTGTGATAGTTTTTTGAGCTATGCACTTATGTTCTGTGGAACTATCTATCTATCTATATATATATGTATTATTTCTCAAAACCAAAAGGATTAAAAGGAACCCTGAAGTGTTTGCCATCTAACTGGGAAACAAAAGACAAGATCCTTAAATGACTGACAAGTCTCTAAATAATCTGGCCTCCTACTAATGGTTTGATGTCTCAATTTTTCTTCCTCTCTCTCCCTCTGCTCCTGAATCTACACATATAGAGTTGAACGTGATCAGAGAAAACCCAACACTCATGCTGTCTGGTATCACTTGAGATTCATAACTACCAAACCTAAAAGGGAACTTTAAAGCTGCAGTATTTTTTTCCTAGTCCGTTCACTTGTCACTCACCAAGGTGACAATTTCATAACTCCTGTACAACCTTCAAGCCCTCCATTCCCTGATTTCACTGCCCCTCCTCACTCCACAGTAGCAGTTTTGCTTCCTCTTTGTACTGAGAAAATGGAAACAATTCCACTGGGTGGACACAGAGCTGTATCATCCACATCCCTTTTCACAAAAACAGCCTTATACCGTAGCTGCCGGGATCAGCAGATGTCTTCCAGCATTGAGCAACTATAAAGTCCATCTCACTTTTGGAGATCCCAGAATGCACCCTTCTAGGGGAAGCCCAAATCCAGTGTCCATTTCCAGGAGTGGTTGAGGGCAGCATAAAGGCTGGAGGAACAGATCCAGAGCTGTCTTTGGGTTGGTTAAGTTTTGCCAGGCATGTACTGTAGTTTGAATTTCTCCTCCATCCATTTGTTTCCTCTCTCTCCCTTCCCTAAGTGTTGATCCCTAACACATATTCAGTATTCCAAACTCCATCTCAGTATTTGCTTCCAGTGAATCCAATCTGTGATACCTCAAACACATTCAGATTTCCATCACCATGTTCACCTACTAACTTGCTTTTTTCCTCAATATCCTATGACTGCCTTCTTTACAGAGTGTTTTTACTTAAAGCTAATCACTTCATTTGTGCACTGCCTTTGCTTACTGAGAGAGAGAACTCTAGCAATTCTTTCTCCCCTCGCCATTTTTTCCTTTTTGTAAAATTGCTATTATCTCTCCTTTATTATTATTTTTTTAATCTTTGCCTTGGTCCATTTCACCGGCTACTGAGCTGTTCTGCTTTCTTTTGCAAAATTATTAATAATCTCAGACTCCCAATTCCTCTTCTCTCATTTCCTCTGTAGCTTATTCTAATCAGGCTTCCCCCTCCATTAGTGGAAACTGCCCTTTTCAAAGTCATCAATGGCTTTTACAATGCAAACTATGATGGTCTGATCTCAGTCTTCATCATACTTAACTGCGTGATTGATAAAATTTTCTGCTTCTTAAAATGTTTCCCACTTGGCTTCCAGGACACCAAACTCTTTTACTTTTTTCTCCTCCTAGTTCACGGCTCACTCTCAGATGAGCCACCTAGTGCACAATTCCAAGAAATGCCGTTTACCTAGAGCAAAACACCAGCAGTGGCTCTACTTCTCAGTCCTCTTTTCTAATTGTTCTCTTTTCCCTGTCTCTTAAGGTAAGAGGGTCACATTTATGTTTTCTATGTACACATTTCTCTTCCAGACACTCAGACTCAGAAATGCACAAACCCCCTGACATCTTTATTTAAATGACTAATAGATACATTAACGTGTCCAAAATGAATTCTAAATTCATCCCAAACTTGCACCACTGGACATTTCTGCTCCCTCAGTTTATGACAACTCCATCCTTCCAGTTGCTCAAGCTCGTTCTATTTCATTTTATTTTGTGTTTCAAAACAAAACAAAATAGAAGAAAAATAAGGATTGTATATTACTTTTACTTTATGCTCAGAGATGGGGAGGGAATAATGGTGGTTAAAGAATTAACCTACTTTCCAATTCTCTAGGGATAGCACTCTGAATTTAAATGTTTCAAATGGGTTGACAACCATCAAAGACATTTTCCCACTACTTCCTCCCTCTCCTCTGGTATTCAATTCCTTTCTAACTTGACTCATATTCACCTATTTCTTTAACACCAAATCAGTCTTTCAGCTTTATATCTAGAAGTATATATTCAACACTTGTCACTTCTGAAAAAAACAAAAGGTAGTTATGCAATAGATGAAGTTATGTCCAGAAATCTACCAAAAAGAGATTTTTTTGCCAGATATAAATTAATAAGGAGTTTTCTGAGGAACTTTCAAAAAGGAATTTTTGGAGTTTACCTTTTTAAAAATGTTTCCGGTGTTTAATATGTGAAGAGGAATACAATTTCTGGTTATTATAGAAGGAGAAACAAAACTCAAGCAGCTCTATCCGTTTTTATGTAGGCCTTTAGTCCATTTTTTAAAACTATAAATAAATCCCTAGAGATTATGGTTTCAGGTTCCTAAGACTAAATATGTAAATAACTACGCTACAAAGTGCTAGAGTTCATCAATTGTGAGTTACAAAAATCCAAGTAGAGTTTAACTTGATGGAAACAAAAATAGGAAAACCAAAAACAAAACTGAAAGATTAAAATCTTGTCTCTAGTTCCTTTCCTCTTTCAGTGGAAATGTATTAAAGCAAATAAACATCACTTGTGCTTGACCTTAGATTTCCAGAGCAGTAAGAGAATATACAAAATTCATTTACAAGTTAACTTTCAAAATTAAGATGATGATACAGTAGTTCCCCCTGAGCCTTGGGGGATGTGTCCCAAGACCCCAGTGGATGCCCGAAATCACAAATAGTAGCCAACCCTATATATATACACCATGATTTTTCCTATACTTACATACCTATGATAAAGTTTAGTTTAGGAAATAGGCACAGTAAGAGATTAACAACAATAAAAATAAAATAGGACAATTATAACAACATTTTGTAGTAAGAGTAATGTGAATGTGTTCTCTCTCTCTCTCAAAATACCTGATTTTACCTCAACTATTTTCAGACCATGGTTGACTGAAGGTAACTGAAACCATGAAAAGTGAAACCGCAGAATTGGGGAAAGTACCGTATCCGCAAATGATGCTATGGCTGGTGATGCTAACAGCAAGGCTACCAGCCTATTCAGGCATTCTTATCCATAGAAGAGTTGCCATGGGAACCTCATGGCAACCCACAGATTTCAAGTACTGTATGTTCTGCCTAAATAAATAATGAAAAGCTATCTTCTTATTTAATGTTCTCCATATCTACATACTTAATAGGGCAGGATGCTACCTCTAAACAAAGGTAAAAATGAGAGACATACAAAAATAATATAAGGATTACATCTCTGCATTTTAAAAGCACATTGCATGTTAAGTAATTATGTTTTCATTTCATTCTGGATCAGAAGATCAGATACACATCACTGCTTATTCAGACCTCACCTCATCCTATTTATAGGCCCTTCTCAAACTTGCTGAAGATGGGAGTAATCTCTATATCTATGCAGAGTGTGAGGTAATTCTGGGAGACACCTTTCTGTGCAAAATGTCAGGTGTTAGCTCCCCATGGAGGAACTCTCTCCTTGACGCTTGATGACCTCACAAATGATAGCATTCTTTTCTTAGGCTGTGAGGTAAGGTTAGATGATCCTCACTTTTCTGCTACCACTTGTGTTCTTTCTGTATGTGCTTTTTAAATTCACTAAATAATAGAAAAATGCTTTGAATACATTATTAACCTCACAATAAGAGGATTTTTTTTCTTCCTAAACATATTGAAATATTTTAGACACTAGAAAATAAAGGATTTTAATGAATGGAGTGTAACTATTTAAAACTTTTTTCTTCTTTCCCCAAAGTGAATAAATAACAA
This sequence comes from Mandrillus leucophaeus, assembly GCF_000951045.1. Classification (NCBI taxonomy): domain Eukaryota; kingdom Metazoa; phylum Chordata; class Mammalia; order Primates; family Cercopithecidae; genus Mandrillus; species Mandrillus leucophaeus. The sequence goes on along the minus strand of NW_012102687.1, from coordinate 3,029,646 downwards.
TTGTAGGCTAATGTAGGAAACTCAGACTAGCGTAGGCAGATAATATTAGTTTTTTAATCACGAAATTATTTTAAGTGCATTTGAGAGAATTTATGATATAAATTCTCTTAATTTTATATTTGATAAGAAATATAAAGATAGAAGCTAACGAACAGGGAGAAGAACTAAGTATTCTTGAGTTGTTTGTGAAAGTAGTAATTTAATCTAAGTTATATTCACTTAGCCCCTGCAAGATTAAGTTTCTATGTGGAAAAAAAAAAAGGTGAAAAGGAGAGCACCAAAACCTTACGTGACTGGAGTTGATTTAATGGAATGTTTCTGCTCCTCACTGAAATGCCTCAGAATGTGGTAAGTACAGTCAGAAAGTTTTTAATATTTACTGTCAACATACAGTAAAGATTTAGGAAGAGAAAGGAGGGAATAGGGAACTCTGTCTTCCTAAGCCTAATTTCATTAAGGAACTTAACAAAGGGAAAAGACGCTAAGCTCTTTTCTTGTAAGAAACTCACCTGAAAAGGGATCCAAATATGAACAAGAACAATGACTTAGCACTGACTTCTTAAGAAGATATGTTTTCCTCTGGCGCATAATGCCTGGCACATAGTAGGCCCCAGGGAATATTCACTGAATCAGGGAATGCATGATAGAATACATTAGAGAGTGTATTTTTGCCTGCATTACTTTAATTGAATACATTTTAAGAATAATATGTTACTCTTTGAAATTCCATATTTCTTCTTTCTATTAATTTTATAAAGCATAATGAAAGAAAATACCAATGAAACACTTTTTATTTTAATTATTTTAATTGTAAAGATTTCTTGATTTATCAACCAATATGGAGGAAATTTTTGACCAAGTGAAAAAACAGGTTAGTGTAAATCTTAGCAATTATTACCTTAATCTATAACTGATTTCTCATATTGAATTCAGTGCTCAACATTTGAATATTATTTTCTTTTCAAAATTGAAGTTGGGGAGTAAGAGATGTTCTCCAGGTGTCAACTGTTGTCTTAGGAGGCTTCAAAAGAAACATGAGCAAGCTATTGGCTAATGGGTTTGAATTAATGGTTATTGGAAAGTTAAAAATGTACTATATGCCATCATCTAGGTATCTACAGCCATTTCTCTGTTCTTTCTCCATGTCCTTGTCCCTCATTCGTCTAAAATCCTTCCCTGCCTATAAGCAATTACAGTGAAAAATGCTGGGGTAGAATGACAAGATCTTTAAGGTCAAGGGCCAGGTGATTTCAGATACTATGACTTTTCAGAAAGCCCAAAGAAGTTATTTCCTTACTTACATCACTATTGATGTATGCAAATTATGATGCATGCAGGAAGAAAAAAAATTTTCTTAATTTCCACACTCAGGCAAGCTAAACACTTTGAAATATACTTGACAATGTTCTGCAGTATTGGAAGTAGTATCTACTTCTGATGTTTCAATTCCTGTGCGTCAAACATTATCAAAGAGGGCAATATCGCCCCCAAGGGGATGAAACTTCATTATTGGAAGGTGGAAAATTCTTATCTCTTTAATGTACAATATTAAGCACAGACATACATACAGTAATTACAGATACAGCATATCTGGGGTATTATAATTTCATAGTGGGGGATTAGGGAAAAAATGTCTAAAAAGGCTCCTTGGCAAGCAGGGTGGAGGGGATAACCAAAAAAGCTTAAGAAACACTACTGTACATTGTGCTTTCCATTTATTAAAAAAATCTTATTCCCCCCAGGTTCAGGCTAATGGAACAAATGATAGAGAACTAATAGTTCTATGGGAACCATTTTTTTAAATAGTCGAGCAATGTAGGACTCTCAGGTAAAAGCTTCTTTATAGACTGTGCTTAGATCTGGGACTGAAGTGAGGTCCTTATTGTTTGAATTGTAGTCAAGTCATTGCTACAAGCCAATCTAAACCTGAAACAGAAAGAGAGAAAGCTCTGTCCTGGAGAGAAAATTGCATAGCGAGAGCATAGTGTACCTGGACACAGAGTGAAAGAGCAGGCTGAAGGAGGCTGCTGCATCTGAGCATAGGCTGGTCTCAGCAAGTACACGCAGAGACCTGCTTTGGGGCGCAGTGATTCCCCTCTACTAGCGAAATGACATAGTAAGTATCAAGAGTCTCAAAGGGCTGGACGCGGTGGCTCATGCCTGTAATCCCAACCCTTTGGGAGGTCAAGGCGGGCGGATCACTTGAAGTTCAGAGCTTAAGACCAGCCTGATCAGCAAGGTGAAACCCCAACTCTACTAAAACTAGAAAAATTAGCCGGGTGTGGTGGCGGGTGCCTGTAATCCCAGCTACTCGGCAGACTAAGGCAGGAGAATCGCTGGAACCCAGGAGGCGGAGGTTGCAGTGAGCCGAGATTGCACCACTGCACTCCAGCCTGGCGGGCAGAGCTAGACTCCATCGCAAAAGGAAAAAAAAAAAAAAAAAAAAAAAAAAAAAAAAAAAAAAAAAAAAGAAAACCTCAAATTAACTACTTTTTCTAAGAAAGGTAGGTGCGGAGAAATAACCCTGAAATGTATCTTTCTTTGAAAATATGAGAAAAGAATGGAGGATTCTCTCAAATGTGTGGTACTACAAATTGAAATGAATTTTGTGAACTAGTTTTGCCTAATTCGCCACCGATAAATAGATCTTTATTTTAGATTTCTATGTATAAGTTACTATTCATCTAACACTCAGGTGTTTTTTGTTTTTTGTTTTTTTTCTATATTGTTCTGTAAATACCTCAGAAAACATAAGATTAACTCTTGATTGTTTTTCTCAGTTATTTATTAATTAAAAGAAATTTTTTTTTCCATTTAGAGGCTGAAATCTTATTGGATAATTCTGTATTAATATAAGAAACAAGTGAGCAGAGAAAAATACAGGAATGAAAAGAAGAAAATGAATGACTATTTACTATTCATGTTATTTCAGTAGTTCTTTTTCATTACTACAGAAAACAGAAACGCTAGACTAGTGTTGTCCGATGAAATACCCTGCTGTGATGGACAGGAACTATATAGGCACTTTCTAATATGAAAGTGCTACCTATTTGGAATTAAGTTCTTGAAGTGCAGCAGTGGGACTGAAGGACTGAAGTATTACATTTAAATTTCATTTAATTTCAATTAAATTTAGCATACAGTCACTTGGGGCTAGTGCCTTACCATATTGGTCAGTGCAACACTTAGATTCTGAGGATGTTTGGCATACTTTAATTTACAAAATCAAATTCCGTACTTTGCAATAATGTAATAAGAAAACTGGCAAACCATTGCGAGTTTTACTCACTACACATATTTGGGCTCCTAGGTTAATATTATGTCTTTGTTTGCGATAACTGTCAATAGTGGTCTCCTGGTTCAAATCTAAATAAGGAGGCCTCCCACAGGTGTGGTTATGAAAATGCATTGATCAATTGCATGTTTCTTACACAAAAAACTAAAGTACCTTAAATGAGTAGACTAATATTAAAGAATATTAGTATTGATATATTTAAATGAAATATGCAACTTAGAACAAAATGTTTAGAAGTAAACATTTCAAGATATAATTGGCAACTTGCTCATAATTTTCCTTATTCTCAATCATAACTTAAGCCTAATTCTCAACAGAAGTTGAGTTAGAGCTTGCATTCTGTGACAAAACCTGGCAGACAATTATTGAACACTGCAAAAATAAACATGTTTTCCACATCTACTAAAAGATTTAAGACAGATACAAGCCAGACAAGTCCAAATATTTTACTTATAAAATGCAATATACTTGTTTAGCCAAAAGGAAGTATATCTTATTTGAGTTAAATAGGTATTTTATTTTGTAGGAATGAAATTTTGCTTATAACATAATGAAAATGTAATGCACTCTGTTTATGATCTTAAAATTATTTCTAACAGATTTTTATAGCAATAACAATATTAGACTATCTTAAAGTCTAGAGACAACATGAGAGAGGATATTCATATTAATTGGTTAAATATTAAATAGATGACACATTTTTAGTTAAGGGTCACAGATAATAACTTCAAAAGTGACAAGTTTCAGCTTGTGATTATTCTCTTTGTTGCCTCCAATTTTTACTTTAGGAACTATTTACAGGTAGCATTTATTAAGCATTTTAAACTATGCACCAGGCACTGTGTTAAGTGGTAATTCGATAGATGTTATCTTACTTAATGTTTATAATAATGCTATTATATCACAGCTGTTGTTATCTGAATTACATCATGAAGTAAACTGCAGTTCACAGTGATTAACTTACCAGGGCTCACACAGCCAGCAAATTGCAGAGCTGAGATTTGCATCAGGCTCTGCCTCAGTCCAGAGCCCATGGCTCACATCTTAACCTCTACACCAACTGCCTCTTAAGAATTTTCCAGCATGTAACAATACACACCAGGAACAATAATAGAGACTTCAAACTAATGATTAAAGAGTAGGGAGCTGCTGATGCCTTGGTATACACTGCAAGAATAACACTTTTAATGAAAGATGAAGAAAGATTTTTGCTGAATCTAATAAAGAAAATATCAACAACTGGTTTTGTTTTGGTTTGGTTTTCTGAAACATAATTTCCCAATGCACAAAAAAGCGCTGAGCAAATTGTTGAGTTATGGATATAATTAAGTTAGGTTTCCCTTATGCACAAATAGCTTTTCTAATCATTTATACTAAAAATCACCACGAATTTCACAAGATCTAAGTGATCAACATTGAAAGTGGAAAGATTGCTCTGCCAGGATTCTTATGGAACCTCTTGCTTTGCTGTTATTCAGAAAATAAAGCGTATCAATTTTATTGCATTGTAAATTGTTCCTTAGTGATCTTTCTTTCTGACTGACTAATTAGCGAATTCAGAGTCTGGGATGGGTGAGTCTTCTTAAATATAAATATCTATTCTTGATACTTTACTATAGCTGAGTAATTTCAGAAATAAAAACGACATCTTTGTATGTCCACGGTTGGTTATATTCAGTAAAACTGGAAACAAAATGAGATCACAGGTAAGAAATACATCAGAATCCAATATTAACCCAATATTAACCATATTTTTATAGCCATTTTTACAATAATATCTTTTTTCACTGAGTGTGTATGTTCAAATTTATTGAAAACCCATTTTTATGAATTGGTAAGTACACCAAATATGGCATTAATAGAACTACAGCCTTAACTACATGCTTATTGTCAGGCCTCTGAGCCCAAGCTAAGCCATCATATCCCCTGTGACCTGCACGTATACACCTAGACGGCCTGAAGCAAGTGAAGAATCAGAAAAGAAGTGAAAATGGCTGGTTCCTGCCTTAACTGATGACATTCCACCATTGTGATTTGTTTCTGCCCCACCTTAACTGAGCGGTTGACCTTGTGAAATTCCTTCTCCTGGCTCAGAAGCTCCCCCACTGAGCACCTGTGACCCCCACCCCTGCCCACAGGAGAACAACTGTTGGCTAGTTAAAAGCGACTAGCACGGCCACAGGACTAAAGACATGGGTGTCAAGCTTTTTGGGAAAGGGCTCTCTAACAACTTCTGACTCTTTGGAGTTGGGAGCATTGGTTTGCCTGGAATCAGCTTCCGCTTTTCCTGTACTTCCGGGCTGAGCTGAGGTTCGACAGAGAGGAAAGCCATTCAGCTCCGGGGTCCTGACAACAAGTTGGTTGACCCTGCGGCCATAAGTGGAACTCTCAAAGGCATGTCACCCAAGTGAGACTCGCCCATCTATTCTATCTACCCTGACCCTTGCCTCCTGGTTCCTAATGCCTGCCAGACAAACTTTCTCTCGCCTCTCTTCTCTGAGACTAGTCCTGCTTCTAAAAATCACTCCCTGTCTCTGGTGCTTTTCTAGTTTTTCCTATAAGAATGATTTCTAAACCTCAGGACTCTGTTACCTTCTTTAGGCACCCAGGCTCACCAATCAGAAAGACATAATTTTTGCCAAAAGCCCCATTGTAAGGGGTACTATCTGGAATTTTAGGATCCCTCTTCAGACTAGTAGGCCTAACAAAAGCTATTCCTGAAGCTAGGATATGGGGAGCCTCAGAAATTTTATCCTTCCTATTCATATAAGTGAGGACAAAAGGCATCACTCTACCAACTCTAGAGATTCCTCCCCTCCCTCAGGGTATGGCCCTCCACTTCATTTTAGGGGCATAACATCTTAATAGGACAGGGGTAAGGTCCCATACTAACAGGAGAATGCTTAGGACTCTTAACAGGTTTTTGAGAATGTACCAGTAAGGGCCAGTAAATCTGACCTTCCTCGGTCCTCCTTGTGGTCCGAGAGGAAAACTAGTGTTTCTGCTGCTGTATCAGTGAACCCAACTATTCCAATCAGCAGCGTCCAGGGACTGTTGCGGGTTCTTGGGCAGGGGGAGAAACAAAACAAACCAAAACCGTGGGCGGTTTTGTCTTTCAGATGGAAAACACTCAGGCATCAACAGGCTCACCCTTGAAATGCATCCTAAGTCATTGGGACCAATTTGACCCACAAACCCTGAAAAAGAGACGGCTCATTTTTTTCTGCACTACGGCCTGGTCCCAATATTCTCTCTCTGATGGGGAAAAATGGTCACCTGAGGGAAGTATAAATTACAATACTATCCTGCAGCTTGACCTTTTCTGTAAGAGGGAAGGCAAATGCAGTGAAATACCTTATGTCCAAGCTTTCTTTTCATTGAAGGAGAATACACAACTATGCAAAGCTTGCAATTTACAACCCACAGGAGGACCTCTCAGCTTACCCCCATATCCTAGCTTCCCTATAGCTCCCCTTCCTATTAATGATAATCTTCCTCTAATCTTCCCCACCCAGAAGGAAATAAGCAAAGAAATCTCCAAAAGACCACAACTGCACCCCCACTCCCCGCCACCCCAGGCTATTGGTTATGTCCCCTTCAAGCTGTAGGGGGAGGGGAATTTGGCCCAACCCGGGTGCATGTCCCCTTCTCCCTCTCTGATTTAAAGCAAATCAAGGCAGACCTGGGGAAGTTTTTAGATGATCCTGATAGGTACATAGATGTCCTATAGAGTCTAGGGCAAACCTTTGATCTCGCTTGGAGAAATGTCAAGCTATTGTTAGATTAAACCCTGGCCTTTAATGAAAAGAATGCGGCTTTAGTTGCAGCCCGAGAGTTTGGAGATACCTGGTATCTTAGTCAAGTAAATGATAGAATCACAGCTGAAGAAAGGGACAAATTCTCTACTGGTCAGCAAGCCGTCCCCAGTATGAATCCCCACTGGGACCTTGACTCAGATCACAGGGACTGGAGTCATAAACATCTGTTGACCTGTGTTCTAAAAAGACTAAGAAGAATTAGGAAAAAGTCCATGAATTATTCAATGATGTCCACCATAACTCAGGGGAAAGAAGAAAATCCCTCTGCCTTCCTTGAGCGGCAATGAGAGGCTTTAAGAAAATATACTCCCCTGTCACCTGAATCACTTGAGGGTCAATTGATTCTAAAAGATAAGTTTATTACCCAATCAGCCTCAGATATCAGGAGAAAGCTCCAAAAGCAAGCCCTGGGCCCTGAACAAAATCTGGAGATACTATTAAACCTGGCAACCTCGGTGTTCTATAATAGGGACCAAGAGGAACAGGCCCAAAAGGAAAAGCGAGATCAGAGAAAGGCCGCAGCCTTAGTCATGGCCCTCAGACAGGTGGTTCAGAGAGGACAGAAAATGGAGCAGGCCAATCACCCGGTAGGGCTTGTCATCAGTGTGGTTTACAAGGACACTTTAAAAAAGATTGTCCAATGAGAAAGAAGCTGCCCCCTTGTCCATGTCCGCTGTGCCTAGGCAATCACTGGAAGGTGCACTGCCCCAGAGGACAAAGGTTCTCTGCGTCGGAAGCCCCCAACCAGATGATCCAACAACAGGACTGTGGGTGCCCTGGGCAAGCGCCAGCTCATGTCATCACCCTCAGTGAGCCCCAGGTATGTTTAACCATTGAGGGTCAGAAAATTGACTTCCTCCTGTACACTGGCGCAGACTTCTCGGTGTTAATCTCCTGTCCTGGACGACTGTCCTCAAGGTCCGTTACCATCCGAGGAATCCTGGGACAGCCTGTAACTAGGTATTTCTCCCACCTCCTCAGTTGTAATTGGGAGACTTTGCTCTTTTCACATACCTTTCTTGTTATGCCTGAAAGTCCCGCACCCTTATTAGGGATATATTAGCCAAACCTGGAGCTATTATCTACATGAATATGAGTAACAAGTCACCCATTTGTTGTCCCCTACTTGAGGAGGGAATCAACCCTGAAGTCTGGGCATTGGAAGGATAATTTGGAAGGGCAAAATATGCCCACCCAGTCCAAATCAGGGTAAAAGACCCCACCACTTTTCCTTATCAAAAGCAATATCCCTTAAGGCCTGAAGCTCATAAAGGATTACAGGATATTGTTAAATGTTTAAAAGCTCAAGGCTTAGTAAGGAAATGCAGCAATCCCTGCAACATCCCAATGAGGCAGTAATTCCTCTATATCCAGTTGTACCCAACTCCTATACCTTGCTCTCTCAAATACCAGAGGAAGCAGAATGGTTCATGGTTCTGAACCTCAAGGATGCCTTCTTCTGTATTCCCCCGCACTCTGACTCCCAGTATCTCTTTGCCTTTGAGGATCCCACAGATCACATGTCCCAACTTACGTGGACGGTCTTGCCCCAGTGGTTTAGGGATAGCCCTCACCTGTTTGGTCAGGCACTGGCCCAAGATCTAGGCCACTTCTCAAGTCCAGGCACTCTGGTCCTTCAGTATGTGTATGATTTACTTTTGGCTACCAGTTCAGAAGCCTCATGCCAGCAGGCTACTCTAGATCTCTTGAACTTTCTAGCTAATCAAAAGTACAAGGCATCCAGGTCGAAGGCCCGGCTTTGCCTACAGCAGGTCAAACATCTAGGCCTAATCTTAGCCAGAGGAACCAGGGCCCTCAGCAAGGAATGAACACAGCCTGTACTGTCTTATCCTCACCCTAAGACATTAAAACAGTTGCGAGGGTTACTTGGAATCACCGGCTTTTGCCAACTGTGGATCCCTGGATACAGCGAGATAGCTAGGTCCCTCTATACTATAATCAAGGAGACCCAGAGGGCAAATACTCATCTAGTAGAACGGGAACCAGGGGGTAGAAACAGCCTTCAAAACCTTAAAGCAGGTCGTAGTACAAGCTTCAGTTTTAAGTCTCCTCACAGGACAAAACTTCTCTTTATACATCACAGAGAGCGCAGGGATAGCTCTTGGGATCCTTACTCAGACTCCTGGGACAACCCCACAACCAGTGGCTTACCTAAGTAAGGAAATTGACATAGTAGCAAAAGGCTGGCCTCAATGTTTATGAGTAGTTGCGGCGGTGGCCGTCTTAGTGTCAGAGACTATCAAAATAATACAATGAAAGGATCTCACTGTCTGGATTACTCATGATGTAAATGGCATACTAGGTGCCAAAGGAAGTTTATGACTATCAGACAACCGCCTACTTAGATACCAGGAGCTACTCCTTGAGGGACTGGTGTTTCAAATATGTACATGTGTGGCCCTCAACCCTGCCACTTTTCTCCCAGAGAATGGGGAACCAATCACGCATGAGTGCCAACAAATTATAGTCCAGACTTATGCCGCCAGAGATAATCTCTTAGAACTTCCCTTAGCTAATCCTGACCTTAACCTATATACCGATGAAAATTCATTTGTGGAGAATGGGCTACAAAGGGCAGGTTATGCCATAGTTAGTGCTATAACCATACTTGAAAGTAAGCCTCTTCCCCCAGGGACCAGCGCCTAGTTAGCAGAACTAGTGGCACTTACCCAAGCCTTAGAACTGGGAAAGGGAAAAAGAATAAACGCGTATATAGATAGCAAGTATGCGTATCTAATCCTATATGCCCATGCTGCAATATGGAAAGAAAGGGAGTTCCTAACCTCTGGGGGAATCCCCATTAAATATCACAAGGAAACCATGGAGTTATTGCACACAAAAACCCAAAAAGGTGGCAGTCTTACACTGCCAAAGCCATCAAAAGGAGAAGGAGAGGGGAGAACAGCAGCATAAGTATCTGGCAGAGGCAGGGAAAGAGCAGCAGAAAGGAAAGAGAGAAAGAGACAGAAAGTCAGAGAGAGAGAGACAGAGAGACAAAGAGGGAGTCAGAAAGAGAGACAAAGAGACAGAAAGTCAGAGAGAGGAAGAGACAAAGAGGGAGTCAGAAAGAGACAAGAAGTCAAAGAGAAAGAAAGAGAAATGGAAGTAGTAAAGAAAAAACAGTGTACCCTATTCCTTTAAATGCCAGGGTAAATTTCTGTGTACCCAACCAAGGCATATTCTTCTTATGTGGAACATCGGCCTATATCCGCCTCCCCACTAACTGGACAGGCACCTGTACGTTAGTTTTCTAAGTCCCAACATTAACATTGCCCCAGGAAATCAGACCCTATCAGTACCCCTCAAAGCTCAAGTCTGTCAGTACAGAGTCATACAACTAATACTCCTACTTATAGGGTTAGGAATGGCTACTGCTACAGGAACCGGAATAGCCAGTTTATCTACTTCATTATCCTACTACCACACACTCTCAAGGGATTTCTTAGACAGTTTGCAAGAAATAACAAAATCTCTCCTTACTCTACAATCCCAAATAGACTCTTCGCGAGCAGTGACTCTCCAAAACCGCTGAGGCCTAGACCTCCTCACTGCTAAGAAAGGAGGACTCTGCACCTTCTTAGGGGAAGACTGTTGCTTTTACACTAACTAGTCAGGGATAGTAGGAGATGCCACCTGGCATTTACAGGAAAACGCTTCTGAAATCAGGCAACGCCTTCAAACTCTTATACCAACCTCTGGAGTTGGGCAACATGGCTTCTCCCCTTTCTAGGTCCAGTGACAGCCATCTTGCTGTTACTCGCCTTTGGACCCTGTGTTTTTAACCTTCTTGTCAAATTTGTTTCCTCTAGAATGGAGGGCATCAAACTACAGATGGTCTTACAAATGGAACCCCAAATGAGCTCAACTAACAACTTCTACCAAGGATCCCTGGACCGACCCGCTGGCCCTTCCACTAGCCTAAAGAGTTCCCTTCTGGAGGACACTACAACTGCAGGGCCCCTTCTTTGCCCCTATCCAGCAGGAAGTAGCTAGAGTGGTCATCAGCCAAATTCCCAACAGCAGTTGGGGTGTCCTATTTAGAGAGGGGATTGAGAGGTGACAACATGCTAGCAGCCCTTGCTGCTCTCAGCACTTCCTCAGTCTCAGTGTCTGCTCTGGCTGCACTGGAGGAGCCCTTCAGCCTGCCGCTGCCCTGTAGGGGTCCCTCTCTGGGGCTGGCCGAGGTCGAAGGTGGCTCCCTCTGCTCGTGAGGAGGTGTGGAGGGAGAGGTGCAGGTGGGAGCCAGGGCTGTACATGGCACTTGTGGGCCTGCGCAGGTTCCAGGTGGGTGCAGGCTTGGCAGGCCCCGCACTCGGCATGGCCAGCTGGCACCTGCTGGACTTGATTGGGGGACTGAGCTCCCTCTGGGCTGCCGGAGTGCCCGGGCTAGGTGCCACAAAGTCCTGTGGCGAGTGCCAATGAGAGGTGAAGCTGGCTGGGCTTCTGGTCAGGTGGGGACTCGGAGAACTTTTCTGTCTAACTAAAGGATTATAAACGCACCAATCATCACTCTGTGTCTAGATAAATATTTGTAAACGCACCAATCAGCACTCTGTATCTAGTTAATCTGGTGGGGACTTGGAGCACTTTTGTGTCTAGCTAAAGGTCAGGTGGGGACTTGGATAACTTTTCTGTCTGGCTAAAGGATTATAAACACACCAGTCAGCACTCTGTGTCAAGCTAAAGGGTTGTAAACGCACCAATCAGCACTCTGTAAAACGGACCAATCAGCTCTCTGTAAAATGGACCAATCAGCAGGATGTGGGTGGGACCAGATAAGGGAATAAAAGCAGGCCACCTGAGCCAGCAGCGGCAACCCACTGGGGTTCCCTTCCATACTGTGGAAGCTTTGTTCTTTTGCTCTTCACAATAAATCCAATAAATGTTGCTGCTGTTCACTCTTTGAGTTTACGCTGCCTTTATGAGCTGTAACACTCACCACGCAGGTCTGCAGTTTCACTACTGAAGCCAGCGAGACCACGAACCAACCATGAAGGATGAACAACTCCAGACAGGAGGAACGAACAACTCCAGACGTGCCACCTTAAGAGCTGTAACACTCACCGCGAAGGTCTGTAGCTTCTCTCCTGAAGCCAGCGAGACCACAAACCCACTGGAAGGAAGAAACTCTGCACACGTCCAAACATCAGAAGGAACAAACTCCAGACACACCATCTTTAAGAGCTGTAACACTCACCGCGAGGGTCCGACGGTTCATTCTTGAAGTCAGTGAGACCAAGAACCCACCAATTCCAGACACAGTTTGAACAAGCAAGTAGAAGATATATTCCCTATATACAACAAGCTTACAATTTAGTTGTAAACAAACAGCTAAGAACAAAGAAAAATTTCAAGTCCATACATAAAAATTCTACTAATCACAATTTGTGTGCTCAATAAAAATGAATCAGTTTGGTTGTCATTGTTTTAATAATAGTCAACAAAGACTCAAGTGAGCAGGAGTATAGAATAAAAGTAAAAATGTAAACTCCCTGTGAGTTTGTGTCATTTTATATTATAGGAGATTAGGCTTGGACTTTTTTTGACTTTTCAGTGTTGAAACACAGTCATGAAGCCTCTTTTTTTCCCTTTACCTTCAGCCCTATTTCTGCTTTATATATTAAAGATAAAAACAGGGAGAAACAATCAGAAAAAAAAACAGGGGCTGTTTTATTTTTTCTTTTGGTAGTTCACCCTATGATAGATGAAAGAAGAAGAAACTGAATTTGAAGTCACAGCCTGCAGCAAAAAGAAAGTCCTTAGTTTTTTACTCCAAAAGAAATCTCTGAGATCAGTACTGTTCAAATCCCGGTATCTCAGAACTGAAGCATCTGAAAGAAATTAAGAGTGTTTCTCTGAAGCTAGAAAGATAAGTGATGAATAAGAACCATAAACAAAAGTTAAGTGATAACTGCATTGATTTTGATTTAGGTTTTTGTTTAACTTAAAGACTTCTTCTATAAGAAAGTAAACTTAACTGTTAAATGTTTAAGTTGCCCTTAGTAAAGGTTTAGTTTTGAAAAATGAAGGAAACCTGGTTAGCTTTCACTCAAACAAACCATTACAGTAGAATAAATAGGCATTGTCCTACTCCTGGGGCTGGGACCAACGTACCTCTGTCAGCTGATGGGTGGCACACGTTGGCTGTACCAAAAATTTTCCAAGTTCCAAATTTTTCTTGGCAGAACCTCTTGAAAGATGGTACAGAATGACTCAAGAAAGCTCAACTTCAGGCTGCCAGATTTATTCTGCAGGGGCTGTGCCTCGGTAGGTGGATAGGGGGCAGCTGGGGAGCTGCTTCCTCCTGGAACCCCCAGCCCACCCACCCTTGGTAGATATCTCATAAAATATCTAAGTATCTTTCTCTCGCTCCGCACCTCTCATCCCCCAAAACCCACGCAGAGCCTAGAGGACCTAAAATTAATTTGCACACATTCGACCATGTACCACCTTTCTCTCTTTCTTACTCTCTCTCCCTCTTCCCCAAGACACCCAGTAGGAGGATTTTCTCTACATTGTATCTTCTGACTTGCTTTCCTCTTCCTTCTGACTTTGGCTAAACTTTAATGATTCTTTCTCTATGCTACAAAAATTTCTATGAACTAAGTGCTTCAAAATTGGTTGTTGATATGCTATTGGGAAAAAATCATTAATTTTTAAAATTTTCTCTCAAGTCTGTCAGTGTGGCTGTCTTGCTGGATAATCTTATCTGTGAATAATAAATTTAGCTTTCCCACATGAAAAAAAAACATATTTATGTGATTCACTTTTCACATATGAATAAAAAAAAGGACTCACAAGATGTAACAACACGTTGTATGTATAGAAAGCAAAGTAGAACTTGAAATGAAAGTCATTCCATTTTACTGTAACAGTAAGATAAATATTTTTCATTTAGGTCCTTAACTTCCTATATTAGGTAAGTGAGAGGATCGATCAGCATACATTGATGCAAGGAAATAGTTAAGCCAATAAGAGTAATTTGAATGAACTATGGGAAACTCTTAAACAGCTGTTTAAAAACATATATATATATGTGTGTGTGTGTGTGTGTATATATGTATCTTTGATTGCCAGTAAGTCTTAGAATGATTGAAAAGAAAAGGAGGCAAGTATTGTTAGCACGTTTTTGTATTTTGTTATCAAACTGTTGAAGCTCACTAGAAGGTGCTGGATCTGGTGATCAGCGTGGATGAATTCATAAAAGGGAAATTATTTTCTTCCTCCTGAGTTCTCACTAACTGTACAGAAGCCATTAGTATTCCTGACATTTTGATACTGGCATCGATTTTCAAATTTTGTGAACTCTCTATGAGACGTTCTGGTTATTGGAATTTCCCCCCAACCTGGCCCTTTAAAGAGATGATATCCCTTAAGATAAGCTCCCTTTAACTGCCTTATCATTTCTGGTTCCAGTTGATGAATCAGAAGCATAAGAAAAAGACTTATATTTTTCTTTATTTACTCTGTAAGTATTTATTGAGCACCCATGATCAGGACATTGTTTTAAGTTTTGGAGACATACAAATGACTAAACTCGGAATTAAACTCTTAAGGATCTCATAGTTTATCAGGGATGACAGAGAAAAGAATGAATGATTTCCATTCAATGATATAGGTTCTTTAGTATAAATAATTATGGGGCACAGTAGATACTAAAGGAGAGAACAGGGAAAGTGCAACACAGAGGAGGTGACACTTACGCTGTAGCTTAAAGAATAAGTAGGATCTTCCAGGCTGACAAAAAGAAAAAAATAGCACTCAGAATAGGCCACATTATGTACTAAAACAGAGAGTAGTGTAAAAGCATGACTATGAAATCACACCATTATTTTGGTTATATTCAGCTTGATTCTAGGAAAACTAGCAATCATTATATCTTTGGTAAATCTTTTTCAATTAATCTTTAAAAATGGAAACTGGTAGCATATTTATACGTTTTTATACATGGGCCTTATACTTTAAGGGTGAAGTTCATCCTTAACTTCACAATGAACTTCAGTTTCATCCAAACATTTTACCATTTGTTTTCTTTTCACCCTGTAAAAGCAAAGATAAACTGTAGTAAATAAAAATGAAAGTAGTGCATCAACGAGAAGAGAGGTTTCTGTAGTTATGCCTTTGTAATGACACTCACTTTGATCTGTCAAGAAAGAGATTGGGTGCAGTGGTTCACACCTGTAACCCCAGCACTTTGGGAAGTTGAGGTGGGAGGATTACTTGCATCCAAGAGTTTGAGACTAGCCTAGACAACATAGGGAGACCTCGTCTCTACAAAAATAAAAATTTAGCAAGGCGTAGTATGTGCCCATAGCCCTAGCTCTTCAGGAGGCTGAGGTGGGAGGACGACTTGAGTCCAGAAGGTCAAGGCTGTAGTGAGCTGTGATGGCATCACTGTATTACAGCCTGGGTGACTAAGCGAGACTCTGTCTCAAAAAAAAAAAGAAAAAAAAATTAAAAAAAAAAATAGTGAGAGAGAGAGAAAAAAAAGAAAAGAGACCATTTCCGGGACCTGTATTCCGGTCTAAGCTAGTGTGGCTGTTCTCTTAGGTCATGGTTAGGTGGTGTAGGAGGAAGACATTTCTGCTCTGTCCTTCCCACTCATCTCCTAGCAATCAGCTAAGAAAGAGGAGCTGCCGCCTGGTGTATCTGTCAGTCTCCAAGACACTGAGGTTTACTTTACTTCTTTCACCAGGAGTGACACTGCTTTATGATAAAAATGTCATGTTAACCTTGAAATATTCTCCTCTGTCTTTTTTATATTTTTTGTGGCTGGATTCTAGAGAATTTACAAACAAACTCAGTCAACTTGCTGTCTCCTCCTTTTTTTTTTTTTTTTCACCCTAATAGATCTATATCAGATCCTCCCAAGATACAGCTTTGGGTGGGGCCTGGGGTGATAAGGGTATTTTTAGCCAAAGCCACAAAGCCTGTGCCAGAAATATGCTTTTATGGTCATTGGTCACTGACTCCACAGTTACTAAAGAGCTGCTTCATTTTCCATTTTTTGCTATGCTTCCTTTTAGACAGCTAACTTGGGAAATTTGTGGAAATTAGGGAGAGGGAGGAATGATTGGCAGGCTTTAGGCATTTTTATATTTTTAGATATAAAAGCACAAAATACCATCAAAAGTTTGCTCTCAATTTGTAACATTTGGCATAGCCTTAGCAGGCTGGAGAGTGAACTAATGCACGGGAACTAGCATTTGGAAATTAAAAGTGCTCATTGATAAATCAGGACAGTGCTGAATCAACAGATACTGGCCCGTGCTTGGAAAACATTCATTTTGAGGCCAGGGAAAATATGTATTTGCTGAGGATTTAGGAAATAAAAATTCATGTACTATTTTGGGTATGTTACTTTATGCAATCTTTGAAGTGCATAATGAACTACTAAAAATCAGATACACAAATCCATTAACCCAGAAATTCCAATCTGAGGAATTTATTCTTCAAATGCCCTGCATAAGTACTTAAATATTTATGTACAATCATCCTGATTGCAGCCCTGTTTACAAAATTGGAATCAACCCAGATAACCATCCTTATGACCATCTTTATGATGGTCATCTAGGTTGCTTCGAATTTTGTAAACAGGGCTGCAATGAGGATCATTCATTTGATATATTCATTTATAACAAATAAATTGTGCAGATCTAGTTAACTACTTTTCTTTGAAGCATTTTCTTTACTTGTCTTCTGTAACATCCCTCTTCCTTTTTTTTTTTTTTAATTCTCTTAAGTTTATGGTCATTGTAGGTTCCTTCCTGTTTTTCCTATTTTTTCATCCATTTCTAAAGATTTCTACTGGAGCTATTATTATCCTCTCACTGTGCAGATTTTCTCATGCCCCTTTTGTGTCCCACTCTCTCTGGTTTCACTTACCAGCATTTTACTAGACTCTCAGATCTATTTCTCAGCACAAAATGCTTTTCTGTGTCTTGGATCAATAAATCTAATAACCTTCAAAAATTGTACCTCCCACTTGACATGCAAAAACCAAAACTCTATCCTCTTATTCTCAAATGATCCTATGCTTTTTCAATATTTCTCTTCTCAGTAAATGTCACCAGTCGAAGACCACCAGGAGACACCTGTAGTCAAACAAAGTTGGGTTATTATTTGCTGCAGCGAGGGAGACTGTACACACAGAGCATGTGGGACATTTCAATAACAGGATGCTAGGAAGGGATTGCTATATGAGCTTGGAGAGCATTCATGGAAGTGAGGATTGGCTCCAGATTGGGTGTATTCATTTAGGGGCAATTCTGTAATTAGTTATCTTAATGCTTGTTATCTAGGAGGTGGAAGGGATGGAGCAGGGCTAGTGCTGTAGTCGGTAGAGAAGTGGCATCACTCCTAATGGCTTGAAGAAGAAAATGTTTGGTCATTTTTGAAGTTTGCATGGTGTTCTTATTTTGTTTATGCTTTGTCATAATTACAGAGGGCCTTGTTTTTGTCTTACACCAGCATGATAACAGAAGGAACTTGTCTAATGGTGATATTCTATGCAACTGTTTGTGTTTAGCAGGAGAATGGCATGAGCAGCTACCAGCCAACAGTATCAGGGCTGCTAATTTATTGCTTACAAGCACAGACTTAGTCGCCCAGGCCCAAAAATGGTATCATTCTTGAATCCTTTGTCTTTACCCAATCTATTCAGCAAATTACCAGATCTCATGATTACCCAAAATAACTCTAAGATCTATCAACTTATTTTTTTCTGCACTCCCACCACAATCATTTGTCACTTCTCCTACTGTATTAAAATCGTAATTGGTCTCAGTGCTCCCATTGTGCTCTTTTCTTGCTGATTTTGTTGATGTCTTTCAGAATGTCATTCCCTTTTTAACATATTATTCTTTTAAAACAGTACTTTGCAACCTTGACTGCAAATTAGGATCACTAGTAGAGTCCTCAAAAAAAAATTATGACATCCTTCTCTTTCTCTTTTTCCTAAGGGGAAAGAAAAATACCCAGAGTTCTCATGCAACCCCTACCCCACAGACAACTTCCCCACTATCCATATCTCTCACTGGAGTGATACATTTATTGCAACTGATGAACTCCATTGATCTATGTCTGTGTTACTCAAAGTGTGTAATTTGCATTAGGGTTCTCTTTTGGTATTGGACGTTCTATTGGTGCTATGGTATGAATGTTTGTGTCCCTTCAAAATTCATATGTTGAAACTCAATTCCCTCTGTAGTGGTATTGGGAAGCGGGACATCTGGGAGGCAGTTAGGTCATGGAGGTGGAGCTCTCATAAATGGAATTAATGCCCTTACAAAAGGGGCCTGAAGGCATGAGTATCCTTTCCACCATGTGAGGATGCAGAAAGAAAGTGCCATCTATGAAGCCCACAGAGCCCTCACTAGACACTGAAGCTGCCCGTGCCTTCATCTTGGACTTCCCAGCCTCTAGAACTGTGAGAAACAAATACCTGTTTTTCATAATTCATCCTGTTTATGATAGTGGTGTTACAGCAGCCCAAACAGACTAAGAAATGGGTTTGAACAAATGTATAACATGTGTCCACCTTTATAGTATCATACAGGGTATTTTCACTCTCCTAAAAATCCTCTGCTTCACCTATTCATCCCTTCCTCCCCACCAGCTCCTCAGAGGTGTGGATTTTTTTTTTTTTTTTTTTTTTTTACTGTCACCAGAGATTTTCCTTTTCCAGAATGTCACAGAAGTTATGTGTCATTTAACAACGGGGATACATTCTGCATCTTCAGGCAATTTTTTTTTGTTGTGAAAATGTGGAGAGTGTAGAAGCACAAATCTAGTTGTTACAACTTGTTACACCCTTAGGCTACGTGGCATAGCCTATTGCTCCTAGGCCACAAACTTGTATCGCATGTTACTGCACTGAATATCAAAGGCAATTGTAACACAGTGGTAAGTATTTGTGTATCTAAACATGTCTAAGTCTACAAAAAGTACAGTAAGAATATGACATAAAAGATTTAAAAATGGTACTTCTGTAGAGGACACTTCCCAAGGATGGAGCTTGCTGGACTGGACCTTAGTTTATTGTAATTTTTTACTTTATAAAGTTTTTTTTTTAACTTTTTTACTCTTTTGTAATAACACTTAGCTTAAAACCCAAACACATTGTACAGCCATTCAAATATATTTTATCTCTATCTTTATTCTATAAGCATTTTTCTATTAATTTTTTCTATTTTAAATGTTGTGTTAAAAATTAAGACACGAGCGCACACATAGGCCTAGGACTACACAGGATCAGAGCCATCAATATCTCTGTCTTCCACCTCCACATCTTATCACACTGGAGGGTCTTCAGCAATAATAACAGAGATGGAAGTATTATTTCCTATGATAAAAATGTCTTCCTATGTAATATTTTCTGAAGGACTTGCTTGAAGCTGTTTTACAGTTAACTTTTTAAAAATATATAAGTAGAATTAGTACACCCTAAAATAACAATAAAATATTTAGTATAGTAAAAACATAAACCAGTGACATAGTTATTAATATTATCATCACCAAGTATGATGTGCTCGATACAATTGCATGAGCTATACTTTTATGACTGGCAACACAGTCATAGGTTTGTTTACACCAGCATCACCACAAACACTTGAGTAATGTGTTGCTCTGTGGTGTTGCAAAACTTACAATGGCACTTAGGTGATAGGAATTTTTCAGCTCCATTATAATCTTATGGGACCACCATTGTATATGCTGTCTGTTGTTTACTGAAACTTCAGTATGAAGTGCGTGACTATAGTTGGAATGGTACAGTATGTAGCCCTTTCAGCTTGACTTCTTTCACTTAGTAATATGAATTTAAGGTTCTACCTTGTCATTTAACGGCTTGGCACCTCATTTATTTTTAGCACTGAATAATATTCTATCATCTGCAGGAATCACAGTTCATTTATCTATTCACCTCTGAAGGACATCTTGGTTGCTTCCAAGTTTTGGCAATGATAATTAAAGTTCCTATAAAGATTTTTGCCTGGATATTTTTGTGCGCATTTTTGTGTGGATGTAAGTTTTAAACTCTTTTGGCCTGTAGCAGTTTGTCCACCCTGACCTAGACTTTTGCCATATTCATGGTTCCCTTTTCTCTCTCACAATAACTGTCTTCTCCCATTGACATCTCTCATTTCACACCCCCTGCATTTGCACTCTGTCACCAAGTCATCATGAATCTGTCACCTAAATATCTCTCCTGACTACTACTCCAATTCCCACTACCATTGTTTCCATAACCCTCTACTCTTGTCAAGAATCGCTTCTTTGGCTCCACACTGGGTGAATACGGACTCATCCTGTTAAGACTGTGTGGTGTGCTCTTCTCCTCTGGGAGACCTTTCTCCCTCTGCAGCGTTCAGCCTTTCCTGCTGTGCTCTGCTCTGCTTCTCTGCACCTCCTTGGCTGTCCTGTTTCTATTCATGGGAGCCTCATGCTTTTCCTCCCCAGACTGTGAGCTCTTTGAGCTTTGCTTTACTCATTTTTGTGTCTTCACTGTAGTGCCTGACTCACAAAAGAAGTGTGGTAAACGTCTTTTAAGAAGAATGGAAGAATACAAAGAGCATCTTTTTTATTTCTTCATGTGTTACACTTTTTCAATCATTACAATGAAAGAATAAAGGGTAGAATTGTGACAGAATGAATGCCAAGCAAATTAATTGTCTGAAAAAACTGTGTTGAATTTCATTTCAATGACAACAGCCATGGTCTCTCATTCCAAGTTTATTTCTACGCTTGGATCTGCATCTAACACAAAGGGTAGGCTACGTGCTTCTCAACTGTAATATGGTATTATCACCTATTATCAAGCATGTGGAAGGTGGGGAGAAAAAATAAGAATAATAATTTACATTTTGCTAGATATAAAAAATATATATTCCAAATGAGACTTAATAGAGTCCTGTCTTCTGAGTTTTAAGAACACACTTACACATCAGTCATTTGGTTATTTATTGAACAAATACTATTAAACATTTATTATGTGCTCAAAACTGCTTGAAGGATTTAGCACTGCAGCAGGCTGGGCAAGCTTCTTTCTTTCTGTAATTTACCTGCTTCACAGAATTCAAAATATCAGCCTATTTTTGTCTTGTAATTTGCAGGAGCCATCAAAGACAAATTAATATGCCTGAAGTGTGCTCCAAATATCAAAACAAACTCATAGCTCGCC
>NW_012102687.1:2992885-3008073 GCF_000951045.1 Mandrillus leucophaeus | reverse complement strand
ACTGATTTTTTATTTTATTATTTTTATTTTTTTAGCTGGAGTCTTGCTCTGTCACCCAGGCTGGAGTGCAGCGGTGGTATCTTGGCTCACTGCAAGCTTCACCTCCCGGGTTCACGCCATTCTCCTGCCTCAGCCTCCTGAGTAGCTGGGACTACAGGCCTATACCACCACACCTGGCTAATTTTTTTATTTTTTTGAAACGTAGTCTCAGTCTGTCACCCAGGCTGGAGTGCAGTGGCGCAATCCCTACTCACTGCAACCTCCACCTCCCAAGTTCAAGGAATTCTCCTGCCTCAGTCTTTTTCAAAATTAGGCAGGCGTGGTGGCAACCACCTGTAGTCCCAGCTACTTGAGAGGCTGAGGTGGGAGGATTGGTTGAGCCCAGGTGGTCAAGGCTGCAGTGAGCTATGCTCATGCCATTGCACTCCACTCTGGGCGGCAGAAGGAGACACTGAATTAAAGAAAAAAAATCATGGAGTATAACGATGCCTTAGAATTAATTAGGATAAAAACAAAATGCATTTCTGTATGTTTTGGCTATTTTGCCTTAATGAACTTGCTAATTTTTTTTTTTTTTTTTTTTTTTTTTTTTGAGACGGAATCTCACTCTGTCGCCCAGGCTGGAGTGCAGTGGCCGGATCTCAGTTCACTGCAAGCTCCGCCTCCCGGGTTTAGGCCATTCTCCTGTCTCAGCCTCCAGAGTAGCTGGGACTACAGGCGCCTGCCACCTCGTCCGGCTAGTTTTTTGTATTTTTTAGTAGAGACGGGGTTTCACCGTGTTAGCCAGGATGGTCTCGATCTCCTGACCTCGTGATCCGCCCATCTCAGCCTCCCAAAGTGCTGGAATTACAGGCTTGAGCCAACGCGCCCGGCCGCTAATTTGTTTTATCGTTCACCTTCTGGGCTGGTTTAGAAAATCAAGAAACCCAAGATAAGTAGGCCTTGGGACTAAACTCATATATTCCTTTCCTACTAAGAAACTGCTACAGTCACAGGTGAGATTACCTAGGAAGCTAACTGTGAGGCAGTGACAGGTGCTTCCAGAAGGAAGTGCTCTCAGGATCAGAATGGATCTTGAGGAAAGAAAGCAGGATTGGACTTAGGGAACCACAGCAGATGCATTAGCCAATCCTACAGGGAGTTCTAGGGATAAAATAATTTTTTAAAGTGACCCTGAATTCCATCAGGTGGGCTGGGTCTTTCTATTTCTTCCCCTGTACTCTTTGACCAATCATGGGCCGATGGCTGCCCTGAGAAGGGAGTTTAACCTTGGGTAGTCATCTGGTACGGAGATCCTGTGACCTGACAGCTGTCAACAATCTAGAAGCTGGGGGAAGAGTGCTGCAATCTTGAAAGAGGGAGGTATGGATGGGGAAAGTCTGTGTTCACTGCAGCAGGTGAAGGAGGAAATGACCGAGGACACCCAGTGTACTGGGACTCATGCGACCTTGAAATTTTGTAGATAACATCATAGACATCAGGTTTAAAAATGAGGAACCTGAAGATTTCTGATGCTAGACAATTTAATACACCGGTGGATATTGTGTTTGCGCATGTGTATCTGCACAACTGTCATGCCATGCAGCCTTTCCCCAGCTAGCTGATTTGTTTGTTCATTCATTCATTCATCCTCACACAATTCTGTGATCATCTCTGAGAACAGATTTTGGGAAAGTCCTTCTGAGTTGGCATTTTTAGATCATTTTCAGTGCTATTTAAAAGATTTCAGATTATATATAGTTAATCTCTTGCTAAAAGGCGGATGGAAGTGTTTACTACATAAAAGGATAGAACCTCAGGTTTGAAGGAGACTTTCGAGCTACTGAGTCTTTAAGGATAAAGTGGAAAGCAGATTTTTTTTTTTTTTTTTTGGATTTGTGAAAACAGAGGAAATTCTGTCCTCTGAATATACAAGGGCTGTGCCTCCTTTTCCTGTTTTGTACTCTGGCAGAAAGAGAGACTGAAGCCTGTGAGGAATGCTTCAGCAATGAACAGAGCAGTGTGGGGACCAGCAGCCCTGCCCACCACGCTCCTGGGTGAGAACTGATACAGGCAAAAATAGGATCTTCGCATTAGGCTTTTTTGAAGCTCTGGAAACACACACAGAGGCACACACACACACAAACTCAGGCACACATACAGTTTTTGATCACGAGCTGCAAATTAACAGCACTCTAATCAACATCAATGTAACCTACATTGATTAAGACTCAAGAGTGCATCCCTGTTAACAACTCAGGAGAGCAGCAATTTTACTGAGTGCCTTTCTTGGTGTACTTCTCAAATGTGAGCTGCGTTATTAAGAAACTGGTATAAAAGGTTGTAGTGTCTCAGAGTATTAATCTGTTCTTGCCCCGTATTTTGTTCTTCAGTTTTTGGATCGTTCACTCAATTCCCTCCTGTTAGTCATCAGCAATCCACCCATTCATCCTGAATTGATCAATGGTTTGTGTGGTTTGGGGCATCTGCTTTTAGGGTGCCTTTGTTTCCGTTCTCATTTCGTGGTATCTCTCTAGTGGGAAATGATACTATATAGTTTGGCGGATTTTTATTTATTGTTGTTGTGATTTTATTGACTAAAATCCATGCCAAGAATTCCCATTTTACAGTTTTTCCTAGTTCGTGTCCTCATGCAGAGAAATTGTTTTTTAAGTTACGGTTGAATCCAGAGGCACATTCAGCCACACGCAAGCTCTGGCTGGAACTGTCTCTCCCTAGGAACAATCAGACCCTGACATGGAGCCTGTACCCTCCTCCCAGCTCTGCTGCTGCCCTCATGATAAGTTCCCATGCAGAGGCATTTGTGTCCTTTCCTGTCAGCAGACAATCCTACTCTATTAGTCTCCAATAATGTTGCAACCGAAAAGCAAGAGGGCAAGATGGCTGATCCTGTTTCTAGGAGGAGACTCCTCAGCCCTCTCATGACAATCCTGCATGCCACGGGGTGTAGTGAGAAGCTGCTTTAGCCTCACCATAGAATGTACTGTTTTGTGTTTTTCATAGGCTGATAGAGTCTTACCCTTTAAACATTTATATGAAGAAGGAGAGTTTTTCAAGTGAGTGCTCTAAGGTGACTTGCTTTCATCCACCCACAGGAAGAAGCAGTTATAACTCTTGGAGGAAAAAAAAGGTTCTCATCAGTTACCTTGAAATAGATTTTTGCTATTTAAACTAGTTATTTTTAATAAACTTTAGTTTTTCTGTCACCTCACCTATATCACCAAACCTAATGATGAAAAGCATAGCCTTGAAAACCTTTAAGTATTAACGTGGTGAAAGATATCACTACGCTTTAAACATTGTTACATTTTTCAAAAAGGCATTATTTAAATATATAATTTTATATTGGTTTGTATCGGTGTATACCAAATTATTATAAACTTGGTGGCATAAAACTACACCCAATTATTAGTTCATGATTCTGTAGGTCAAGTTCTGCGTGAGCTCTCCTGGTTCTCTGCTTATAGTTTCACAGCTCCTAAATCAAAGCGCATCTGGACTGGTCTAATGTCTGCAGGCTCTGAGGAACAATCCCCTTTCAAGCTCATTCACATTGTTGGCAGAATTCATTTGTAAGGCTGAGGTCCCTGTGGTCTTCCTAGCTGCTGGTTGGGGGCCGCTGTCAGCTCCTCCAGGCAGTTTTCAGGTTATATTCATGCGGTCCTTGTCTCCGTATTCAAACAAGCAAGCGTGTAAGTCCTTGTCACACTTGGAATCTCTTTGACTACCTCTTCTGCCTCAATGCTAGAACACTCTATACTTTTAAAGGGCTCATTTGACCAGGTGAGGCCCACCTGACTAACTTTCCTTTTGTCATGTAATGAAGCAATCATGGGAGTGATGCCTATTCATAGGTTGCACCCACGCTTGAAGGAGAATTGATCATACAAGGGCAAATGTCACTGGACATCATTTTAGAATTCTGCCTACCACAATGTATAAATGTTTAAAATGCGGTTTACTGATACTTCTCCAAATTCTTGGTCTTGGAATTCCAATTGTTTTAATTACATTTTTTTTTCCTTTAAGTAAATACTTACATTAACTCCTCTTCGCTGACAAACTTTCTGGAGTCAAGCAGAAATCTCAATATATCCTCCATCTGCTTGATTTCGATATCTTCTCCTGTGTTGTAAAGCCAGTATAGACGTAGAAGAAATCTGAGTGTCAGGATTGATTGATTTATTTTTTAAGTTCCAGAAATATAACTAATAGGAGGGCCTTGGTGACATGGTACTGATTTTTTATTTTATTATTTTTATTTTTTTAGCTGGAGTCTTGCTCTGTCACCCAGGCTGGAGTGCAGCGGTGGTATCTTGGCTCACTGCAACCTCCGCCTCCCGGGTTCAAGCGATTCTCCTGCCTCAGCCTCCTGAGTAGCTTGGATTACAGGCGCATGCCACCATGCCAGGCTAATTTTTGTATTTTTAGTAGAGACGAAGTTTCACCATGTTGGTCAGGCTGGTCTCAAACTCTTGACCTCATGATCTGCCCCCCTTGGCCTCTCAAAGTGCTGGGATTACAGGTGTGAGTCACCGGACCCGGCCACATAGTACTAATCTTATTTGTTTTGTTTTCTTTTTGAGACAGGGCCTACGTCTGTCACCCAGGCTGGCGTGCAGTGGTGCGATCACAGTTCACTGTAGCCTGGGTCTCCCTGGCTCAGGTGATTCTCCCACCTCAGCCCCCTGAGTATCTGGGACTACAGGTGGATGCCACCACCCCAGCTAGTTTTTGTATTTTTAGTAGGATGGGTTTTCTCCATGTTGCCCAGGCTGATCTCAAACTTCTGAGCTCAAGAAATCCACCCACCTTGGCCTCCCAAAGTGCTGGAATTACAAACGTGAGTCACTGCTCCTGGCCTATAGTACTAAACTTAAACTGAAGGTCTGTATTTTTTTTTATTTCCTCTGCTTCTTGGGAATATGGTGGGAAAGTCATCAAATTTCTTCCATTTTGTTTCCCACCATGGGATAACTACTTGACTCAACAATATTTACCTAATAGTCTACATTTTCTTTATAGACCTACAATTCCTGCTCTGTCATACACTAAATTTCTATATATTTATGAATCTGTTTGCAGGATCTTCATTCTCTTTCATTCATCTATTTATTTACATGGCATCAATACTACCCAACCTGAATTTTTGGAGGTTTATAAGAAATATTGATATCTGAAAAGGTTACTTCATCCCACTGGACTTGTTTTTATTCTTCTGGAGTGTTTAAGCTATGTTTGGCCATTTGCACTTTCACATAAGTTTTAGAATCAATTTGCAAGTTCCACAAAAATATTTTGCAATTGCATTGATTCTCTATATTAACTAAGGAGAATTGAAACCTTTTTGATATTGAGTCTTCTTAGTTACGAACATAATGTATTATACACCAAAAGTTATCTGAGACAGATCTCAATCAATTTAGAACGTTTATTTTGCCAATGTTAAGGATGTGCCTGTGACATAGTCTCAGGAGATCCTGATGACATGTGTCCAAGGTGGTCAGGGTACAGCTTGCTTTTATACATTTTAAGGAGACATGAGACATCAGTTCGGTCTGGTAAGATGGGACAACTTGAGGTGGGGGCTTCTAGGTCATAAGCAGATAAGAGACAAAAGATTGCATTCTTTTGAGTCCTTGATCAACCTTCTATTGAATACACAATTTACTTCTGTCTGTCCTTCGTCCACAGGAATTTCTTCGTGGGCAAATCGTGAAGGAGGTATGTAGCTTTTTATCTCTGTAGCTATCTTGTTTAGGAATAAAACAGGAGGCAGTTTTACCTGACATAGTTCCCAGCTCGACTTTTCCCTTGGCTTTGTGATTTGCAGGAAAGGGAAAGGAGGGTCCCATGATTTATTTTCCTTTCACAGTATTTCCAAATGTAATGTGATTTTCTTTCATGTCATTGAATTCTTTAAATATAATTTTATTCATAATGGTGTTGTATATTATTTAAAATTGTACTATCTTATTTTTTGTTATATAAATAGTATGCTTATTAAAATTTTTTTTCTAATTATTCTTGGCTATGTAGAAAAGGTCAAATGCTATATGCTGATTTTGTATTCTGCAAATTTTCTAATTATCTTATTAATTTTTATATTCCGGTGGTAGATTCCTTTGAATTTTTATGTATACAATAATAAAATCATTATAGTTTCAATTTATTTCTTTCTTTCCTATTCTTATAGCCTATCATCTATCTATCTATCTATCTATCTATCTATCTATCTATCTATCTATCTATCATCTGTCATTGTATTGTTTAGGAACTCCAATGCCAGGTCCAACAGATGTGGTAATAACAGGTATGTTAGTAAGCTAGGGCTGCCATAACAAAAAACTACAGACTGGGTGGCCTAAACCACAGAAATTGATTTTCTCACAATTCTAGAAACCAGAAGTTTGAGATCAAGGTGTACAGGGTTGGTGCCTATGAAACTGTGAAATATATATTTGGTCTTCATTCCCCATTTCTCAACATACAGCTCTTGGAATCTCCAGAGTGATAATGCTAATCAGAGGACAGGTGGCTGGGGACCCCTGAACAGTGAGGATAGGGAAGGTTGCCAGAAAGAACAAGGCAGGATTAGAGAGCTGGAACTTTTAGCTTCACCCTCCAACCTCTGGGAAGAAGAGATAGGCTGAAGGTTAAGTTGATCACCAGTGGTCAATGATGTAATCATTGCCTATATAATGAAGCCTTCATAGAAACTCAAAAGGACAGGGTTCTGAGAGCTTCCTGACTGCTGAACACATGGGGGTTCCTGAAGGGTTGTGCAGTCAGAGAGGGCACAGAAACTTCACATCCCTTCTTTGAAAACTTGCCCTGCACAAATCTTCCATCTGGCTATTTATCTACATCCTTTGTAATATCCTTTATA
Organism: Mandrillus leucophaeus; assembly: GCF_000951045.1. Lineage (NCBI taxonomy): Eukaryota > Metazoa > Chordata > Mammalia > Primates > Cercopithecidae > Mandrillus > Mandrillus leucophaeus. Next base: position 3,001,184 of record NW_012102687.1, on the reverse strand, counting down.
ATAATTGGATAAACACTGTCAATTGCTTTAGCAAATGAATCAAACCTGTGGAAAGAGTTGTGGGGACCCTAAATAGAAAGTTGGTAAAAATTTCCAGAGGCCTGAACTCGTGACTGGCTTGGGGACTGTCTTGTGGTCTGAGTCCTTAACCTGTGGGATTTGATGCTATCTCCAGTCTCCAGGTAGATAGAATATAGGACAATCAGCTGGCGTATACTGCAGAAATGGTTGCTGGTGGGAGAAATACTCACACATTTTGATGACCAGAGATGAAGTGTATTGAGTAGTTGTGTGAGAGTAAAGAGTAGAGAATAGGAAAAAAGTATTTTTTTTTTCATATATCCCTAATAGTATCTTCTAGGGCTTTTCCCCTTGACTTGTAGAGGGCTGTCTTCTGCTGTCTTCACGCAGTTCTCCCTGTGAGTGTGTCTGTCTCCTAACCTCCTCTTCTTATAAAGACACTGATCATATAAGATGGGGGCTCATCCCAATAACCTCATGCATTAGTTTGTTTTCACACGGCTGTAAAGAACTGCCCAAGACTGGGCAATTTATAAAGGAAAGAGGTTTAGTTCCACATGACTGGGGAGGCCTCAAGAAACTCACAATCACGGCGGAAGGTGAAGGGGAAGCAAGGCACCTTCTTCACAAGGCAACAGGAAGGGGAGTGAATGCAGGAGGAACTAACAAACACCTATAAAGCCATCAGCTCTCATGCGAACCCACTCACTGTCACGAGAACAGCATGGGGAAAACTGCCCCCCATGATACAATCACCTCCACCGGGTCTCTCCCTCAACATGTGGGGGTTATGGGGATTATAATACAATATGAGATTTGGGTAGGGTCACAAAACCTAACCATATCACCTCATTTTAACTTAATTACCACTTTAAAGACCCTATCTTTACATACTTTCTGAGGCATGGGGTTTAGAACTTCAACATGAATTTTATGAGAACACAACGCAGCCCATAACAGCAAATATTCTTGTCTTCTTTCTGATTTTTAAAACAACTGTTTTAACATTTCCCAGTTATATAGAAGATGTCGATTTTAGTTAAATGGTGTTGGGGTGCAGAAGATGTTGGCAGGCTGAGAATTTTGAAAATTGAGAGACCTCAGAAATAAGCTTCAGAACCAGCTGGGTGCCGTGGCTCATGCCTGTATTCCCAATACTTCGGGAGGCCAAGGCAGGCGGATCATCTGGGGTCAGGAGATCGAGACCAGTCTGGCCAACATGGTGAAACCCTGTCTCTACTAAAAACACAAAAATTAGCCTGGCATGGTGGTGCATGCCTGTAATCCTGGCTACCCAAGAGGCTGTGGCAGGAGAATCACTTGAACCTGGGAGACAAGGTTGCAGTGAGCAGAGATCGTGCCACCGCACTCTAGCCTGGGTGACAGAGAGAGACCCTGTCTCAAAAAAAAAAAAAAAAAAAAAAAAAAAAAAAAGAAGAAAAAAGGAAAGAAAGAAAAGAAAAAACAGAAATAAGCCTCAGAACCAAGTTATCTCTCTAATCTTCCTCTGCTTCCCTGTCTCTGTTCTTCCTCACCGCACCGAGAGGGACTCTCTCTAGAATTTTTTTCTCTAAAAATGCTTCTTTCCAAAAGAAATACAATTATTTTAAGGTATCCTCCCTAGCAATCTCATCAAATAACCAGAGTGATCAACCACTGGAGAAGAGAAGAGATTGTGAGTCATCAGACTGATTTTTCATCTGTTCTTCTGAAGGCACTCTGAGAGATTACCTGGCGGACTTCATCTGCATAATAAGACAATCTTTGTTCCTGTGCAGCTCTGCCTGTCCCCTTCTCATAACTTGTCTCATCTAGCTTCCAAATACAATCGTTTACAAAATAATATCTGCCTCCCAGGGATTCATATATCTCCTGTGAAGAGAGTGTTTAAGTCTTGACCATCTGGCCCCTCTTTGAGTCTCATTCTTTGTGTATGGCTTCTGTGTTTATGCACATTAAATAAACTTTGTGTATCCTTTTCACTTATTAACCTGACCTTTGTCAGCTCCTTTTCAGTGAACCTTTAGAAGGTGGAGGAGAAGCTTTCCCTTGGCCCCTGGATTAGACGTTATCAGTTTTCAAAGAAGTGACTTTATTAACCTTGTGTCTCTATAAAGAAGTTATTCTTTATCTCTAATAATTCATTGTACCTTAAATTCTATTGTTTTAAATTAATATAGCTATGCTGACTTAATTTTTATTAGAATTGCCAGATATTTATATTTTCCATTATTTTATTTCCAATATTTCTGTCTTTAAGTTTTAGATGTGTCTACAGCAGCAGTTCTCAAACCTAAGGGTATATCAGGTTCACCTGGAGAGTTTTTTAAAGCACATATTTTTGGGTTCCTCTCCCAGAGCTTCTGATTGAGTAGGTCTGGAGTGGGGCCCAAGAATTTGAATTTCTAACACATTCCATGTGATACAGAGGCTGCTGGTCTAGACGCTACACTTTTATAACCACTGGCCTATTTTAAAAAAAAAATCTAGTCACCAATTTTTGTCTTCTTCTAAAAATACTTTTTAAACACTTAAATATATTAAACACATAGAAACATGTATAACTCATGTACATATACTTTAATAAATTATCCCAAGTTGGAAACACCTATATATACACTACATAGATCAAAATGTAGATGTAGAGAATTTCCAGCACACCATTAGCCTTGTTAGAGCCTCTTCTAATTTCGGTCTCTATCCCTTTTCCCAAAGGTAACCACTGTCCTTAATTCTGACACTATTAGTTTTTCAACTCTATTGTAATGGAATCATGTGGTATGTAATCTTTGATGTCTGCCTCTTCTTTTGCTCAAGATTTATGTTTTGAGTATCATTCATTTTGTTGCAAATAGCAAGTATTTCCTTAATTTTCCTTTCTGTACTATATTTCATTATATATATGACCATTACTCTTACAAATAATAGCACTATGAACATTCTTATGCACAATTTTTCTTGCACATGTGAAGGCATTTCTTTTGGTCATGGGGTATGTATACATTGAAATGTAGTAGATAATGTAAAAATTTCCAAAGAGTTTATACCAGTTTATATAACCTTTACTGTAATCACCCAATGGTTTCTTCCTGCCCATCACACAAAGAAAATAAAATCACTGAGACTGCAGCATTATAGGAGAGAATTTAATTGACATGAGGCTGGCTATGCAGGAGAATTAGAAGTATGATTGAAATCAGTCTTCCGGGAGGCTCAGAGGTTAAGGTTTTTTATGGACAATCTGGTGGGCAGGAGGCTAGTGAATGGGTGCTGCTGATTGGTTAGGGATGAAATCATAGAACTGTGGAAAACAGTCCTCCTGTGCTGAGTGGGCCTACAGGACTGGTTAAGTCATGAGTCATGGGTCTGGGCGGGGTCAATTGGTGGCCAAAAAGTCTGAAAAAAAATCAAAACACTAATCTTAAGTTCTACAATAGTGATGTTATCTATAGGAGAAAATGGGGAAGTCACAGACCTTTTTATTTATTTATTTAGAGATAAAATCTTATTCTGTTGCCCATGCTGGAGTGCAGTGGTGCGATCTCAGCTCACAGCAACCTCTGTCTCCCAGGTTCAAGTGATTCTCCTGCCTCAGCCTCCCAAGTAGCTGGGATTAAAGGTGTATGCCACTGCACCTGGCTAATTGTTTTGCATTTTTCGTAGAGACAGGGTTTTACCGTATTGGCCAGGCTGGTCTTGAACTCCTGACCTCAAGTGATCTGCCCGCCCCTGCCTCCCAAAGTGCTAGGATTATAGGTGTAAGCCACCACACCTGGTTGGAAGTCACAAATCTTGCGACTTCTGGCCATATGACCTCTGAGCAGTAAGGGATAGTAGAAATTATGCCTACATCTTATCAGAATTCATGCCCCATCTCCTAATCCCAACCTTGTGGCCTTTCGTTAGTTTTATAAAGGCAATTTAGTTTGGGGAAGGGCTATTATCGTCCTAGCTTTAATGTTAAACTATAAACTAAATTCCTCCCCAAATTAGCTTGGCCTATGCCCAGGAATGACCAAGGATATCTTGGAGGTCAGAAGCAAGATGGAGTCAATTATGTCAGATTTCTCTTACTGCCATACTTTTGCAAGGGTGTTTTTTTGTTTGTTTTTGTTTTTGTTTTTTTGAGACAGAGTTTTTCTCTTGTTGCCCAGGTCGGAGTGCAATGGCGCAGTCTTGGCTCATTGTAACCTCTGCCTCCTGGGTTCAAGTGATTCTCATGCCTCAGCCTCACAAGTAGCTGGGAAGGCATCCACCACCATGCCCGGCTAATTTTTGTATTTGTAGTAGAGGTGGGGTTTAACCATATTGACCAGGCTGGTCTCAAACTCCTGACCTCAGGTGATCTGCCTGTCTCAGCCTCCCAAAATTCTGGGATTACAGGCATGAACCATCGTGCCTGGCTGTAAAGGTGGTTTTATGATCATATATAAAATTACCACTGTGTCTATATTCTTGCCAACATTTGTGTATTTTAAAAAATTAACTATTCTGGTCAATATGTAGTGGCATCTCATTGAAATTGTATTTCTTTTGATTACTTATGAGTTTGCATTCTGTTAAATATACTTATTGGCTATCTAAAGAACCTGTTTGGGTTGGTGGCTATCCACGTCTCTTGTCAAACTAAAAAAGAGTACATTGGCAATCTTTTAAAACATTTCGATAGTTCTTAATATATTCTGGATATGATCCCCTTGTTGGTTTCAAGATATGGGGGAGAAAACAATTTCTTTTCTTTTCTAGGTTCTTAGTTGAGACACTCTCCTGAAAACAAATGTCATATTAATTAAAGAAAAACAGAAGTTAATTAACACATGGTGTGCCCAGCAGGTAGGAAAGGCCTCAGTTCAAAAGTATTTCTCTTTTAAGGCAATGGCTTAGAGACCTTGCTTGAACAGTATTTTCATAAAGAGCCATACATTCTATGTAGTGACAAGACAAAGAAGAGAGCAGTTCAAGTCTTTGAAAAGGTAGGACTATGTGGGAAAGTTGTAAAATCTGTCCCCAGATTACTCTGGTGCCTTTGATGCCTTCTCTGGGCTGATAAACAAGTGCAGTTTCCAGTATGAAAGGATTTATGTTTTGCCATCAGGAAAATAGAGGCTGAGGCGGAGTGTTCGCCTGTGCTTTTAATGCCTTTAAATTAACAGTCCTCAATATTTTGGGGAAATATTTTGGTTTGCTTCAATGTGTTACAGATGTCTTTCCTACTCAGTGACTTGCATTTTTATTTGCTTAATGGTGCCATTTATGAACTGAAAATACTAGTTTTACTATAGTCTAGTTTGTTGATTTTTAAATTTATGGTTAATGATTTTTAAGACAGTGTTTAGTTATCTCCTTAAAGCCCGCTTATTTCACTTTCCTCAATGCATAGTCACCCTGGAAAATGGTGACAGATTCTTTTAATGAAGGCTAGGAAGCAGATGTACGGTACTAGTTTTCAGCTGGCAAAGAGGGTCTTTCCTCAAAGGAGACTGTTTGGATGGCTCTGGGTCTGTCACTGATGAATGTACTGGATTTTGCTTGTGGGGCTGCAAGTCCCTATTGTGGTAATTCAAATCAGACTCGAATTTACCAGATCTAGAGCTTTTCTTCTATGCAAGTCAAGCAACGCTTCAATAAACAGCCATTTATTTCTGTTTTAGAGACACTACAACCTATTAGCTAATGTCAAAGATTCCTCTAGACCAATCAATTCTGAGTACTGCTTTGTCTCTGTTGTTCATGATAGTAAAAATACTCACTTTATCTCTGCTAATTAGGTGTCTGCACTTGGCTGCTGTCACTATGGGATCCTGTCATCAGTGAGTTTAGAGAGCCTACCTTGGGGCAGCAGTCAGCACTGTCATTTCTGGCCTACTGAGAATGGCCAGCACAGCTATTTAAAAATGCTGGTGCTCTCCTCACAAATGTATTTCTCACAGTCTTGGTGAAGGTTGTGTCTTCTTAATCTTCTCAGGAGAATGAGTGAACTAATTACACACTATAAATCTACTCCAGCATTCCAATCTTCTTGAGTCTTTAAAACCTTCCCCATTCGTTCTAAGAATTGTTGGTCTCAGGATCCCTTGATAGTCTTAAAAATTATTGAAGAATTCAAGGACTGTGGGATATTGATATTTATCAAAAGAGAAATTAAAATTGTCAAAATTTAAAAATGTTTATCACTAATTAATCTTGAATAACATTAAACTCATTACATATTGATATAAATACCTGTTTTTAATAAAAGTAACTGAATTTTCAAAATCAATACTGAAAAAAGTCATGTTGTTTTATATTTTTAAAAATCTCTTTAACATGTGGCATAATAGAAGGTAATTAGATTCTCCTATCATCTCGTGCAATCTTTTGAGGTAAGTTATTTTTGGCTGGAGTATATGAAGAAATTGATGCACATAGATATTTACTTGGAAAAAGTGAGAAGATACTGAAATAGCCTTCTCAGATAATTGTGAATACTCTACAGTTGGTACTGCACAAGATGGAGGCATGGTAATTTCTTTCTTTTCTCTTTTTTTTTGAGACATGGTCTCATTCTGTCGCCCAGACTGGAGTGCAGTGCCACTATCTTGGCTCACTGCAGACTCTGCCTTCTAGGCTCAAGCAGTCCTGCCACCTCAGCCTCCCTAGTAGTTGGGACTACAGGTGCTCACCATCACACCCAGATAATCTTTGTATTTTTTGTAGAGTTGGGTTTTCTCCATGTTACCCAGGCTGGTCTTGAACTCCTGGGCTCAAGCAATCCTCCCACCTTGGCCTCCCAAAATGCTGGGATTACATATGTGAGCCACCACTCCTGGCCCAATAGTGGTTTCTTAAAAGTTAATTTTATTGTGACAATAAAGCCATGTAAATATACTTTTGTATTCTGTAACATTAACATTTTTCTGTCTTACATTTTGAATGCAGTACTAACTCATGCATGATTTTGTAGTATCATGCACAGATTCTCTGTGTTGTGCAAATTTTCCAAATATTGACACATTTCAGTATGTAATATCAAAAATTAACGTTTATGTATACCACCAGTAGTTCAAATTCTTTATGCATATGTGTGTGAAATATACACAAAATATTAAAAATACATGTACTAAATAGTAAAATTTTATGGATTTTTGCTGATTTATCAAAGACATTTCAAAGTGAAACTGGCATTTTTATTACAAGTTTGTGGTTATAAAGAATATAATGATGATTAATACAGTTTAGTGCCACTGCTGTGATTCATGGTAAGATGTCAGCAGTTCTACTCACAGTTTATTTTTCATCATCAATGCAAATGTCAAGACAGTGAAAAAACAAATAATGTATTAGTACTATTATGAAATTACTTTTTGATTCTGCAAACCTCATACAAGGTTCTCAGAGACTCCCAGGCATCTGTGGACAACACTTTCAGAATTGTTGCTCTACAGTATATCAAGAGAGTTTTAGAATTTTAACTTTATTTAGTTTACACTGTTAAAGATAAACAGCTGCATACTGGTGAGACTGATAACATATTTTAATTGGTAATATACTACTGCAATAGAGAAAAGAATCCAGTGTGAATGGAACATAGCTTCAGTTTGCACGGCGGTGACTGTGTGTTTTAAAGAGAATGAGTGAATGGGGAGAGTGAGCAGAGGCTCAGTAGATTCAGGGAAGTGAAAAATTACAAAAAGTAGGAATGGGCCGTTGGTCCATGTGAAACCTATCTGGGTTTGACACCAGGCCTGATTGAAGTTTTAAGCTCCTACCTTCCACAGAGACTAGGAGACAGGATTCCTATCTTCAGGAGCTGGTTGGAAAAAACAGTAAATTATTTTGGTATCTTTGTATTTTCTCATGTGGGTACTTTGGGCGGGACTAGAGTCATTCTAGGGAGATGGCCTTGAGGGATTAGAAAATATGTTAGTGATTTGCTCAAGTCTTTACAAGCCAAGGTTGAGGCCTAGTTGGGAAGAGGGCTCAGAGGAGCTTGGCTAGAGTTTGGTCAAGGAGAGAATTTTTGCCAAGGCTTCCACTGGCTCCAAGTTTCTGTCAACTGACCCAGAAAAATGTTAGAGCTCCTTCCAGACACTTACTGACCTAGTTGTTCTGGAATCTCTCCTTAGTGAGCCCATATTAATAACTTGAGCTTGGTCCAACATGACATTTCTTCCCCTAGACCAACATTGTTACCCAATTGAACTTGGGCTGCCTGCCTGGCATAGCAAAACCAAACACTGGCATCAGGATTGCAGTGAGAAAAAGTGAGGCAAAAATTTTCCCTCATTCTAAGACATTT
>NW_012102687.1:2986101-2986730 GCF_000951045.1 Mandrillus leucophaeus | reverse complement strand
GGCTTTGCATCCTCATAGCTTAGCTCCCACTTATGAATGAGAACATACGACGTTTGGTTTTTCATTCCTGAGTTACTTCAGTTAGAATAAGAGTCCTTAATATCATATATATATATACACACACACACACACACCACAGTTTCTTTATCCATTCATTGATTGATGGACATTTGGGTTGGTTCCACATTTCTGCAATTGCAAATTGTGCTGCTATAAACTTGCGTGTAAAACTACTTTTTTTTTTTTTTTTTTTTGTATAATGACTTCCTTTCCTCTGGGTACTCAGTAGTGGGATTGCTGAATCAAATAGTACTTCTACTTTTAGTTCTTTAAAGAATCTCCAACTGTTTTCCATAGTTGTTGTACTAGTTTACATTCCCACCAGCAGTGTAAAACTGTTCCCTGTTCACTGCATCCACACCAACATCTACTATTTTTTTGATGTTTTGATTATGGCCTGTCTTGCAGAAGTAAGATGGTATCACATTGTGGTTTTGGTTTCCATTTCCCTGATCATTAGTGATGCTGAGCAGTTTTTTCACATGTTTGTTGACCATTTGCATATCTTCTTTTGAGAATTATTTATTTGTGTACTTAGCCACTTTTCGATGAGGGTTTTTTTTTTTTTT
>NW_012102687.1:2972706-2982776 GCF_000951045.1 Mandrillus leucophaeus | reverse complement strand
TGTTGCAATTGCTTTTGGTGGTTTTGTCATGAAATCTTCGCCTGTTCCTGTGTCTAAAATGGTCTTGCCTAGGTTGTCTTCCAGGGTTTTTATAGTTTGGGGTTTTACACTTAAGTCTTTAATCCATCTTGACTTGATTTTTGTATATGGTGTAAGGAAGGGGTTCAATTTAAATTGTTTGCATATGGCTGGCCAGTTATCCCAGCACATTCTCACTTATAAGTAGGAGCTAAATGATGAGAAGACGTGGGTACCCAGAGGGGAACAGAAGACACTGGAGCCTCCTGGAGGGTGGAGGGTGAGAGGAGGGAGAGGATCAGGAATAATAATTAATGGGTACTGGAGTTAATACCTAGGTGATAAAATAATCTGTACAGCAAACCCCCATGACACAAGTTTACCTGTATAACAAACTTGCACATGTACCTCAGAACTTAAAAGGTTAAAAGAAAAAAATGAGGCACTTCTTGCAGGGCACTAAACAAGGAGAATTGGGCAACTAATGCTTAAGACCCAAACTCCCTCACGGCTTACAGGGAGGAGTTTTTTAAAGGCAGGAAAGCAGAGGTTATAGGAAAAGTCATAAATTATGCATGGAGGCCATACATTACTTTGAACTAAAAAGTTGGGACACCTCAAAGTGGAAGCCACAGGTTATAGATTTTCTGATTTGCAACTGGTTAAGGAGGTGGAGTTTTATCTAAAAATTTGGGGTCAACAAAAGGAATGCTGGGATCTTGCCTGTGGGGATGACTTCTTTCCAGCTCCTCAGGAGGAAATTTAGAACACAGAATAGTGGTTAGAGTTCATTCCTCAGCTCCCCCTTATCTGAAGTCTATGTGCCAATGGATAGCATTTTTAATTTGGTAAGGTCTGCGTTTCTGAAAACAACTCAGAATTATATGTTAAGATGTTATTTTTAGTTTCTTTTCTATTTTTTTTTCTTCTTTAGAGACAGGGTCATGCTCTCACCCAGGCTGGAGTGCAGTGGCCTGATGATAGCTTGCTGTAACTTCAAATTCCTGGGCTCAAGCCAGCCTCCTGACTCAGCTTCCTGAATAGCTAGGTCTACAGGCGCACACCACCATGCTTGGCTAATGTTTCTACTTATATTTTGGAGAGATTGGATCTCACTAGTTGCCCAGACTGGTCTAAAGCCCCTGGCCCTAAGTAATCCTCCTGGCTTGGCTTTATTTTTAGTTTCTATGGGAAATCAAATGTCTCATGACTTTAGCATCCTTGGTTATTGTTTTAAGCTATTGTTAACTTCTGGCTTATCAGGTTGCTCATTTACTTTTCAAGGCTAGCTAGGTGTCTGGACTTTGCCATGAAGGTACCCAAGAGTTTCCTTTATTTTCATGCTTGAATGAGTAGCTGCCCAACAGGCACCCAATAAGGGGTCCTGTTCCATCTCAACATCTTTATGACCCACTCATCGGTGCTATCCAGATTTCTGTTGATATAAAATGTCAAAATCCTGAATTCCTCTGACGTGTTTTATACCTCCTTACTGATCATGCTTTTACTTTCTTCTCATTAAAAAATACCCAAATTCTATTTTTTCCTTCTTTCACACACCACTCAATACAATACTTCTGACACCAGATGTGTAGGAGTTTTTCCTCACACACCAAACAATTCCCTGGCAGGATTCGCCTGGGTGTTCTATAGTTCATTTCAATTCTGATACTATCTACCTGTAGTTAGCATTGGATCCACATACTAAGTGCTCAGTCCCAGAAGACTGTCCCTTACTTCAGATGCCAGTTTCAAGTTCCAGACTGTGACTCGTGCTTCTCATCAACCAGCTATCAATTGGAGGTTCCCACTACCTTCTTCCTGGGTTGCGTTAATTGCTGGAGTAGCTCACAGAACTCTGGAAACCACTTTACTTAAGTTTACTGGTTTACTGTAAATTATATTACAAAGGATATGGATGAACAATCAGCTGAAAGAGATGCATAGGGCAAGGTATTGGGTGGAGATGGAGCTTCCCTGTCCTCCTAGGATGCACCACCCTCCAGGAACCTCATGTGTTTGGCAATCTGAAAGCTGCCATGACCCTGTCCTTTTTGTTTTTTATGGAAGATTGATTGATTACATGACTGATTATAGGCATAATTGATTACATCATTGGCCATTGGTGCTCAACACAATCTTAATCCCTCCCTGGAGGACTGCCAGTAGGACAGAAAATTTCCACTCTCTAATCACATTGTTGATTCCCTTGACAACCAGCCTCCATCCAGAGACTATCCAGGAGCCCTCATCCAGTCTTCTTGTTAGCATGCAAAAAGACACTTAGCACTTTGCAGATTCCAAGGGTTTTGGGAGCTATGTGCCAGGACCCAGGGGCAGAAACCAAATATATATTTCTTATTACATCATAGTATCACATTTACCCTCTGGCCTCTTCTAAGATTTGTCTGCTTGTAGTTCTAGAAACAATGAAAAATGGAGGAGTTAGGTTAAGAGAAAGGCTACAATCCTTTGTAAGGCAACTTCCTTACAGGTGAGGCTATAACAGTTTAGGCAAGGGAAAATCAATTTTCTCAGATAGAAATGGAAGTGCTTTTTTATCCACCATTGGCAAAGGAGGCAGCAGAATTTGGGGTTTCAGGTGTTTCAGGTTTATGAGAATCTTCAACGAACCTGCCCTGATATTTGGGGTCCTGTCCTTCCTAAGAGACCCTGTGAGTTTGGAAATTCAATTTGTACCATAAGTTAATCACCTGCAAGTTTACTTTTTGATATGGTTTAAAGAAATATTAGCCCTTCAGCTACAGGAAATACAGTTTCTTTTAGGGTTATCGTAAACGATTCACTTATCCAGAACTTGAGCTTGAATTTTTTTTTTTTATTTCCATACGTTATCGGGGAACAGGTGGTGTTTGGTTACATGAGTAAGTTCTTTAGTGATGATTTATGAGATTTTGGTGCACCCATCACCTGAGTAGTATACACGGCAACCTATTTGTAGTCTTTCATCCCTCACTCACTTCCCACCCTTTCCCTCCGAGTCCCCCAAATCCATTGTGTCATTCTTATGGCTTTGCATCCTCATAGCTTAGCTCCCACTTATGAATGAGAACATACGACGTTTGGTTTTTCATTCCTGAGTTACTTCAGTTAGAATAAGAGTCCTTAATATCATATATATATATACACACACACACACACACCACAGTTTCTTTATCCATTCATTGATTGATGGACATTTGGGTTGGTTCCACATTTCTGCAATTGCAAATTGTGCTGCTATAAACTTGCGTGTAAAACTACTTTTTTTTTTTTTTTTTTTTGTATAATGACTTCCTTTCCTCTGGGTACTCAGTAGTGGGATTGCTGAATCAAATAGTACTTCTACTTTTAGTTCTTTAAAGAATCTCCAACTGTTTTCCATAGTTGTTGTACTAGTTTACATTCCCACCAGCAGTGTAAAACTGTTCCCTGTTCACTGCATCCACACCAACATCTACTATTTTTTTGATGTTTTGATTATGGCCTGTCTTGCAGAAGTAAGATGGTATCACATTGTGGTTTTGGTTTCCATTTCCCTGATCATTAGTGATGCTGAGCAGTTTTTTCACATGTTTGTTGACCATTTGCATATCTTCTTTTGAGAATTATTTATTTGTGTACTTAGCCACTTTTCGATGAGGGTTTTTTTTTTTTTTCTGATTTGTTTGATTTTGTTGCAGATTCTGTTTATTACTCCTTTGTTAGATGAATAGATTGTGAAGATTTTCTCCCACTCTGTGGGTTATCTGTTTACTCTGCCGACTGTTCTTTTTGCCATGAAAATGCTCTTTAATTTAGTTAAGGCCCAGCTATTTGTCTTTGTTTTTATTGCATTTGCTTTTGGGTTCTTGGTCATGAAATCCTTGCCTAAGCCAATGTCTAGAAGGGTTTTTCCAACCCTTGCAAAAGGATTGTCTTCTAGAAATTTTATAGTTTCAGTTCTAGATTTAAGTCCTTGATCCATCTTGAGTTAATTTTTGCATAATGTGAGAGACAAGGATCCAGTTTCATTCTCCTACATGTGGCTAGCCAATTATCCCAGCACCAATTGTTGAAAAGGGTGTCCTTTCCCCACTTTATGTTTTTGTTTGCTTTGTTGAAGTTCAGTTGGCTATAAGTATTTGGGTTTATTTTTGGTTTCTCTATTCTGTTCCATTGGTCTATGTGCCTATTTTTGTACCAGTACTATGCTGTTTTGGCCTCATAGTATCATTTGAAGTCAGGTAAGGTGATGCCTACAGATGTGTTCTTTTTGCTTAGCCTTGCTTTGGCAAGCAGGCTCTTTATTGGTTCCATGTGAATTTTAGGATTCTTTTTCTAATTCTGTGAATAATGATGGTGATATTTTGATGGGAATTGCATTGAATTTGGATACTGCTTTGGCAGTATGGTCATTTTCACAATATTAATTCTACACATCCGTGAGCATGGGATGTGTTCCTTTCGTTTGTGTTGTCTATGATTTCTTTCAGTAGTGTTTTATAGTTTTCCTTGCAGAGCTCTTTCATCTCCTTGGATAGGTATATTCCTAAGTATTTTATTTTATTGTTTTGCAGCTATTGTAAAAGGGATTTAGTTCTTGATTTGATTCTCAGTTTTGTTGCTGTTGGTATATACAGGAGCTACTGATTTGTGTACATTAATCCTGTATCTGGAAACTTTGCTGAATTATTTTACTAGTTCTAGGAGCCTTCTAGAAGAGTCTTTAGGGTTTTCTAGTTAAACAATCATATCATCATCAAACTGCGACAGTTTGACTTCCTCTTTACCAATTTGGATGCCCTTTATTTCTTTCTCTTGTCTGATTGCTGTGGCTAGAACTTCCAGTACCATGTTGAAGAGGAGTGGTAAGAGTGCGCATGTTCCAGTTCTCAGAGGGAATGCTTTCAGCTTTCCCCCATTCAGTATTATGTGGGCTGTGGGTTTGTCATAGATGGCTTTTATTACATTGAGGTATATCCCTTTTATGCTGATTTTGCTAAGAATTTTAAGCATAAAGGGATGCTGGATTTTGTCGAGTTTTTTTTTTGCATTGATTGAGATGGAGCTTGAAATTTAATGCTTGAAGCTTTAAAGATTTTTCTCACCCATTTTCTAGTGCCTTTAGAAGTACACAAACAACCTCCATTGTACTCTATTTTTTTCTAAAATGTTCAGTAATTGTAACTATTGGTTACCCTAAGCCCTGCCATTTATGAACTTGTTAGAGGTTTCTGGAAGTGCTGTTTTAAGAAATGAACTCCTTGAATGACATGGACTATACCAGTTTCCTTCGGCAATGTCATTAATGCCTTTAAATTTGATTGGATTAGAGAAAACACAGAACCTGTTCAGAGAACCCATATTTAAGGCTCTGTTTCCCTGAAACCACCTTTGTTACTATGTTAATCAGTTTGGGCTGTTACAACAAATTACCATAGATTGGTTGGTTTAAAAAATAAACGCTTGGTTTTCATAATTCTAGAGGCTGAAGGTGCCAGCATGGTCAGGTCCTTGTTGAAGACCGGCTTCCTGTTTTACAGAAAGTCATCTTCTTGCTGTGTCCTCACATGGTGGAAAGAGAGCTAGCTAGCTCTCTGATCTCTTTTTATTAGGGCACTAATCCTCCAAATACTGTCACATTGGGATTAGGGTTTCAACATATAAATTTTGGGGGCACACATTCAGTCCATTACAATTATAAATTTTGCATCAAATTTCATTCAGAGCTGCAGAACCTGTGTGAGTGACACAGAATAAGGGATTTGTTGTAGGCAGTAGACTTTATGTAATTGTGAGACATAGAGAAGATATTTTTAGAAAGAAAGTCATTGCCTCTGACACTGTTGAGGCACCTGAAGTCACTGTAAGTCAGCAAGGCCAACAACCAGGAAGGAAAGTTGGATAGGATGAGAGTGAAAGAGCAAGGATGCACTGAAATTCATGAGGACAAGCTGGACGTTATATCTGCCTCTCACCACCACGCCTGGCTAATTTTCTTCTTTTTTGTAGAGATAGGGTCTCGCTACAAATCCCAAGCAGTCTTAAATGCCCGAGCTCAAGCAATCCTCCTGCCTCAGTCTCCCAAAGTGCTGGCATTATAGGTGTGAGACACTGCTCCTGGCCTGGTGTTGCATTTATTTTCCCCTCATCTTTGTACCGTCCCAAATTCGCTCTGTGATAAATTCACCTAACTTAATCAATATGAGCTATTTTTTTTTTACTAATTTACCTATATTCATTTTTACTCAAAAAGATTTGAAGCCCTTTACCTGTGTGGCTGGAAAATATTATACAATATTAAACAATGTTTCCTCCATCCCAGCATTTCCTCCATTCTCCCTTTTACCTGCTTAAAACGTTATGCTGTACTGTGCTCATTGCTATTCGGAAGGCTGTAAAGTGAACAAGAAAACCCTTCATTGCTTTAGTTTCTGAAATTCTTATCCCATATTGGGCTCTCAGTGTGCCAGCTATATACAGACAGCTTGAGAGCATCCTGAAAAAAAGCACAACTCTTCCACTCTTCTTCTCATTTTTTTCCTCCATTTAAAAATGTTGTGCTATCTCAAAGCAATGAGAAATATTTGAGGTAATGGATATCCTAAATACCCTGATTTGATTGTTACACATTGTATACTTGTATCACAATATCACATGGACCCCATAGGTACGTACAATTACTATGTAATAAATAAATAATAAATAAATAACAATAATAAATAAAAATATTAAAAAATACAAAAATCTCCTACTTAAAAAATGCTGTCCTGAGAGTGGGTGGATAGATATGGAAAGGTCTCAGAGTCCTAGGATCTGGCAAGATCCTTCAGAAGTTAGGGGAATTTGGCTGCCAAGAGATTGAGCTGAAGTCCAAATCTCAAGGCTGTAGCCAGGCGCTGGAGAGGGGAGTAGCTGTAGGAGGGTGATTAGATCATCTGCATGATTTCCCTTGCACTAGGAGAGTGCTGGAACAGAACTCTGAGTCTTAGTCCATCAGCCATAGCACAGAAGTATGTAGAAATTCTCTGACCTGAAGGAGTCATTTGGATTAGTCATGAAGATACAATTTTTGGTGGATGGCTGCTTACACAGAGGATGCTGAAATGTAGACGTATTCCTTCTGAGACCCTGATATATTTCAAGCTCCTCAGAACTTAGACACACTCTAAAGAAATGGATGGAAATGAGAAAGCAAATAAAATTAAAGTCCCCACCAGCTTAGTAGAATAAATACCAAGATGAATTAACTTGAGCAATAATATAAAATGAATAATACTTTATTTCTAGCACACCTCAAGTTGAGGTTAGACATTTTTGCTACAGATACAGCCAAGCACTTTGGCTGGACAAGTACTTGTAGGTAAAATTGTTCATGAATGGCATTAGATGTCACCCTTCAATCAATATATTCATTTTCATTTCAGTCTTTGCCACGCCAGATAGAAGTATTTTGGATCTCTCCAGATGTATGAGTTTGAATATATAATTTTGCATAAGGGCAGAAAAGGGGTTTGGATCCTGAATTCCCTTCTTTCATAAAATTAAAAGACTTAGAAACATGCCTTAAACTGAGATGTTTCCTAATCAATGATGTGCTTTGGAAAACGACAATGTGAGCTTTTAAATGAGAAGTTGTTGAATTAAAGAGTTGTCTAGATACCCGACTTGTACTTATCACAAAGACAGGTGTTACGAGAAGGACAAATATATCCTTATGAACTTATTTGAAGTTGTTTTGTACCTTCTTCGCATCCATAGTAATGCTGAGGTTTGCATGGAGAAAAATGCCCATGGTTATGGCACAAAAATTAACTTTTTCCTTCTTCTGCACCACCCAAGAGAATCTGGAAATTTCCCATTGATAGTAACCTCTAATAAAGGAAGGAGTCTTTCTTGCTGATAAAGGAACTAAGTCGATCTACATCAGAGAGTACAGAGAGACACCCTGTGAAAGTAATGAAAGCAAACTGAGAATAAAAACAAAAAGAGAATAAAATGCCTAAGAATCCAATTTACAATCATAGTTGGGTAAGAAATATTTAAAGGTGTTCAGCAGAAGGATACAGCCACAGAGAGTAAGGAAAATGTGTGGAAGCAGAATGAGTATTTTTGTAAATGATGATGGGTATTATTTATTTGGATGCTTTGAATATTCTTTATTTTAAACTACATGTTAAGCTTCATTTGGGTTTATTGAATGCAACACCACCCCAGGACAGAAAAGTGTGGATCTAACATATATCATACAGCTTCATGTGTTGGAATTTAGAGTTGTGGCATTTTAGGCCAGGAAATTTTGCCATGAAATTATTACATCAAACATCTCCCTTTTCTACCTTAGTGGACTGGTGACACCAGCAGCAGGGACAGTGGTACTTCTTCAGCAACAACAGGTGGTCAAAGCAATCAAGTCCAGTCCAGAAGCCGTTTGTTGTGGGATCTGGCTTCCAAGTGAGAGTCTTTGTTTCTCCATTACCTTAGCAAGTGTCAGTGAATGATTCATGGGCCTGTGTAACCCTCTGGGGAATCCTGGAAAGTATTTGGAAAGAAAACTGGAAAAATTAGAAATTGTGCTAGTAATGTGAGAAGAATTTTCAAATTTACTGTAAACTGGGTATAAACATAAATGGGACCTAACCTGTAGATGTCAGTTGGCGCCATGATTGTTTGGTGATGTCTTCTATGACTGCCAAAAAATTTCAGGACATTTTATTCATGTTATTGTTTAAACCAAGAGTATAACTTAGACTATTTAGAAAATGAAATGTTCTGTCTTGTGAGATTTAAGTCAGTACAATTTTAGAGGTTTGCTACTGAAAATATAGTTTGAGACTTGTAATAGTTTATCTTCAACTCTCCCTTGGAGTGGTATTCAATGGTATAGCAAAGCTAGTGTAATCGCAATTATATGTTATGATAATGAAACATCATGTTTAGCTTCCTGTTTGCTACAGAAAATGGAAATGGGATATTCATCCAACTCAGATCCAACATAATGTCAAAATATAAAGCTATAAAGAAAGAGGTGAAAATCTATGCCTGCCTCATTCCTTAGGAAACTATGACTGACTTCAACAAATCTCCAAGTTCTTGGGACTCTAATGGGTGATTAACCTATAATTGCTAGCAACACTCATGAAGTTAGAAAATAGCTTCCTCACTAAATATGGAAAGGAAAAACTGGTACTAGCCTCTGCAAAAACACACCAAAATATAAAGATCAATGACACTATGATGAAACTGCATCAACAAGTGTGTGCTAGCTAGCATCATGATGACAGGATCAAATTCACACATAACAATATTAACCTTAAATGTAAATGGGCTAAATGCTCCGATGAAAAGACAGAGTCAAATTAGATAAAGAGTCAAGACCTACTGGTGCACTGTATTCAGGTGACCTATCTCACGTGTAAAGACACACACAGGCTTAAAGAGATAAAAGCTATTTATGACAAACCCACAGCCAATATCATACTGAATAGGCAAAAACTGGAAGCATTCCCCTTAAAAACTGGCACAAGACAGGGAAGCCCTCTCTCCCCACTCCTATTCAACATAGTGTTGAAAGTTCTGGCCAGGGCAATCAGGCAAGAGAAAGAAATAAAGGGTATTCAATTAGGAAAAGAAGAAGTCAAATTGTCCCTCTTTGCAAATGACATGATTGTCTATTAGAAAACCCTATCATCTCAGCCCAAAATCTCCTTAAGCTGATAAGCAATTTCAGCAAAGTCTCAGGATGCAAAATCAATGTGCAAAAATCACAAGCATTCTTACACACCAATAACAGACAAACAGAGAGCCAAATCATGAATGCACTCCCATTCACAATTGCTTCAAAGAGAATAAAATACCTAGGAATCCAACTTACAAGGGATATAAAGGACCTCTTTGAAGAGAACTACAAACCACCGCTCAATGAAATAAAAGAGGACACAAACAAATGGAAGAACATACCATGCTCATGGATAGGAAGAATCAATATTGTGAAAATGGCCATACTGCCCAAGGTAATGTATAGATTCAATGCCATCCCCATTAAGCTACCAATGACTATCTTCACAGAA
>NW_012102687.1:2962219-2971198 GCF_000951045.1 Mandrillus leucophaeus | reverse complement strand
AACAGACTTTAAACTGACAAAGATCAAAAAAGATTAAAAAAATACAAAGAAGGGCATTATATAATGATAAAGGGATCAATTCATCAAGAAGAACTAACTATCCTAAATATATATGCACGAAATACAGGAGCACCCAGATTCATAAAACAAGTTCTTAGAGACTTACAAAGAGACATAGACTCCCGCACAATAATAGTGGGAGACCTTAACACCCCATTGTCAATATTAGACAGATAAACCAGACAGAAAATTAACATAGATATCCAGGACTTGAACTCAGCTCTGGATCAAGTGAACCTAATAGACATCTACAAAACTCTCCACCCCAAACCAACAGAATATATATTCTTCTCAGTGTCATGTGGCACTTATTTTACAATCAGCCACATAATTGGAAGTAAAACACTCCTCAGCAAATGCAAAAGCACTGAAATCATAACAACAGTCTTTCAGACCACAGTGCAATCAAATTAGAACTCAGGATTAAGAAACTCACTAAAACCACAGAACTACGTAGGAATTGAACAACCTGCTCCTGAATGACTCCTGGATAAATAATGAAATTAAGGCAGAAATAAAGAAATTCTTTGAAACCAATGAGAACAAAGACACAACGTACCAGAATCTCTGGGACACAGCTAAGGAGGTGTTAAGAGGGAAATTTATAGCACTAAATGCCCACATCAGAAAGTTACAAAGATCTCAAACCGACACCCTAACGTCACAATTGAAAGAACTATAAAAGCAAGAGCAAACAAATCCAAAAGCTAGCAGAAGACAAGAAATAACTAAGATCATAGCAGAACTGAAGTAAAGACACGAAAAACCCTTCAAAAAATTAAGAATTCAAGAACAGTTTTTTTAACAAATTAACAAAGTAGAACACTAGCTAGACAAATAAAGAAGGGAAGAATCTAATAAACACAATAAAAATGATAAAGGGGCTATCACCACTGACCCCACGGAAGTACAAACTACCCTCAGAAAATACTATAAAGGCCTCTATGCAAATAAACTAGGAAATCTAGAAGAAATAGATACATTCATGGACACGTACAACCCTCAAGACTAAACAAGGTAGAAACAAATCCCTAAATATACCAATAACAAAGTTCTGAAATTGAGGCAGTAATTAATAGCCTACTAACCAAAAAAGCTCAGGACAAGGTGAATTAACAGTCAAATTCTACCAGAGGTACAGAGAGGAGCTGATACCATTCCTTCTGAAACTATTCCAAACAATTGAGAAGCAGTGACTCGTCCCTAACTCATTTTATAAAGCTCACATCACCCTGATACCAAAACCTGGCAGAGACACAGCAATAAAAGAAAACTTCAGGCCAATATCCCTGATGAACATCAATGTGAAAATCCTCAATAAAATACTGGCAAACCAAATCCAGCAGCACATCAAAAAGCTTATCCACCATGATCAAGTCAGCTTCATCCCTGGGATGCAAGCCTGGTTCAACACACACAAATCAATAAATGTAATCCATCATGTAAACAGAATCAATGACAAAAACCACATGATTATCTCAATAGATGCAGAAAAGGCCTTTGATAAAATTCAACATACCTTCATGTCAAAACTCTCAATAAACTGGGTATTGATGGAACATTTCTCAAAATAATAAGAGCCATTTATGATAAACCCACAGCCAACATCTTACTGAATGGACAGAAGCTGGAAGCATTCCCTTTGAAAACTGGCACAAGAAAAGGATGCCCTCTCTCACCACTCCTATTCAACATAGTATTAGAAGTTCTGGCCAGGGCGATCAGGCAAGAGAAAGAAATAAAGTGTACTCAAATAGGAACAGATGAAGTCAAATTGTTTTTGTTTGCAGAAGACTTGATTCTGTATTTAGAAAACTCCATTGTCTCAGACTAAAAACTCCTTAAGCTGATAAGCAACTTCAGCAAAGTCTTAGGACACAAAATCAATGTGCAAAAATGACAAGCATTTCTATCACCTACAATAGACAAGTAGAATGAATGAACTCCCATTCACAGTTGCTACAAAGAGAATAAAATACCTGGGAATACAGCTAACAAGGGATGTGAAGGGGCTCTTCGAGTAGAACTACAAAACACTGCTCAAGGAAATAGAGAGGACACAAACAAATGGAAAAATGTTCCATCATCATAGATGGGAAGAATCAATATCATGAAAATGGCCATACTGCCCAAGGTAATTTATAGATTCAATGCTATTTCCATCAAACTATCATTGACATTCTTCGCAGAATTGGAAAAAACTACTTTAAATTTCATATGAAACCAAAAAAGAGCCTGTATAGCCAAGGCAATCCTAAGCAAAAAGAACAAAGCTGAAGGCATTATGCTACCTGACTTTAAACTATACTACAAGGCTACAGTAACCAAAAGAGCATGGTATTGGTACCAAAACAGACATATAGTCCGATGGAACAGAACACAGACCTCAGAAATACCACCACACATCTGCAACAATCTGATCTTTGACAAACCTGACAAAAAACAAGAAATGAGGAAAGGATTCCCTATTTAATAAATGGTGCTGGGAAAACTGGCTAGCCATATGCAGAAAACTGAAACTGGACCCCTTTTTTTACACTTTATACAAAAATTAACTCAAGATGGATTAAAGACTTAAATGTAAAACCCCACACCTTAAAAATCCTAGAAGAAAACCAAAGCAATACCATTCAGGGTATAGGCATGGGCAAAGATTTCATGACCAAAATGCTGAAAGCAATTGTAACAAAAGCTAAAATTGATAAGTGAGATCTAATTAAATTAAATAGCTTCTGCACAGCAAAATAAACTATCATCGGAGTGAACAGGCAACCTACAGAATGGGAGAAATCTTTTGCAATATACCTATATGACAAAGGTCTAATATTCAGAATCTACAAGGAACTTAAACACATTTACAAGATAAAACAACCCCATCAAAAAGTGGGCAAAGGATATGAACAGACACTTCTAAAAGAAGACATTTACGTGGCCAAGACACACATGAAAAAAAGCTCAACATCACTGATCATTAGAGAAATGCAAATCAAAACCACAATGAGATACCATCTCATGCCAATCAGAATGGCAATTATTAAAAATCAAGAAACAATAGATGCTGGTGAGGATGTGGAGAAATAAGAAAGCTTTTACACTGTTGGTGGGAATGTAAATTAGTTCAACCATTGTGGAAGACAGCGTGGTGATTCTTCAAGGATCTAGAACCAGAAATACCATTTGATCTAGCAATCCCATTACTGGGTATATACCCAAAGGAATATGAATCTTTCTACTATAAAGACACATGCACATGTGTTTATCGCAGCACTATTTATAATAATAAAGTAATGGAAATGACCCAAATGCCCATCAATGATAGACTGGATAAAGGAAACGTGATATATATACACCACGCAATGCTATGCTGCCCTAAAAAGGAATGAGATAATGTCTTTTTCAGGGACATGGATAAGCTGGAAGCCATTATCCTCAACAAACACAGAAACAGAAAATCAAACACCACATGTTCTCATTCATAAGTGGGAGTCGAATAATGAGAACACATAAACACAGGGAGGGGAACAACACATATCAGAGACTGTCGGAAGGGAGGTGGGTGAGGGGAGAGAGAGCATCAGGACAAATAGCTCATGCACAAAGGGCTTAAAACCTAGATGATGGATTGCTAGGTCAGCAAACCACCATGGCACACGTATACCCATGTAACAACCTGTACGTTCTGTATATGTATCCTGGAACTTAAAGTAAAATAAAAAATAAAAATAAAATAAAATAGCTTCCAAGTTAAAGATTGTGGAAGTAAGATGAAATATTGAGGTGAAACATTTCAGGGACCTCTGGTGCAAGTTCATGCAGATCCAAGGGAGAATAGCTGCTGCCTTAATTTGTCTTTCTAAAACTAAAAGAGCAGCAAACATAATCATGGCAACCTGCCTGAATGTCATCTGAAGCTTGATTCATGATCGTCAGTTGAGATATAATTATGCTCTGTTCTCTCCAACAGAAAGGGGATAAAATCGTAATTCCAGCTGTGTCTCTCTCAACTTTTACTCATATATCCAAGTCAAGTATCCAAGAAATCTGTCACCATTTAAAATTATACAGTAACTTGGTCGTCCATCCCAACCTTTTCTTACTCCTCCTACACTCCACAGACGTATAAACATATCATGAAAACTACTATCATTTTCAGTGTGGAAAGAAGGATAGGGTGATATGTATGACTCTGAATCATAGGGAAGATTCTTCAGGGGAACAATGTGCTTAGAATATAATATCCTTCTAAATCTAGGACTTACAAGCAGAGCAATGAGTGAGTGGTTCACAATGTTTTTAAAAGACGACAGACTCCTGACTGCTTTGAGAAGATGATGAAGGCACCAGATCTATCTCCAATCTGGCTAAGAAGAAAATACTTTTTTTTTTTTTTTTTTTGCATTAAATTTGGGAGAGTTTATACATCTTCTGAAACCCAGTTAAATATCCAAGGTTAGTAGGAATCCAAGGTTTAAGGGTTGGAGAAAGAAGTTTAGTTGAAAGATTGCAAAAGTTATAGAGAAGAAAGCTTCTAAATAACCTTTCTTATATTAATATATATTATGTATGTATTTAGAATGTATCATATTTTAACTCATGGATGGAACTGTTTTGGAAAGCAAAGGTAAAATCATTTAATGTTTAATTTCTGGTGATGTGTCTAGATAAATTTACAGAATATTGAGGAATGTATAATTAAGAGTCTAAGAGACTGCTTAAACTTTCTAGATAGCAATCAATTCTGGATACAATTACCTGGGTAAATAGTCAAACAGGGATTTACCAACTTTATATAAAGGATCAGTAGATCAGTATGAGGAATAGGAGTCAGCAACCACTTGTTCCCCAGCATTCCTTATTTACTCTCATCCTTGGTTCCAATATGAAGGTTAGTTCATATTGCAGTCAGTGGGACAATGTCCATTTAGTTTTCTTTTCCTAGTTGCTCTATTATATACTTGAGTGAGACTTGCATTAAAAACAACAGTACAGAACATTCGTGATACCTGGAACCTGGCCAATGACAGGCCAATAGGAATGTCTAAGTTTGAGTTGATAATAAATGACACAGGTGGCTCTCACTCTGATAACAGGACAGCACCTCTCTTTGTTTCAACTCTTACCTCTTCGTGTTGATACTTTTAGGATAATTTTTTAAATCAACTATCTCAATTCACAATACACAAAAGACAAATAGGGTTTGTCATAATTGAAGAGCAAGAAAGACAAACTGTGTCTTCTTTCTTCTCATGTTGCTGACATCCACTTCCTGGGACAAGTTCAATAAATATTTGTTAAATATAGTTGAATTTTACATGTGAATAAATCAGAAACAAGATACATTACCTGAGTTCCTCAAGGCAATTTATCTGGTTAGTAATGGATTGAGACAAAATAAATTTGTCTACTGACTTAAAAATAATCCCTTTCCATTATAGGTGAAATTCTAAGATATTTTGTGTGAATACCTGAAACCTACAGTACAGTTAGGATGCTAGGAATCCTTTCCATAGGGAATTTCATGATCTCTGATTTTGCTGAAGTCCCTTTAGCAATTTCAACCATTATTACTGAGGCAAGCACTAATAAAAACATCTTACAAATATTCGCGAGTATGCCTTTGACAGAGTTCAGGTGCTGGTCTGCTAAGATATTCCATTTTACATTTGAGTTATCATCAGCATCTAGGGATTCATCAAACTGCATGACTAAAAGCTGGTATTATCTCGATTTTTGAAAAATTATCTCTTTCTGCTCTTTTCTTTATCTAGTTATTTTGCCATTTGTTATGTTAAAATAAAATTGCTTCATACTTCATGGTGATGCCTTCCCTATCAGTTTCATGCACTGTACATCCACAAATGCTAGATGAATAAATACAGCACATTCTACCATTTCTCCCTATTTAGCATAAGAATGCATGACAGCCTGGAGGTGATGGCTCACGCCTGTAATCCCAGCACTTTGGGAGACCAAGGTGGGTGGATTATCTGAGGTCAGGAGTTCCAGATCAGCCTGGCCAACATAATGAAACCCCATCTCTACTAAAAATACAAAAATTAGCTGGGTGTGGTGGCACACACCTGTAATCCCAGCTACTCGGGAGGCTGAGGCAGGAGAATCACTTGAACCCAGGAGGTGGAGGTTGCAGTGAGCCAAGATAGCATCACTGTACTCGGCCTAGCTGACAGAGTGCGACTCTGAATAAAAAAAAAATAAATAAAAAGGAAAAAATAATGCATGATAAACTTGGATAAAAATGAATGTATTTTTAGTTTGAAAATTACTTTATTATTGTTTTCACTGGAGAAACACAACAACTCATTTATTTTTAAATCTGATAAAAAATTCTCATATACAAAGCAATATGATTTCCCCATATCATGAAATTTTATTAATTATTATTAATAGTAATGGGAGACAGAACGAGCTCCCGTCTTAATGCTGCTACTACTACTACTACTAATGGGCATTGTGTGTATGATGAGCCACACTATACAATTTCTTTGGTGTGTTTCTCCTTCTGTTTTCTCTTTAAATATCTTAGTGTTACCAACCCTGAAAAAATTTGTTACTAATGAAACAAAATGTTCTACTAATGGAAACTAGCGACTCCACCTGTCCCTTTGTGTTCAGTGATCAGAAGAAATATCACTTCTTATTTTGAGAACAATACGTAACTATTTTTATTGAAAGACCCCAGTGAATTGCTGTTGGGAAGCTAACTCATGGTAGTTACTCTGTGGGCTGTCACTTCAGCAGAGAACACTTTCTATTACAGAATAGAGCAGCCAGATGCTGGGTCTACATCTGTGTACTTCAAACACGCTGAAAGCATAAAGTCAGGCTAAGAGCACTTGATGAATGAAAGACGCAAGCAGAGTTGAAAGGGCTGTAAATACAGAAAGAGTTACAGTACAGCAGGTTCTGGAAACCATTTGGTTGGAATACATTTAAAGGATCCACATGGCAATGGTAACAATGTCTTGCACAATATTCAGCCCTGGGGAAGCACACAACTTCAAAATATGCCATGTCATTTCAACTGTGGTAATAAAAGTCATTTTGCAACTCTTAAAGTCCATAGAGTAAAAGAAACTGAAGTAGAATTCACTGTGATTTTAATTCCATATTGCTTTATGGTATGATCTACCTTGGCTACAATACAAAATTTCTAGACAAAATTTTAGGTGATACTTTGTTATCACTGCCTCTTAAATCTATTCTTGTCTGTATATACAATATATTAATTTTAAACTGAAGCCACAGTTTAATCTCTTACTGCTAGCGGAAAGATGCACTTCCTTTTGTTAGGTTATTTGACTAAAACAACCTGAAAAAAAAAGCACATCTCGTGACCAGACTGGCCAATATGGTGAAACCCCATCTCTACTAAATATACAAAAATTAGCTGGGTGTGATAGTGGGTGCTTGCAATCCCAGCTACTTGGGAGGCTGAGGCAGGAGAATCGCTTGAACCCACGAGGCGGAGGTTACAGTGAGCTGAGATTGCAACACTGCACTCCAGCCTGGGCAGCAAGAGTGAAACTCCATCACACACACACACACACACACACACACACACACACACACACACCCCCACCTCATTTTAGATTAGGTTTTCTATACCTCAGCAATATTGATATTTAGGTAGGATAATATTTTGTTGTGGGAGGCTGTCCTGTACAATGTTAAATACTTAGCAGCATATCAGTCTCTACCCACTAGATACTAGAAGGATCTCCCCCATCCGGTTGTGACAACTAAAATGTCTTTGGACATTCCCAAATGTCTTCTGGCGGCAGTGGAGTGGTGGTGTGTGCAGCAAAATCGCTCCTAGTTGAGTCACTGCTCTAGATTCTGGTCCTATAATGTTATTTTGTGGGATCAAGTGATCTGAAATCCTAGCAGCATTAAAAGGATGTGATTGAGTGGTGAACTGTAATAAACTCAATAGCTTCAACTCTTAAAAAAATTAGAAAGAAAAGATGATTTTAAAAAAAAGTAAAATTCACAATTATTTTGGCAACCAAGAATGGGAAGATGCTTTCATATGAAGTACTTGATCTTCAGGCATTTGGTGCTTAACTTGAATATGGCTGTGATTATAAAATTTCATTAGCATGCTGCCTTCAATGGTTGGTGGTCACTGAATAATTACTTACCACTTGGGGTGTTCTACCTGGAGATTCTAGCTGGTAATGTGCTACCCAGGCTTTCATTGCTATTATATGTGTATCATATTAGCTTTTACTTTCTTTTTCACACAGAAGACCTGCATGAATCCCATGCTGTAAGAATTAGCTTCCCTTTTTACACAGTAAGTGTACTGAGATCCCCTGTTGGTACAAATAGGCCTAGAATGGAACATAATTTGGCATTATGTTAAGTGCTGCCATTTCTAGGATGGTACAAATCCTGCATCTAGGAGGGCTTCTTTCTCAATCAGAAAGTAGCACAAGTGTTCACCTTGCAGCAGGTACTTTTCCACACTCATTAATTCCGGATTTACTGGGCACTATAGTGCATACAGCACCAACATACTATCTTCCCTCAAATTATTTACACTTTAGACAGACTAGAAAATGACTTAATTGTGTGGGAAGGTAAATTACAAAGCAAAACAATGATATCAGAATGGCGGAGAGATTATATGCAAAGAACTTTTAATAGGGTTCTCTATTCAACGTAGTATTCTCAAGATAAAATCTAGAGGGGAGAGAGGTCACCTTCAGATCTTAGATTACTATGTAGATTTTTATCTAGATCATTTTGAAAGAAGAATAGAAGAAGGAAGAGCTTTTCAAAAGGGTAGGATGGTATGGGCAAAGCATAAAAGAAGCAATTCCAATTGTGTGTTTGTAGGGGATGATATATAGACCATTCTGATTTGCATAGATATTTTGTGTATGGAGTAGAGAT
>NW_012102687.1:2959612-2962169 GCF_000951045.1 Mandrillus leucophaeus | reverse complement strand
CACACACACACACACACACACACACACACACACACACACCCCCACCTCATTTTAGATTAGGTTTTCTATACCTCAGCAATATTGATATTTAGGTAGGATAATATTTTGTTGTGGGAGGCTGTCCTGTACAATGTTAAATACTTAGCAGCATATCAGTCTCTACCCACTAGATACTAGAAGGATCTCCCCCATCCGGTTGTGACAACTAAAATGTCTTCGGACATTCCCAAATGTCTTCTGGCGGCAGTGGAGTGGTGGTGTGTGCAGCAAAATCGCTCCTAGTTGAGTCACTGCTCTAGATTCTGGTCCTATAATGTTATTTTGTGGGATCAAGTGATCTGAAATCCTAGCAGCATTAAAAGGATGTGATTGAGTGGTGAACTGTAATAAACTCAATAGCTTCAACTCTTAAAAAAATTAGAAAGAAAAGATGATTTTAAAAAAAAGTAAAATTCACAATTATTTTGGCAACCAAGAATGGGAAGATGCTTTCATATGAAGTACTTGATCTTCAGGCATTTGGTGCTTAACTTGAATATGGCTGTGATTATAAAATTTCATTAGCATGCTGCCTTCAATGGTTGGTGGTCACTGAATAATTACTTACCACTTGGGGTGTTCTACCTGGAGATTCTAGCTGGTAATGTGCTACCCAGGCTTTCATTGCTATTATATGTGTATCATATTAGCTTTTACTTTCTTTTTCACACAGAAGACCTGCATGAATCCCATGCTGTAAGAATTAGCTTCCCTTTTTACACAGTAAGTGTACTGAGATCCCCTGTTGGTACAAATAGGCCTAGAATGGAACATAATTTGGCATTATGTTAAGTGCTGCCATTTCTAGGATGGTACAAATCCTGCATCTAGGAGGGCTTCTTTCTCAATCAGAAAGTAGCACAAGTGTTCACCTTGCAGCAGGTACTTTTTCACACTCATTAATTCCGGATTTACTGGGCACTATAGTGCATACAGCACCAACATACTATCTTCCCTCAAATTATTTACACTTTAGACAGACTAGAAAATGACTTAATTGTGTGGGAAGGTAAATTACAAAGCAAAACAATGATATCAGAATGGCGGAGAGATTATATGCAAAGAACTTTTAATAGGGTTCTCTATTCAACGTAGTATTCTCAAGATAAAATCTAGAGGGGAGAGAGGTCACCTTCAGATCTTAGATTACTATGTAGATTTTTATCTAGATCATTTTGAAAGAAGAATAGAAGAAGGAAGAGCTTTTCAAAAGGGTAGGATGGTATGGGCAAAGCATAAAAGAAGCAATTCCAATTGTGTGTTTGTAGGGGATGATATATAGACCATTCTGATTTGCATAGATATTTTGTGTATGGAGTAGAGATATTCACTAGAACCAGGTTGAAGAAGGTTTTAAAATTTGGGTTTCATTTTTTCTTTAGGAAAAAGGGGAACACTTTTGATGCTTTTAAACAAGGAGGATGACTGAAATGTAGCAGTGTTTGAGGAAAATGGATCTGGTAGTAGTACATAGTGAGGACAGTGAAATGATACAGCCATGGCAAGATCTTCGTATCTCATGTTATCACCAACCTGAGAGCACCCATGATGGAAGAAGCACTGAACAACCAAGAGAATGAATGACTCAGCCAGTTGACCCTACCAGCCTGGGTGATTGGCTACACCAGCACCGGCCCAGTGGGCACAGAAACAGTGACCTTGTTGGCAGAGATGGAGACCATATATATGAAGTCCAACAACACAGGTCCCCACTAACTATAGCAGTCCCACTTTATCTGTGAGGGCTACATTCCAAGGCCCCCAGTGGATACCTAAAACTGTGAATAGTACTGAACCCTGTATCTACTCTGTTTTTTCATATACACACACACTTGTGATAAAGATTTGTCTATACATTAGGGACAGTAAGATACTAAAAACAGCACTAAGAAAATAGAACAATTATAACAATATACTGTAAGAAAAGTTATGTGAATGTGGTCTCCCTCTCTTTGTACCATAGGCCATTAAGACCCTGGAAAGCAAACTTGCACTTAAGGGACAACTGCTGCACATCTGATCTAGCCATTGCTGCCAAAAGTCCCAACTACCTACAATGGTAATTGATGGGGAGGCACTTGGTCTTCAGAAGATGAAGCAGCCACCTGGTGGCAAGTGGGCATCATTGCTCTTTTTCTACCCCGAGGAGAAACAATTAATTTTGATGGAAATATGTTACATTTTTCAGCTCCAGGTTTGCCTTTTCTACTCTTGGGGCTTTAGCCAGAACCCATATTCAAGCGCTGACATGTGTCTGATCCATTGATATGGCATCCCATGCAACATCACGTCACAGAGTCTACTTAACAGCAAAGGAGGTTTAGCAATGAACATATGAACCAAAAGGTCTACAGGTTCTGTCACATGCTGTACCACCCAGGACCGGCAGGGATCGTAGAGCAATGACATAGTTCATGGGCGGCTCAACTGAAGCACAAGCCAGATATGATGCTCTGCAAGATGAGCTGCCATCCTCCAGGATGCAATATGCAAGTTAAATCAGGGACTAGTGTGTGTT
>NW_012102687.1:2957075-2959562 GCF_000951045.1 Mandrillus leucophaeus | reverse complement strand
CTCTGTTTTTTCATATACACACACACTTGTGATAAAGATTTGTCTATACATTAGGGACAGTAAGATACTAAAAACAGCACTAAGAAAATAGAACAATTATAACAATATACTGTAAGAAAAGTTATGTGAATGTGGTCTCCCTCTCTTTGTACCATAGGCCATTAAGACCCTGGAAAGCAAACTTGCACTTAAGGGACAACTGCTGCACATCTGATCTAGCCATTGCTGCTGCCAAAAGTCCCAACTACCTACAATGGTAATTGATGGGGAGGCACTTGGTCTTCAGAAGATGAAGCAGCCACCTGGTGGCAAGTGGGCATCATTGCTCTTTTTCTACCCCGAGGAGAAACAATTAATTTTGATGGAAATATGTTACATTTTTCAGCTCCAGGTTTGCCTTTTCTACTTTTGGGGCTTTAGCCAGAACCCATATTCAAGCGCTGACATGTGTCTGATCCATTGATATGGCATCCCATGCAACATCACGTCACAGGGTCTACTTAACAGCAAAGGAGGTTTAGCAATGAACATATGAACCAAAAGGTCTACAGGTTCTGTCACATGCTATACCACCCAGGACCGGCAGGGATCGTAGAGCAATGACATAGTTCATGGGCGGCTCAACTGAAGCACAAGCCAGATATGATGCTCTGCAAGATGAGCTGCCATCCTCCAGGATGCAATATGCAAGTTAAATCAGGGACTAGTGTGTGGTGCTGTGTCTTCAATTGTTAAAATACATGGGTCTGGGATCTAAGGGGTAGAAGTAAGCATTCTCCTGCTAACTATCATCTGTACTTTCTAGCACCATAACATGGCTTCTGCCGATTTAAAGATCCTGGTTCCCAGAGAGGGAAAAGCTTTGAAAAGAGTTACACAAAAAGTTGCCAACTTTAAAGAGCATTCATCATCCTGGCAGGAATAATACATCCAGATTATTGGGAGGAAGTTGTGGTGTCATTACACAGTGGGGGAATGGAGGCATCTCTTTGGCACCTAGCTATCCACTTGGTTTTCTCTTGGTACTCTCTTGCCCAGTTTTCAGGGTAAATAGGTATAATAGTCATTGCCTGAGAAAGAACTGGCAGCCAGAGACTGAGAGACTGCAAGGATGAGGATTTGGCTCATGCCCATCAGGTGAGCCACCTAGTCCAGCAGTGGCACCAGCTGAAGGCAAGCAGGATCTAGAATAGATAGCAGGGAAAGGACGTGATGAATAATAGTCGTGAGACTCTGCTCACTAGAGTTCATCCCACAAACTTCCCCATTCTATGTTTCTTCCCAAGAAAAGAGGACTATCAGAATCCTGGAGGAGCTGTTTCCTGAACTTACATGAAGTGGATCCGAGTGGCCAAAGAGTAGATGGCATTAGATGCTGTGATGCACTGTCCAGCTCCCCTTTGAGAACTGAAGGACTTACTCTCCCAGCTGCTGGGAACGATGCCGGCTGATAGAGATCAATGATTGGCCTTCTCCTGTTAACTTAACCTCAAAATCTCCCTTCCCCAGGGCAGCCTGAATCCAACCCATGGTTGATGTGGAGGTGGGGGCTGGGGAGAGGGTTATACAAGTTTGCTGTCTCAGTCATCCCTGAGAAGCCTGAGGAGAAAAAAGTTTGATTCTTTGTCTCAATTCAGGAAGTCTCTGAAGGGTGATTCCAGCTGTAGAGTTTTCCTTGTTAGAAATGCACCTCAGTAAAACTTCTTCCTCTGCAAATACAGCTTCCTCTCCTTCCCTTCTCATCCCAAAAGTTGATGCTGAGAATATGTCAGAAGTTGTAATACACTTCTTGAGCACTACTCTATATCTCAGAGTTCACCTCCTGGGAAGCCAGCTATGACAGTTACATACTACTTCTCTACTACTCTGTTTGCCTTTATTATAATCTGCATAAAATTTTACAATAGCCCTTTTATTTCCCTCCCCTACCCCCATTCAGGTTTTAAAATAGGCCACATAGCTAATGAAATTATACTGCTGTCACATTTCATTTCTCTAAAGATAGTTTTAGCACAGTCGCCTAGAAAATTGGTGAAAGACTGTTCACTTTTACACATTTAACTGTGAAATCAGGTGACGATTTACATAACAGTAGGTCTTCTACTTTTAGAAGCTTTGGAATTGATTAGATAGTAACTTTTCACTCAAATTTAGCCACAAGTTGTAGGCAGTAACTGATGAGATGAAAATGTAGATAATTCTCTGTTTTCTTTCTTTTGTAATATTTGTAATGTAATTTCTCCTCAATTATTGATCCAGCATCATATTTTCCTCCACAAAACAAATCTATCCCCTCAATTGCATAGGCTTAACATGTTTTTCTTTGTGTTTTTATATGTATTTCTTCTCCTGAATTCCAGAGTAGCTATATTTGAAAGAAGATAGAGTAGGGCCGGGCGCGGTGGCTCAAGCCTGTAATCCCAGCACTTTGGGAGGCCGAGATGGGCGGATCATGAGGTCAGGAGATCGAAACCATCCTGGCTAACA
>NW_012102687.1:2933924-2956843 GCF_000951045.1 Mandrillus leucophaeus | reverse complement strand
AAAGAAGACAGAGTAATAAAATATTTAGTGTATTTTGTATATGAAATCACTGTTACTGATGAACTATGCAAAGAGAAAGATAACACAATTTTTCACATTGAAAGTACTACTAAAAATTAGGAAGGAATGAGTTGTTTTACTATTTCTATCTCATACTCTCATAGACATAACAAATACAATTTTTTGTGGACATTATCATATTAGGTAAATACATTTTCTTGATTGCATTCCTTTGACAGCCAATTTGCAAAATCAGAAATAAATAACCTACTATTATGAAAGAACACAAGACGCCTTTGACTTTGTTTTCAATTT
This sequence comes from Mandrillus leucophaeus, assembly GCF_000951045.1. NCBI lineage: Eukaryota > Metazoa > Chordata > Mammalia > Primates > Cercopithecidae > Mandrillus > Mandrillus leucophaeus. Next base: position 2,956,528 of record NW_012102687.1, on the reverse strand, counting down.
TTACTTCATCTTAAGGCATGTTTCCACGTGCCAGTTTTAATGTCTTGTTTTAAGCACACACAGAAATAAGCTAAAGCTAATAATCTCAGCTTATAAAGCAGATAAGTAGTCAAGACAAAATGTCTATGGCTAATAGAACAAGAAATACAAATTAAATAGATTTTACAATTTTCCAGCTATTATCCTATTTGGAAAAGGTGGAGGGAAGGTGAGGTATCTTATAAATGAAAAAAAAAATTTTGTTTTATTAGGATGCTACTATATGCAGTTGAAAGTTTATGCATGAAGAAATACGAAAGAAGCTTAGAATTTGGAGGATAACAATAAAAAAATAAACAGAAATGGTGAGAAGTGATTGCACATGGGCATGGGATGGAAGTGAGGGGTGCAGAAAAGGTGACTCCTCCTTTGTACTATTCAATGTTTCAAAAGATTTGCTTACATTGTGTTGATTTTAAAAACTGAATTCAAGTTTTCTATGTAAACTCTTAAGATGGTTCAGTGTCTGTAGATCATAAGGTGTTTAGTTACTTCTCCAGGTAAGCACAATTCGTTAGAGATCTGAAAAATCCATAGATGAGCTCCATGTTTGTGTCTTCTTACTCTGTTTCTTGTGCCTCCAATCTGTTATTTTACAATTTGACTATTTCCCCTGGATTAAGTATTAGAACCAAGGGATTTTTCTCCCCAACACCTTAGTTTTAGATTCGAATCTATCTAATATGAGTATCAGAACATCTCTTGTTCTTGGTCTTCTCCCTGATTTAACATATTTTGTTTTATAGCCCTTGCTATGGGGAGATGAAGACTTACAATTTACAACTCAGAAAGTAAACGCTGATTTGAATTGCACAAACAACAATTGGAAAGATTAATTTATTCCTCTGAGACACTGAGTAGAATAAATATAGTTCTTGCCCCAACTGGGTGTAATATCTAGCAAGATAGGAATACAGGATGTCTAAAATAGCAATATTATTGAAAACGTTGTTACAATAATCCAGTAATGTGGTCAGGAGGGTCTTCCAGGAAGCAGAGCATTTACAGAAAGACCCAGCATGCACTTGGCTGCAGAAGATCAGGGTCCTGATGAGGTGAGCAGTGAAACCATAGGAATGGTATGGAAACAGGATTTGTTATGCTGTATTTCTGCAAAACCAACATGGTGAAGTGGATTTGGTGAGAAGTAGAAATAAAGTGGAGTTTGCAACCATTTAAATAATCATTGAAAACTGCTGGTAATGTGACTTAAGATTATGTACAGTTTTTTTTGTTAGATGAAGAACATGGATTTTGCTCTGTTGGAAATAGGGAATAATAAAAATTTTTAAGCAGAGGAGTCATATACCAAAATTAAAGTTTTTGGAAACTTGGCAGTAATATGAAACTTTGAGTCTACATTATTTTTAATGATCTAACTCTTAGCAGTTTTTAGAACACTGGTAGACAGTGATTTGAAAGCAATGAATATCTCACTACAATATAAATAACATTTTTGAGCAGTGACATATTTAAAAATGCTTTTACATTTTTAAATATTTACATTTTACACTTTTAAAATTTTTCCTATTCAAGAGAATTTAATTATTTGCATCATAAAATATCTTAAGAATTTTAAAATCATATTATTAGAATTTTTATAATATTTTAAAAGAATGTAACTGTATTAGTCAGGGTTCTCTAAAGGGACAGTACTAGTAGGATAGATGTATGTATGAAAGGAAGCTTACTAAGGATTATTGACTCACATGATCCCAAGGTGAAGTCTCACAATAGGTCGCCTGCAAGCTGAGGAGCAAGGACGCCAGTCCGAGTCCCAAAACCTCAAAAGTAGAGAAACCGACGGTGCAGCCTTCAGTCTGTGGCTGAATGCCTGAGAGGCCCTAGCAAACCACTGGTGTAGGTCCAACAGTGCAAAAGCTGAAGAACTTGGAGTCTGATGTTCCAGGGGAGAAAGCATCCAGCATGGGAGAAAGATGGAAGCCAGAAGATTCAGCCAGTCTAATCCTTCCACATTCCTCTGCCTGCTTTTATCCTAGCTGCTCTGGCAGCTGATTGGATGGTATTCACACACATTGAGGGTGGGTCTGCCTTTCCCAGCCCACTGACTCAAATGTTAATCTCCTTTGGCAACACCCTCACAGACACACCCAGGAACAATACTTTGCATCCTTCAATCCAATCAAGTTGACAATATTAACCATCACAGCAAGCAACCAACCAACAGTTTACAGAATATGTGAAAATATTTCTTATTATAATACATCTTCCCTGCAGTCAATAACTCAAAGCTTTCACTTGTCTTTTCCCTACAAAATGAAGTGATTGACCTAAATGCTTGGTAATGCCTGATTTAATTTAACCACAGCTTTTGGTGATATTTATAATTCTGAGCAATCAAAGATCTATACTTGTAATACTATAATTTTGTCTTGATTTTGTACTTTAATAGATTTTTCACTAAGCACTTATTCTTTGCATTGACATGGCAATCTACAAGTGAAAAGGAGTGATTTTAGGAATGGATAGAGTTACATCAATATGGCTCTGTGTAATGCAATATTCATTTGTACCCATATCAATTTCATTCTTTCTCTCTATAATCAGCTGTTTCCCACCAACATTTAGAAGAAACTGTTTCTATCATCTACTTTACACTGAAAACAGAATTTGTGTTGGTTAGTTTACTCTTTTCTTTCCTTTTAGACAAGAGTGAAATCTAGTGACTGATTTTCAGAAAACAACACAAGTTACTTATTTCTCTTTCCTAGTTCACTAAGTGCAAGCTCACATATAAATCAAATTGTCAGAAGTTTTTCTTTTTATTGGTATATCCTTCAATGTCAATTCTATCTGAGGCACATTCTTATAACTAGATTATGGGAAATAGGAACTTAAACATTTTCTAGTGAAACTGGCAACACTTTTAGCAACCAATCAATCACTTTGGTCTTGTGATTTGTAGAATCTACTTTCCTGATACTCTCACAGTTAAATGAAATAAACGTCCTTTCAAGGCCTGTTCAATACAAGCTCCTAGGATTCTATTTGCATATACCAAAAGGTAAAATTCGAAAAGGAAATTGTTGTCGTCCTCTTTTTTTTTTTAATTTGAAGAAAAATTAAAATTATTTTTGCCAGTTCTCAGGTCCAGAAAGTCACTGATATGCTGCTATTTATGGTTAAAATTTCAAGTAAGTGGATCTGGGACTGTATTCCAGATGAAATGTCTCTTCTTAGCAACATAAATGACTCTGTGCTCTGCAGAGGAATTTAAAAAGAAATACATAGATTATACTCTATGGCAGTTCTAAGGGCAAAACCGAAGAGAAGAATAATACAATGAATTATTTATGGAATCGAAAAATCCTAAAATAACAGCTCTGAGGATAAAAACTAAAGAGCTTTACACTACTTTGTATCAGGTAAAGCAGAACAGAAAGTAATTATCAATTAAGCATATTACTATGTTACTAAAATAATAGAATATAAATAAAGTTGATGAGTAGTAAATTACGCAGTCACAAAATCCTTCAGAAACAGAGGTAAATGGTACAAATAATCACCACCATCTCTCTTTATCTCAATGACCTGAAAGAAGCATATGTAATTTAAGGAAAAGATCACCTCACATCACAGTTTGCCTATTTCTCTACTACAGTTCTTGGCATGTTGCATAATTATTATTTATCTCACTTTTCCCCTCTACATCACATTAATTATTTATGCTTGACACTTAGTACTAAATACATATTTGTGAACTGAAACTTAATAAGTGAATGACTGAGGAAAATTTAAAAACACACCACCTCATTGATAGTTTTGTTTTTCTCAATCTTCAGTGGGCTCCAAAGAAACCTGAATTTTTTGCTCACTAAAAAGTCTATGAGAGTTTAACTCAGAGTGACAGGGTATTGGAAAACTAGTTATTGCCTGGGAGGTATGTAGCCACTGAAGAACTTTCTGGCAGAACATCCAAAGGATACATCAGTTTGAAAAATCTTCCCTTGTGTCTGCATATTACTTTCAGATGCCTTTGAGAGAAGCATTTGTCTGAATTCCCTCCTTGGAATGGAGTTAGAATAGGGGAAGAAAGTCTGGCTTTATGGGGACTCTTTTGTAGTACGTGTGCTTGAAGGTATTTTAGAAAGAGCATTTTATAGATTGCTAGGTCAAAACCAAAATCAGCATTCCAAAAAGCATTCCGAATCCAAATGAGGCAATATAAACAAAGAAAAAAAAAAAAAAAAGAAGGCAAATGTGAAGGCTTGGAGCTTGGGAACCAACGAAGAGAGTTCTTGCAAAGACAGAAGGAAGACAAGTCTAGAGAAATTTCCACAAAAAATATCCTAGAGGAGATTTTTTTTTTTTTCATTTGCTACCTTTGGCCTCTGGAATTATCCTGAGAGTAAATAAAGTTCCATTGAAGAGTAGGCACTTCTGGGTTGGGCATTGCTTTTTATTGGAGTATTAAAGTGGTGAAAATGTGTATTGCTATCCTCCTTCCGAGACTCACTAAATCAAAATCTCTTGAGAACAGGGTTCAGGGGTGTACGTTTGTGTTTCACAAGCTCCACATGTGAAACTTATTTTCTCTACAAAAATGGAATTAATGATTCCAATAATTGAAACTATTTATTTCCCCATTACACTCTTAGGAGTATCTATTTAATTTCAGCCTTCAAAGTCAAACGTGATACACAAATCAACACTTCAGAGTTTATTAAATAAGCAATAAGCAGTATTCAAAGGGCTCACAGCCATGTATTTTAATCTTGTGAATAAACAGATCCAGGGGTTTGACCCTCCCAAGCCATAAACCTACTTTTCTTTCATTAATCTTTTGTATTTTTTGTTACAGTTCCATTTATTTCTGCTCTGATCTTTATTATTTCTTTTCTTCTACTAATTTTGAGTTTGGTTTGCTTTTGGTTTTCTATTTTTTTAAGATGCATTTTAGGGTATTTATTTGAAGTTTTTCTACTTTTTTGATGTAGTCACTTATTATAAACTTTCCCTTTAGTATTGCTTTCGGTGTATCCCACAGGTTTTGGTAGGCTGTGTTTCCATTTTCGTTTGTTTAAACAATTTTTAAAAATATCCATCTTCGTTTCTTCATCAGCTCACTGGTCATTTAGGAGCACACTGTTTAATTTCCACATGTTTATATAGTTTCCAAAGTTCCTCTTATTATTGATTTCCAGTTTCACTCAATTGTGGTAACAGAAGATATGTGATATGATTTCAAATTTTTTTATGTTTTTTAAGACTTGTCCTATGGCTTAACATATGGTCTATCCTTGAGAATGATCCACGTGTTGAAGAGAAGAATGTGTATTCTGCAACTACTGGATTCAATGTTCTTTAAGTGTCTATTAAGTCAATGTGATCTGCAGTGCAGATTAACTCTAATGTTTCTTTTTTGATTTTCTATCAGGATGATCTGTCCAATGCTGACATTGGGTTGTCAGGATCTCCAGCTACTATTGCATTGGCTTCTATCTTTCTTTGAAGATCTAATAATATTTGCTTTATATATTTGGGTGCTCCAGTGTTGGGTACATGTATATTTACAATTGTGATTTTCTTTGGTTGAATTGACCACTTTATCATTATATAATGACATTTTTGTCTCTTTTTACCGTTTTTGTCTTGAAGTCTATTTTATCTAACACATCTGCTCTTTTTTTGGTTTCCATTTTCATGGAATGTTTTTTGTCAACCCTTTATTTTCAGTCTATGAGTGTCTTTATAAGTAAAGTGAGATTCTTGTTGGTGACATATAGTTGGATCTTGTTATTTATCCATTCAGTCAGTCTTTTGATTGCAAAGTTTAGTCCATTTATACTTAGTGGTATTATTGATATTTAAGGGCCTACTACTGCCATTTTGTTGTTTTCTTGTTATTTTATGTCTCTTCTTCTCCTTTCTTCCCTCCTTCCTTCCTTCCTTCCTTCCTTCCTTCCTTCCTTCCTTCCTTCCCGTAAAGGTGATTTTCTCTGGTAGCATGTTTTAGTGTTTGATTTTTATTTTTTTGTGTATCTATTGTAGGTTTCTTGATTTGATGTTACCACGAGTCTTGCAAATAATATTTTATAACCAATTATTTTAAACGAATGACAACGCTGGTTACAACCAAAAAAACAAAAAACAAAAACCAAAAAAACACAACGAACAAACAAGGAAAAAGAAAACTAAGGAAATCTATACTTTAAGTCCATTCCCTTCCTCCCGTTGACTTATTGTTGTTTCTATTTATATCTTTTTATACTACCTATCTTTTGAAAAGTTGTAGTTGTTATTTTTGATGTTTATATTTTAGTCTTTCTACTTGACATATCAGTGGTTTACACTCTGCAATTACAGTGTTAGAGTATTCTGTGTACTTATCATTATTAATGAGTTTTATACATTCAAATGATTTCTTATTGTTTAACATCCTTTTCTTTCAGATTGAAGAACTTCCTTCGGCATTTCTTGTAGGACAGTTCTGGTGTTGATGAAATCTCTCAGCTTTTGTTTGCCTAGGAAAGTCTTTATTTCTCTTTTTGGTTTGAAGGATATTTTTGCTAGATACAGTATTCTAGAATGAAAGTTATTTTTCTTTCAGCACTTTGAATATGTCATCCCAGTCCTTCCTGGCCTATAAGGTCTCCACTGAGAAGATGAATATGTCATCCCAGTCCTTCCTGGCCTATAAGGTCTCCACTGAGAAGCCTGTTGCCAGACATATCAGAGTTCCCTTGTGTGTTATTATTTTTTTCTTTTTCCACTTTTAAAATCCCTGTTGTATCCTTGATTTTTGGGAGGTTGGTTATTAAATGCCTGTAGGCAGTCTTATTTGAGTTAAATAAGACTCTGGTATTCTATGACCTTTTTGTACCTGAATACTGATATCATTCTTTAGGTTTGGAAGGTTTCTGTTATTTCTTTGAATAAACTTTCTATCCCAATCTGTCTCTCTGCCTCCTCTTTCAGGCCAGTAACTCCTTTATTCACTCCTTTGAAGTCATTTTCTAAATTTTATAGGTCTACTTTATTCTTTTTTATACTTTTAACTTTTTTCTCTGCCTGTATATTTTCAAATAGCCTGTCTTCAAACTCACTTATTCTTTCTTCTGCTTTATCAACTTTGCTGTCGAGAGACTCTGTTGCATTTTTCAGTTTGTCAACTGAATTTTTCAGCCTTAGAATTTCTGCTTGATTTTTATTAAAATATCTCAATCTCTTTGTCGAATTTCTTCAGTAGTATTCTGATTTCCTTCTCTCTGTGTTACTGAAGTTCACTGAACTTCCTCAAAACAGCTATGTTGAATTATCTGCCTGAAAGGTCACACATCTCTGTCACTCCAGGATTGGTCACTGATTCTTTATTTAGTTCATTTGGTGAAGTCATATTTTTCTAGATGTTCTTGATACTTGTAGATATTCCTTAATTTCTGGACATTAAAGAGTCAGGTATTCTAATATTCACAGTTTGGACTTGTTTGTGCCTGTCCTTCTTGAGAAGGATTTCCAGGTGTTCAAATAATTGAGTATTGTGGGCCTTGTGCGTTGGCTCACGACTGTAATCCCAGCATTTTGGGAGGCTGAGGAGGGCAGATCACCTGAGGTCAGGAGTTTGAGACTAGCCTGACCAACATGGAGACACCTCGTCTCTACTAAAAATACAAAATTAGCCAGGTGTGGTGGCGCATGCCTGTAGTCCCAGCTACTCGGGAGGCTGAGGCAGGAGAATCGCTTGAACCCCAATCGTGGAGGTTGTGGTGAGCCGAGATCGCGCCATTGCACTCCAATCTGGGCAATAAGAGCAAAACTCCGTCTCCAAAAAAAATTAAAAAAAAAAAAATTGAGTATAGTAATTTAAGTCATTGATCACTGTAGCCGTAATTGCACTAGGGGGCGCTCCAAGCCCAGTAACGCTGTAATTTTTGTAGCCTGGTAGAGGTACTGCTTTGGTGGGCTTGTGTAAGATCCAAGAGAACTCCCTAGGTTCCTAGATTACTAGGCAAAGTTTCTCATTCTCTTCCCTCACTTTCCCCCAAACAGAAGGAGTTGCTTTCTCTGTGCTGGACTGCTTACAGTTAGGGGAAGGGTGACACAAGCACTCCCATGGCTACTAGAGCTGACGTCTCACTGGGTCACGTTCGCCCCAAGTCCACTGGCTGTGATCCCAGTGCAGCACCAGGACTTGCCCCCGGTTTTCTTGTGACTCGACTACCTTTCAAATTTATTCTAAAGGCCCCAGGTCATTTTAGTCAATTGGTGGTGGAGCTAGCTGGAAATCTGGTTCCTACTGCTAGGGTGGAGGATTCCACTCTGGCCCAGAAATGGTCTAAATGCTTCCTCTGTGGGCATCAGCAGAATTCTGCCTTGTTATTCTCCATTGTGACAAGGTAACACTGAGTTCCCATGCAGAGTCCCACAATTACTCACCGTCCCCATCCCCCAAGTACACAGATGTTCTCTCTGTGCTGCGCTGCCAGGGGATGGGAGAAGGGTGGTATAGGCAATGTAAGACTGTCTTTCTCGCCCTCTGTGGTGCCTCTTTCCTTAATATGCCATTAAAACCAGGTGTTGTCATTGCTCACCTGTATTTTGGTTCGTATAAGGATGCTTTCTTGCATAGATAGTTGTTCAATTTGGTGTTCCTGTAGGGGGAGGATCACTGGAGGGTTTTATTTAGCCATGCTCCGCCTCCTTCTGGATGTGTATCTTTTGAAATACATTTACAGTCATTGCAACCCAATATTTATGGAAGCTAACCTTAGAAACTGACTTGTATATCTCTGCATCACAAAAATATTAAATATATATTGAAAATATAAGGAAGCATATTTAATTACATTACTGTCATTAAACAGTAATAACATAATGAATGTTAGTGAAAGGAAATGCATTATAGCATTTACAATTAAAATTAAAGGGTATGTATTATTCATTTTTATTAGAGTCTTCTAAAATGTACATTTAATATAACATTTATAATGTGTATAATACTATAGGTAGTATATAATATATACTATTTATCCATCAATAAATATCAGGATTAAATGCTATAATTTTTTGTACTCATGGTGTATACATTATATCTTTTAATATAAAAAAATAAAAAAGGGATAGAATTGGTGAAGAATATTTTCTTTAGCTTTTACACCCACAGACATGATCTTTAAATCCTGGTCATCCTTCCATTTTAAGGCTATGAATTAGGGGAATCCTGCCTATAACCTGTCAGGTTAAATTCTGTGGCTGCCCCAGAAATAGGCATTGTGAGGTTATTCCTGAATCTCGACATGACCCAGCACTGCCAACTGTCAGTGAGAGCGTGACAGAAGAATGGCTCTCAGAACTGAATTCTGTGGTTGGAGAGTGCTCCTAATGAGCCACAAAAACAAAACAAAACAAAAAACAAAAAACAAAACAAAAGACTTTTTTGACTATATAACGTTATGGGAAGAAAGAAGCCAATAAGAGTTATCTTACTTAAATAACATAGCATATTATACTGTACATTTGTGTTATGGAGGATGGATAAAATACCTAAAATTTCTTGTCCACTTAATGTGTGTCTACTTTTAACAATTACTCAGTTACTCATAATAGCTCAGCAAAAATCTAGACCACCTTAAAAGAACATACTTTAGATTATCTAAGTGGCAAATACATTTTTAAAAATTAAAAAAAATGGAAAATCATATGCTAAGATTTTAGATGGAGAAGCAGCCCCGTCACTTATCTCTCCATTTTCCACAAGTCCTTTTTCATTTGATCCACAACTCTTTCTAGATATTTCAGCACCTCCTTGGTGCTGTTCACAAACCCAGAGGCAAAGGATCCTCAGTGGAATAGTGAGTCTGCACGCTTCACGGCAGCCTCGAGAATCTGAGGCTCTTTCTGAGGATCTTAGTTTTACTTTCTTTGGTTCTCCTTGATCTCATGTTTACAGATGATCCATCACAGTGCATACTGATTTCCATTCTTAATTACAGGATAGAGTACAGTGAATGCTACATAATATTTTTGACATTCAGGTCATTCCAATTTATTGAGAAAGCAACAAATTCATGCTAATGGTATTCTTCTAGATATAACATTTTAACAGTTTTTATTTTATAAGAATACAGTATTAGGTTACACAATTTTCAGTCTGAATTTTCTCTCTCAAAGTATATTTACAATCTATTTCCATGGTTAAAAATACATTGCATAGTATCATATCGTATTTGTTAATTTAAAGGATGAATGTTTTTTCTCTCTCTAATAAATTATTTTTTTAAATAGGAACAATCACACCAAATGTTTAAAAAGTCAACTTAATACTATACAAAATAAAGATTGTTACAGAATAAAGTATTAACAGATACTTTTAAATCCATTTGTTTTTAAGGACAACAAATTTAATCAGTTGAAATGTGTTATATCTTTTGTACATGACAGGTATAGAGAAATGATTTATTAATTTGAGTGAGATTTAATAATACAGTTTCATGAAGCATCTGGTCCTACTGCTGACTAATCCTATTTATTAGAGGTATAGACAGTATGACATGGTTACCAAAACAGTGGTTCCATCATCAGACTGTCTAGCTTTGGATTACAGGGGTGATGTGAGGCAATTTACAAAGGGTCATTATGAAGATCTAATAAAATTATAAACAGAATGTCATTGGCACATAGTAGCATGCATTAAATGATAGTTCTTATCATTAATTTGGTTTTGATGTTACTAGAAAGCTCTTTCTTATAACAAGTTGAAAACCATCTACCTGTGTTCCCCAACTTTTGTTCCTTGTTCACCCTTCTGTGTGAGCCTATATAATGGGATTTCCAGGGTATTTAAAGAAATTATCTCCATCCCTTCATTCACATCAATCTCCCTTTCAGTCCTGCAGTAGTGTCTTCAATTTAATAACTGGAGTTTATTTTTCCATAATGTGATATTATGGCAGATGCACCTCAGAGACTTAATGCATTCGTTGATCACAAGTCTTTAATATCTCAGTGTTATTTCATTTCATGACTCTACAATAGGCCCCGTGACAGGATAGGAAGGGAAAAGGGCTAAAACCATAGTTTAGGCATTAGTCCTGAAGGGTGGTCCTCCATTTGACCAAATGGAATTTCTCAGTGCTTTATGTTTAGCCCAAGCCCCACTGTTCTGTACCATTGCACTTTTGATCTTGGCTGCATTTTGAAAGTGGGGCTGCACTGTCAAATATTATGTGATTAATCCTTTCTCAACTTTGACAGGCTGTCAAATCCAGTCATAATAAGAACGTGCATAAATATGTGACCTGCCCCCTTTTTATTGCCGTATATATATGACAAAATAGAAAGAGAGGGTTAGAGTTTGAAATTGTCAGGTCAAACAATTTGATTTTGCATTTTGGGGTCTTGCAGATTTGGTCTGTTTCTCCAGCTCACACTGTCATCTGAGGCAAGGCTGTTTCCTTCAGTCCCTGGATTCTTCGCCTACGATAGCTCTGCTATTCTGTTTGTACTCAGAGGCAGCTGCCTAGAGGCATGGGAACTGCTGTGGCTCTGTACTCATCTCTGGAAAATCCTACTTCTTTCTAGAATGTTATTCTTTAAGTGTTTGTGTGTGTGTGTGTGTGTGTGTGGTTGTTACTTTTCATTAGCTCCATAGAAAAGAATGGTTCTTATTTTGTCCAGGTTTCTCTTATTACTGTGTTTTCACATCCTAGCAACTGGAAGCAGAAGAATTTCTTTTCTTTTTTTCTTTTCTTTTTTCTTTTCTCTTCTTTTCTTTTCTTTTTTCTTTTCTCTTCTTTTCTTTTCTTTTCTCTTTTTTCCCCCTCTCCTCCCCTCCCCTCCCCTCTCTTCTTCTCTTTTTTTGAGACAAGGTCTCACTCTGTTGCCCAGGCTGGAGTGCAGGTGCAGTGGTGTAAACACGGCTTACTGCAGCCTCAACATACTGGATTCAAGTGATCCTCCCACCTCAGCCTTCTGAGTTGCTAGGACTACAGGCATGCACCACTTTGCCTGACTAATTTTTGTATTTTTTACACAGATGGTATTTCACCATGTTTCCCAGGCTGGTTTCGAACTCCTGTGTTCAAACAATCTGCCCACCTCAGCCTCCCAAAGTGCCTGGATTAGAGATCTGAGCCACTGCTCCTGGCCAGAAGGCATTCTTTCATATAAGAAACAGAAGTTTTATCAGAAAAGTGGTGTTCTGTCTCTACTGTTGGTACATTTTATGTTTATGGGAAATAAATAATAAATCAGAATGGAATCCTCATTGAAAGAATATTAAGGCACCAATTAATTGTGTATTTCTTCATTTAAACCAAGTTGCAAAAGTGACTTTGCAAACCGATTGCTCTTTTCCAAAACATAAATAGAATCATTAAGAACTAAAAATAGTTTTTAAATGATCTCATGTTTTTTAGGTCAGCTTGTGAGGTTTCGCTGATGCTTTCAGTGACATAGCTAACTAGGTTGAAAGTGTTCACATCATAACTGGGGAAAGCAAAACCTGGAATCCCTCTCTGAATTTTTTTTAGGTAATCTTTGCTACTTCTTGGTTATGTTAGCACTATAAATGTTTACTGATATATTTTCTCATAACCAAAATTTTGGTTCACATTCTTGAAGAAAACACTCCTTCGGCCTTACCTTAGAGGAAGTTAATTAACATTTGGATTATCTAAAGTGTCCTAATCAGAGACAATCTAGGGGTGGTTTGATAGCCTTTGAACACTAATCAGAAGCTCTCACTCCAAAGGCTTTAATGTAACTACCTGTAATTAACCCTAGTTGGTCGTTAATTAGCACAGTAAATTCTTAAGAAAATTGTCTTAGTCCATTTGGGGATGCTATAAAAAATACCATGGACTGGGTGGCTTACAAACAACTGAAATTTATTTCTCACAGTTCTAGAGGTTGGGAAGTCTAAGATCGAAGCACCAACAGATTTGATGTCTGATGAGGACCTGCTCCTGATTCATAGACGGCTGTTTTCTTGCCGTGTTCTCACTTGGCAGAAGCAGGGAACTCTGGTATTTTCAGGCTCTTATAAGGGCACTGATTGACAGTAGGAGTATCACCATCTTGGACAAGCACTGTTATTTTAAAATTCACCTTAATCAAACACCGCCTAAATTCAAAGGGCATCAGCCTTATGGCTAAGGTCAGCATGACCATAAACCACATATAACAGCTCCAACCATAAACATACCAAACTCTTCCCAGACCAGAGACATGCTAGCCCTCAGATAACCCACCTCTGGCCAGAAATATGTCAGCCCCAAGATAACCTCCCCTCCGCCCAGAGACATTCCAACCCTGCCATAAAACTTCTCTCTCACACAGAAACATTCCAAGCTTGGAATAAACTGCCTCACCCTAAAACCAATGTATACTCTTAGTCTGTAAAAGAAAGCCCTCCTGACTGAAATCAGCCGGAAGCCCCTCTTGGGTTTTGTCTCTAAAAATACTTGACCGTTAACCTGTGTTTTGTGTTTCTTTTCTCTTTCTTTAACTCTTACACTGATCTCAAACTTACACTGCCAAAAGGTCTTAGAATTGATACTGTTACACTGAGGATTAGGGTCAACACATGTCGATGATTTTCACTGATTAAATGAAAAGAGTTCAATGTATGTGAAATGACTAGAATTATTGTACCACCCCTTCCAAACTTTTTTGAATAAGGAATAAGAATCTAGAAAGTCAAGTAGCCTATACATTTCTGAACAGCCTGGTAAAATTGTGGATTACATGTGGTCTTTTGAAGGTTTCCGTCACTTGGTTCCATCTAGAAGATTAGCTGAATTTTGTCACTACAATATTGTAGTATCTGCTTGGTTGTATTCCTTGTTGCTGGACTGATAAGTAATAACCTTAGGTATTAATGCCAACCCTGTACTTATTTCTAGTTAATCAAATAGTAATAGGAAAGGAGAGGTTGTAAGTATGTTGAGTGATGTAGTTGACATGGCAAATGAATGTGCAGAATAAATGGAATAAAAGGAAGACTGGGCACTTCTAAATGACTACTAAAACAGAAATGAAGAAATTCATAGAGAAGCTGCTGCTTGAAGTAAGCTTTAAAGATGAGTAAGTAGTCGATGAAGGAACAATAGTGCAGGGCTGGCTATGGCAACAGAACAGGTGAGAGACTGTGTTATTTTCATGGAAGTGAAAGTAACCCAGTGTGACTGAAGAATAGGCTGTCTTCACATGAAATAGTTTGTCCACCTTGTGAAAAACTTTGGTTTTATTTTCAATCATTGCAAAGTAATGAAAAGTTTTTATGCAAGGCAATGATTGAATTTGTACCTTAGATAGATTATTCTGATAACGGTGGCCTTTCCTGCTAGCAAAAAGATCAGTTAAAAGATTGAAACAGAGACTGTTAGATGTTCACCAAACCCATTTTCTCTTTCTCTCAAACACACACTAGATTATATAAGGTGGACAAAGCCATATAAATGAGTTCCAGCCAAAGGGAAGTAGATAGAAGTGAAATATGTTATGTCCAGGCCTGCTGCACAAAACCCATCGGCATGTAATTCTGCACGTTCTTTACTTGTAGGAAGCAATATGTAATATGATAGAATCACTAGATGGATGTTGCCTGGGTTGCTCAGTCATTATTTGAAGGAGAACCACCTGTGACATTAGAAAACCTATTTGGACATTTTGTGGGTAAAAATTAAATTTCTGTTGTGTCAAGCCACTGAGATTTTGAGATCAATCTCATATAGCAGAATCCTTTAAACACAACATATTATTATTAGAGTTTTGTGGGGGATGACAAGATCCTGAAATACTACAGTGGTTGTGAGGACAGAAAGAAATGGTCATTTACATTAGATGTTTAGGAGATAGAAGTATGGAGGGAATGTTGACTGATTTAACGTGCAGTAAACAGAAGAACAGAGGATTCCTTCTAACTTTTCATCTTGGGCAAGTGGGAATATGATAAAGTAGTAACAGGAATTACTGGGTGATATAAGGTATTTTGGAAAGATAAGTATCAATATGAACCTACTGCTGTTAGGTGTAACTGTTTGGAAGATTCCTTAATTTGCTTATACTTTTTTATTCTTTCCCATTTTTTGCCCTGTGTTAATGTGGGTAGAGTATACTTCTTTGCTCCATTGATTTGGGGTTGGACCATGTGATTTTTCTTGGACCAGTGAAATGAGGGCAGGAACTTTGGTGTTCCAGTTTCAAGCAGAGGTGTTAATAGAAACCACTCCCTGCGAGTGCTCTTACTCCCTAACATAAGGACATCATCATAACCCAGGAATTACTTCTTCCACCATCCCCACAGTTATTAAAAATAATCTGGAGAAGAACTGCCACAGTTGACCCTCAGATCGCATGAACAAGAAATAAATATTTGTCCTTGTAAGTTATGTGAGTTATGCAGTGTTATTACAGAAAAAAAAATTGACCTATTTGGAATAAGATAGTTGAAGCATCTAATAGGGAGCTGGGAATACTATTCTGGAGAAGAAGCTGAAGATACAGATTTTGGTGTTGCAGTGGTTAAAAGTTGTTAATGCGAATAAGATCACTAAGGTAAACCAGAGAAGAGAAGAATTCCAAGTATGCAAGGAACCCTAAGAGCAGCAACAATTGAAGTATGAGCTGGGAAAATAGTTCAGAGTGGAGAATGAGAATGAATAGTCATTGTTTAAGAAAAGAATCATGAAAATGCAATGTATGGACGGGAGTGGTGGCTCACGCCTGTAGTCCCAGCACTTTGGGAGGCTGAGGCGGGCAGATCATGAAGTCAGGAGTTTGAGACCAGCCTGGCCAATATGGCGAAACCCCGTCTCTACTTAAAATACAAAAATTAGCCGGGTGTGGTGTGCGTGCCTGTAGTCCCAGCTACTCGGGAGGCTGAGGCAGGAGAATCGCTTGAACCTGGGAGGCAGAGGTTGCGGTGAGCCGAGATCATGCCCTTGCACTCCAGCCTGGGCAACAGAGCGAGACTCTGTCTAAAAAAAAAAAGGAAAAGGAAAGAAAATGCAATGTAATGAAAATAAAGGAATGGCAGTATCTCAAGGAGGGTATTGTGAGCAGTATTAAACATCACAAAAAGTTGAGGTAAAAAATGCTGAAAATAATCCTTTGAATAATAGAAATTAGAACACATTGCTAAAAGTCACACATTGTGATACCATTTCCGATAGACTTAATACAGTCTGTACATGTATTAATGCTTGTTTTATTAGTGCTTGTTGAGTGAATTTTTAAAAATTTCATTTTATTTTAGTTTCCAGGATACATGTGCAGAACATGCAGGTTTGCTACATAGGTAAACGTGTGCCATGGTGGTTTGCTGCACCTATCAACCCATCACCTAGGCATTAAGCCCCACATCCTTTAGCTATTAAATGAATGTATTTGTCCATTGCATTTACACACAGAAACAATCCTGGCATTTATTCAGCATTTATTACAGTTAAACTTCTATATTATGTGAACCCAAAACATTATTGTGTGCCTCGAAAACTTACTGCTTTACTTTTAATTGTATAAAATAATGACTTATTAAAATTATATGTTAGGCATTGAACTCAATGATGTTTAAGGAAATTTAATGCTTAAAGAGAAAATATATCTTTTGGCTTTTATTTCAATTAAATAATGGCTCTAAATTGGAAGATTTCACTCACTTAGACAAATCTTTTAAAATACCATTTAAAAATGACAGTAAATCTTGTTGACAGCATTAAAAGTATATGTATGTGCTCTTTTGGCTTATTGGAATATAAAAAAAAGCATAAGCTCCTTTAGAGCACCAAGGAAAAACTGGAACATTCTGTATATAATTGGCTTGATTGATTACCTTCTGGGAACCAGAGATTCACAAGCTTTTATGAATCATATCATGGATGAAGCCTATTTTCATCAGGAAACTTTTACGACTGCTGGTTTCTTTAGGGAATTTCCATACATCTTTTCAGATGGGGTCTTCCTGTATCACCCAGGCTGCTGTCAAACTCTTGGATTCAAGTCATTCTTCCACCTCAGCCTTGTGAGGAGTTGGGATTACAGGCACCCATCATCATGCTTGGTTCTTAGAGAATTTACTTGATGATAAATACCGAATATTTTGTTTAACAACTTGCTGCCTAAAAGCTTCTGCAACGTGGAGTTTTGTCATGTTGAAAAGCTTTCAGGAAGCATGGCAGAAAAGATTATTAGCATTTAATTTACTGAACTGGAAAACACAACAATGGTTTTTATGGTCTAGAAAGATATTATGAACAATATTTCTGCAAATATTTTATATTTATATTGCTATTCTGGTGTTCCCAAACACTAAATATTTCTAAATTTAGGGTCAACAGTGTTATGTCTTATGGACTCAGTCTGAATATAATAATTATGAAATAAACATGTGTTTTGAGGACAAACATTCAGCGATAAACTGCAAAAGCTCCCAAGCATATTTCTGAGGCACCCAGGAGATTATTTTGTCGTGCTGAAGATTTCAGCCTAAATAAAGATAGTATTTTTCTTTCAGGGAAATCCGAGCTCCTGTAAGCAAACTCTAACTCATGAAACCCAGGAAAGCTGAGCTAACTCTAAGAGTTGACCTTGATAGAAGACTGCAGACTACAGAGTTTCTCTGCTGAAGTAATTGCATTGTGGTATCTTGCATTGGACATCATGAGTTGGGTCCTTCATTTGAACTAATTGATGCTTTCCTTTCCCTTTGTTTAACACTGACTAATACCCACAACTTACTGAATGCTTGCCACTAGTATACAACTTCTGCACACCCGTGCACTTCTGCTCCTACAAGCCCTACCACAAGTCAACCCTGTTAGCAATTAAACCTGTTATGCTGGTTGATTTGCTCTTGTAAGTATATAATTTACCTCTTTCCAAAAATGGTAAAATATGAACTAGAAAAAAAACATGAAAATTAAGTGCAATATCTTTGAAGACTTAAAAAATACTTTCAAAATATGTGTGCATTAGATGACTCTGAAATAACAGAAGGAAAGTCATTAAAAACTTGAAATCCAAGGGGAGATTCTATGAGGTCAACCTGCCTTTAAAGGTTTCTATGTCCTTACTCTAGTTTTAGAAGCCACAAACTAGAAATCTTAGATAATACATTATGAGTGTGGTTGATGCAAGAAAGACAGAGAGTCTGCTCTTGGATGTTTACCCAAAGAAAAGCCTTGGACCTGACAACCAAAAGATGGTAAATAAATGTAATAAAAAATAAAAGCACATGTATATACTTCTTTGTGAATAGTTATTTTAAATAATTTTCTATTAACCAATCCACTTCATGCTTTTGTCTCACTGGGTAAGAAGGCTTTGTGGTGTTGCCTAGATTTGCTGAATCTTCCCTTGCCAGTCTGCTGAGACCCTTACCTTAGATTTTTGACTAAGTAATTGTTCGTCCTGTTATGACTTGATGTTTCATTAGTGATAACTGGTGTGAATGCTACAGGCCTAGGTGTATCCCCACCCATCACAGCAGATAAAACAGACCTAAGCCTTAATGAGGATTATGTCTTCTAAGACAAAGCAGATAGGGCTGGAGGGCCATGTGAAGCAACGAATCTCCCAGAACCTGGCATCTAACGGTGCTCAATAAATATTGGTTGAAATAAATGTCCCTAAATATCCCAGCTGGGCAGTGGTTCTGCTCATAATTCATTTTTCTTTAGGAATATGATTGATTATTTCTATAATTTTCCTTCAAATCTTAAGTCATTGTATGAATTAGTTTGTTCCTTGTTTCCCCTTTCTATTACAGATTAAACAAACACTGGCAAATTCCAAGCATTATCTCTACATACAGGAGGCAGAGGTTGCGGTGAGCCGAGATCATGCCCTTGCACTCCAGCCTGGGCAACAGAGCGAGACTCTGTCTAAAAAAAAAAAGGAAAAGGAAAGAAAATGCAATGTAATGAAAATAAAGGAATGGCAGTATCTCAAGGAGGGTATTGTGAGCAGTATTAAACATCACAAAAAGTTGAGGTAAAAAATGCTGAAAATAATCCTTTGAATAATAGAAATTAGAACACATTGCTAAAAGTCACACATTGTGATACCATTTCCGATAGACTTAATACAGTCTGTACATGTATTAATGCTTGTTTTATTAGTGCTTGTTGAGTGAATTTTTTAAAATTTCATTTTATTTTAGTTTCCAGGATACATGTGCAGAACATGCAGGTTTGCTACATAGGTAAACGTGTGCCATGGTGGTTTGCTGCACCTATCAACCCATCACCTAGGCATTAAGCCCCACATCCTTTAGCTATTAAATGAATGTATTTGTCCATTGCATTTACACACAGAAACAATCCTGGCATTTATTCAGCATTTATTACAGTTAAACTTCTATATTATGTGAACCCAAAACATTATTGTGTGCCTCGAAAACTTACTGCTTTACTTTTAATTGTATAAAATAATGACTTATTAAAATTATATGTTAGGCATTGAACTCAATGATGTTTAAGGAAATTTAATGCTTAAAGAGAAAATATATCTTTTGGCTTTTATTTCAATTAAATAATGGCTCTAAATTGGAAGATTTCACTCACTTAGACAAATCTTTTAAAATACCATTTAAAAATGACAGTAAATCTTGTTGACAGCATTAAAAGTATATGTATGTGCTCTTTTGGCTTATTGGAATATAAAAAAAAGCATAAGCTCCTTTAGAGCACCAAGGAAAAACTGGAACATTCTGTATATAATTGGCTTGATTGATTACCTTCTGGGAACCAGAGATTCACAAGCTTTTATGAATCATATCATGGATGAAGCCTATTTTCATCAGGAAACTTTTACGACTGCTGGTTTCTTTAGGGAATTTCCATACATCTTTTCAGATGGGGTCTTCCTGTATCACCCAGGCTGCTGTCAAACTCTTGGATTCAAGTCATTCTTCCACCTCAGCCTTGTGAGGAGTTGGGATTACAGGCACCCATCATCATGCTTGGTTCTTAGAGAATTTACTTGATGATAAATACCGAATATTTTGTTTAACAACTTGCTGCCTAAAAGCTTCTGCAACGTGGAGTTTTGTCATGTTGAAAAGCTTTCAGGAAGCATGGCAGAAAAGATTATTAGCATTTAATTTACTGAACTGGAAAACACAACAATGGTTTTTATGGTCTAGAAAGATATTATGAACAATATTTCTGCAAATATTTTATATTTATATTGCTATTCTGGTGTTCCCAAACACTAAATATTTCTAAATTTAGGGTCAACAGTGTTATGTCTTATGGACTCAGTCTGAATATAATAATTATGAAATAAACATGTGTTTTGAGGACAAACATTCAGCGATAAACTGCAAAAGCTCCCAAGCATATTTCTGAGGCACCCAGGAGATTATTTTGTCGTGCTGAAGATTTCAGCCTAAATAAAGATAGTATTTTTCTTTCAGGGAAATCCGAGCTCCTGTAAGCAAACTCTAACTCATGAAACCCAGGAAAGCTGAGCTAACTCTAAGAGTTGACCTTGATAGAAGACTGCAGACTACAGAGTTTCTCTGCTGAAGTAATTGCATTGTGGTATCTTGCATTGGACATCATGAGTTGGGTCCTTCATTTGAACTAATTGATGCTTTCCTTTCCCTTTGTTTAACACTGACTAATACCCACAACTTACTGAATGCTTGCCACTAGTATACAACTTCTGCACACCCGTGCACTTCTGCTCCTACAAGCCCTACCACAAGTCAACCCTGTTAGCAATTAAACCTGTTATGCTGGTTGATTTGCTCTTGTAAGTATATAATTTACCTCTTTCCAAAAATGGTAAAATATGAACTAGAAAAAAAACATGAAAATTAAGTGCAATATCTTTGAAGACTTAAAAAATACTTTCAAAATATGTGTGCATTAGATGACTCTGAAATAACAGAAGGAAAGTCATTAAAAACTTGAAATCCAAGGGGAGATTCTATGAGGTCAACCTGCCTTTAAAGGTTTCTATGTCCTTACTCTAGTTTTAGAAGCCACAAACTAGAAATCTTAGATAATACATTATGAGTGTGGTTGATGCAAGAAAGACAGAGAGTCTGCTCTTGGATGTTTACCCAAAGAAAAGCCTTGGACCTGACAACCAAAAGATGGTAAATAAATGTAATAAAAAATAAAAGCACATGTATATACTTCTTTGTGAATAGTTATTTTAAATAATTTTCTATTAACCAATCCACTTCATGCTTTTGTCTCACTGGGTAAGAAGGCTTTGTGGTGTTGCCTAGATTTGCTGAATCTTCCCTTGCCAGTCTGCTGAGACCCTTACCTTAGATTTTTGACTAAGTAATTGTTCATCCTGTTATGACTTGATGTTTCATTAGTGATAACTGGTGTGAATGCTACAGGCCTAGGTGTATCCCCACCCATCACAGCAGATAAAACAGACCTAAGCCTTAATGAGGATTATGTCTTCTAAGACAAAGCAGATAGGGCTGGAGGGCCATGTGAAGCAACGAATCTCCCAGAACCTGGCATCTAACGGTGCTCAATAAATATTGGTTGAAATAAATGTCCCTAAATATCCCAGCTGGGCAGTGGTTCTGCTCATAATTCATTTTTCTTTAGGAATATGATTGATTATTTCTATAATTTTCCTTCAAATCTTAAGTCATTGTATGAATTAGTTTGTTCCTTGTTTCCCCTTTCTATTACAGATTAAACAAACACTGGCAAATTCCAAGCATTATCTCTACATACAAATTGCCTTATTTATGTGTAATTTATAAGTGTTACTATTGATCTTATGATATTAAATATAAAGCAAGTAAGTGAGTATTCTGCTCAATAACAGCACCAGATTTAAAATCAAAAGAACATGTTCAGGTCACAAGTATGTCATTGTCCATCAGCAAGATGCTAATGAATTAATTTAACCTTTTTTTAGGCTTTATTTTCCTCACTTCTAAAATATTAGTGATCTCATGCTAATAAATTATACATTTTGTATGTTTTAACACACTAGGGTGATTTATCATCATTGCAGCTATTATCTATTGCGGCTTTGACTTAGATTGCTATTTTGATATAAAAAATAACTACTGTGTCCTGCTGAGGTTAATATTTAAATAATTTTATAATATCCTTTTATAGAAGACATACATCTCTTTACTTTTTAATCATGATATAACTTGAATGAGAATCAAGTTTTTTTCCAACTGTAGATTTACTCAAAGGCAATTGTCCTATTTCAACTGCATAGTCCCATAAGAGTAGTTCTTCCCTATAGCCGTTTTTAATAATTCAGACTTTCAGTGTGAGCTGGAATACTGGATAGAGGGTCAGGAGCTTGGTTTCTATATCTGCCACTGTAGCTAGTTTGCTATTCTTTGGGAATGAGGCATTTAACTTTTTATTTTAGTTTTACCAACTGTAAATTGGCATAAAAATGGCTTCTAGGGTAGAATGTCTGAAAAGTTACATTCATTAAGGCAAATATAATTTTTAAAAATTATAAATAGAAAAAAGGAAAATATTAATGTAAGTGAATGGTTGAGTGGTATAAATTGCATACACTATAATCTAATGCAAAAATACCTGATATAGATAGAATCAATATTAATCATTAATTTTCATATTTTTTGTCAA
>NW_012102687.1:2928012-2930464 GCF_000951045.1 Mandrillus leucophaeus | reverse complement strand
TATGTCAGAGATGAAAAGATTCTCAAATTAGTTCTGAGTCTCTAGAGGGCAAAGGACTTATTACTATGTCTTATCAGGCAAACATCTAAAGGTTAGTGCTTTACATGTTAAAAACCAATAAAAAGGAATCCCTCTTTTTAAGAAGTGAAAATGCTAACACTAACCCTACTGTCTGTCAAAAAGAGACGAAAAGAAGGAAAAAAGAAGATATCTAGAACAGATAATGAAGGACAAAACGTCGTTGATTAAAGTGAAATATAAGTTCAGAGTTTATATGAAACAAGAAAGGATTTATTCCTCTTAAGCTTTCCTCAAACTACATTGCCTAACCTAAATGTCCATCCCGCCTGTATGAATGAAGAATAATGACAATTATTTACTCTCTGAATGAATCACTGATGTTTTTATTCAATGGGTATCAAAATCTATTAGAAACATCTTTCTAAAAGCAGCAGAAGTTCTGCTTTAGGGAGTTTCTGAACCCAGAACAGACATCGAGACTTTCTTTTTCCAAGTTGGTGAAAAGAATAACACATTTTTCTCTAGTAAGTTGAACTGCAGACATGCCTATTCAAACCTCATTTACATAACCTTTCAGATAAAAGCGTATGTTCCCCTACAAGGAGGTTAGGTTGGCCAATAGAAGCCATGCAATTAATCTAGTTACTTAATCTGAGAGAAACTTAATGGTGATAATGGAATATTTCAGGAATGCCTGGCTAGAATAGCATAGTATTTTTGACATATCAAATTAACATTCAGTGTGTTACCAGATGGGTTGACAATCTCAGGATATTTTCTCTTCCCTAGGAAATCTGGGGCACTAATTCATACTTAATTCATACATAAACACACACACACATTTATAAAACATTATTCATCTTCTCATCTAAATAAATAGTGGCAGATGATCAAAAGGATTAGCATGAGACAGAAGATTTGGTGCTTCAAATCTGCTACTACAAATAATTATTTCCTGGAAAAGGAGACTTGGAAAAATACAAGACAGGTAAAAGATAAAGTACTTTTAGGTAAGTGTGGATTATATCTGTACATCCTAAGATATGTGTAGTAAGTTTTAAAGTGTAGTAAGTCAAAGATACATGTAGTAAGTTTTAAGGTGTAGTAACTTATTAAAAATGGGAAATAAGTTTTATTCTCCCAAATGACCAGCCAGAGCTCTCTTTTAAGGGAAAATAGAGAAGAGAATATGAGGAAGATTTTGCTTGCTTCTGTAAAATATAATTTATTTGTACCATTTTGAACAAATTTTAAAAATAAGGGTAATAGCATCAAATTTTTCTATCTGGAGGTTCAGTTTTTTTTTTTTCAAGTTGTAAATTAACTGATTCACTGTTTAACTCCTTGATCCACTAGAATTCTAGGAGTATATTCTTCATAGAGCAGTGGTGTAAAAAGTGTGTTGTGATTTAACATAATTTAATGGAATTTCATCTCATTTTGAAGCCATCTTTGAAGGTTGGACAGTTTGGTACCAGACCTATCTCTGCAGCTCTTCAAACATCTGTTGTAGAGTATTATCTTAGAGAAAAAAAATCTTAGACTTTGACCAAAGAGCAGGGAGGATTGTGTAGTTTTGTTATTTAACCTCCCTGTGTATGTTTCCATACTTGTGTAATGGAAGCAATAAACAATTTACCTTATATGATAGCTTTGAGACTTAAACAAGACAATGATTCTAAAACACCTCTGCTATGAAAAGCATATCATGAATTTAGGTATATTAAAACACCTCTGCTATAATAAGCATATCATGAATTTAGGTATGTTAACTAATGTCACAATTAGAAGGGTTTATTAATATTTAAATATTTGAGTGCCTGCTTTGTAGACACTGGTATTGTAAAACTTACCTGATATATTCTCAGTAGTCTGATCTCACTAATTATAATTGATATATAACATATAATTTTCATGCCAAAGAATAATAAATAATTTTGTATGCTAGAATTTTAAATGCAAGCAAATCTTTCTGGGGGAATTCATGTAGTACTGCAGAAGCAAAGTCAATAATTTATCTCAGGTAGCGTAAGAGAGTCTTGGCTTGACTAAATAACCCTTAAGAGAAAACCATTACTATTCAAGAGTGATTAATGGTTCTATAATTGTTATTTATTTTGTTATCTGTTAAAAATAGCTCCATACCATTTGTCAGTAGAATGCTTGTTTTTGTTAGTTCTCATATTAGCCAAGGTCCTCTAGAGGGACAAAACTAATAGGATAGATAGATATATATAGGGGAGTTAAGTATTAACTCACACGATCCCAAGATGTCACAATAGGCCTTCTGCAAACTAAGGAGGAAGGAGAGCCACTCTGAGTCCCAAAACCAAAGAACCTGAATCCAATGTTCGAGGGCAGGAAGCATCCAACACAGGAGAAAGATGAGGCTGTGAGGCTAGGTCAGTCTAGTCTTTTCATGTTTTTTTTT
>NW_012102687.1:2924101-2926937 GCF_000951045.1 Mandrillus leucophaeus | reverse complement strand
ACTCCAGCCTGGGCGACAGAGCAAAGACTCCGTCTCAAAAAAAAAAAAAAAAGTAATAATAATAATTGTATTCATGTTAATAACATTTAGGTGTAATTGAGGATAGGATGAGCCAGTAGTATTTATGCAATTCTGCACAAGCAGGGCGGGACATTAAAAAAAATTTTGTTTATTTTAAAATAGCTTGAAACTTATGGAAACAAATATGAACATAGTACAGAGAGTTTCCATACACCTGCACCCAGTCTCTAGTTTCCTCTATTATTAATATGTAATATGTGTATGGTATATTTATTATGCTTTATTAATCAATATTGATACACTACTATTAACTAAGTCTATACTTTAAAAAGCTATTCCTAATTTTTACCTAGTTTTTTTTTTTTTTTTTTCCTTCCAGGATCCCATCCAGGCTACCACATTACATTTAGCTGTCATGTCTGCTTAAGTTTCTCTCGGCTGTGACAGTTTCTCAGACTGTTCTTGATGATATTGATATCATCAAGAGTCAAGTTTTGAAGAGTGCTGGTCAGGTGTTTTGTAGACTGTCCCTCAATTGAGATTTCTCTGATGTTTTACTTATAATTAGATTGGGATTATGGGCTTTTAAGATGAAGATGACAGACGCAGAGTTACACTTTTATCACATCATATAAAAGGTATTTACTATTGACAAGACTTATCACTGTTGATGTTGACAATTATCATTTGGCATACACAGGTTTCTTCACTTAAAGTTACCTTTTTTCCCTTTTTGTTCTGTACTTTTTGAAAAAGAAATCACTTATGTGTAATCCACACACTTTATGTGTGAAAAGTTCCTTAAGGGTGGATTTTACATAAGTTATTTGAAGTTCTTCCACTTAGGAAGCTTGTCTCTTCTTCCTCATTTATTTAATTAATCAGTCATTTATTTATATCAGTATTTACACATGCTTATTTTACACTTTGGGTTATAGCCCGATGCTGCTTTATATATTTTGCTGCTGAAAGTATACCAGCTTTGGCTACTGGGAGCTCTTCCAATTGGCTCCTGTGTCATTTTGTCATATTATCATCACTGTGCAGTTATTTTCTAAGCACTTTCTTTTTTTCTAGCACTAAGTGAGTTTGAAGATTCGCCTTGCGTATTTCCTTCCCCAGTTCTGCGATTAGCCATGTCTCTGATAAGCCCTGGTTTCTTTCATTGGAGAATGGTATTAAAAACCAAGATGTATACATTAAGTGTGCTCATTGCTACTGGGATGTCATAGGTTCTAGGCTGTCTCAGCTGACAGAGCAAAGAAGTATATGTGTATATACTAACTTATGTATATACATATATCTGTAAATATTTTATATATAACCATCTGTATCTATAACTAAACTTGAATTTATACTGTTGTCTATAACTCAAATCGATTACCACATGGATTATTCATCCTCCTTCCCTTGCTTATTGGTCAACTGCCACTCCAAAAATGAGAAACCTGGATTTTACCATTCACCATCCATTACTTAATTGTTCAATTCCAGTATACATGTATAGTGGTATCAGAATTGTTAAGCCACTCATTTTCCAAATGACTTAGGTCAGCATCTTTCCCCCCCACATGCCACGGGTACTTTGAACATTTATTATATAATAAATTCGTATCTATCATATGTGAACAGCTGTGCATCTGTGAACATAAGGAATTAAAAGAATTGTCAGTAGTTGAGCATGGTAGAGGAAGGAAGGCTTGTTCATCTTATTCTCATAAGATAATAAACTTAAGTTTAAAAACCCAAAAAATTACCAAAAAAATGCTCCTTTATTTTCTATATCCTCATTTGTCATGTGATATTTTGCACACTTGTAGCTTATGATATCTCTTTTATAGAGTAGAGGAAGAACGCTCTCAAAGGCCAAAAATGAGAAACGAAAGGTTTGATTATATCATTACTGTCAACCATACTAGATATAAAGAAAAAAGAAACGCTAACTCAAAGGAGAATAGCTGTGACTAAGTTTTTTTCTACGATGCCCACTGATGGAAAAAAACTCTTTTTGCCTGCCCCTGTGGAACATTTCCTAAATCTCTACTCAGACCTTTAAAATGCTTGACCATGAAGTGAAATAACTCATTTCAAAAGCCTGAGATAATAAAGGAGAGGACAATTGATTATCCCTTATTGTCATCATGAGTAGGAAGTAAAAATATATTGTTAAAAGAGCTCTTTCTACGGAAGCTTTTTCGCAGACTTCCCAACCTTTTATATATTGCTTATAAATTGCCAATTTTTCAGTTTCTTTTTGCTCAGAGAAGAAGAAAGATTTCTCCTTGCTTTTTGATTAAAAATCCTCCTAAAATTCTTCTCCTTTTTTTGTGTGTATGTTAAAAACTGTGCTAGATGGTTGTGGGATACTACAGCAAAGAAGTCTCAACGTGCCGTTTAAGTAAAGTTAAATACAATGTTGGAGATGATATACAGGCAAACGTGGTTCTAGACTACTACAATAAAGCATATATCACAATAAAGCGAGTCACACTTTTTTTTGGTTTCCCAATGCATATAAAATTTATGTTTATACTAAACTGTAGTCTATTAAATATGCAATAGTGTTATGTTTAAAAACTTACACATACCTTACTTAAAAATACTTTGTTGCTAAAAAATACTAATGCTTCTCTGAATATACAGTGAGTAATAATCTCATTGCTGGTGGAAGGTCTTGCTTCAGTGTTAGTGGTTGCTGATTGATCAGGGTGATGGTTGCTAAAGGTTGAGAGGGCTGTGAGAATTTCTTAAAATAAAACAATAGGCCGGGCGCGGTGGCTCAAGCCTGTAATCCCAGCACTTTGGGAGGCCGAGA
>NW_012102687.1:2916962-2920003 GCF_000951045.1 Mandrillus leucophaeus | reverse complement strand
TTATAATATCCTTTTATAGAAGACATACATCTCTTTACTTTTTTAATTATGATATAACTTGAATAAGAATCAAGTTTTTTTCCAACTGTAGATTTACTCAAAGGCAATTGTCCTATTTCAACTGCATAGTCCCATAAGAGTAGTTCTTCCCTATAGCCGTTTTTAATAATTCAGACTTTCAGTGTGAGCTGGAATACTGGACAGAGGGTCAGGAGCTTGGTTTCTATATCTGCCACTGTAGCTAGTTTGCTATTCTTTGGGGATGAGGCATTTAACTTTTTATTTTAGTTTTACCAACTGTAAATTGGCATAAAAATGGCTTCCAGGATAGAATGTCTGAAAAGTTACATTTATTAAGGCAAATATGATTTTTAAAAATTATAAATAGAAAAAAGGAAAATATTAATGTAAGTGAATGGTTGAGTGGTATAAATTGCATACACTATAATCTAATGCAAAAATACCTGATATAGACAGAATCAATATTAATCATCAATTTTCATATTTTTTGTCAAAGAAACACATAGGATAACTTTGTCTTTCTCTTAAGGATAATGTAAAACAATAAAAAGGTAAAGAGGTATAGTACTTCCTCCCTTTTTTAGAAATAGAACAATTCCAAAGACCCTTGGGGAATAGTGAGAATCACATGTGTGACACCCACTGCTCTGGCAATGCTTGGTTGATGGTGTTCAGTACAGTCTTGTTAAAATTGGACAGAGTAGAAATTAGGATAGGAGATGTACAAGTCAATTTCCTCCCTAAGGTTCCTCAAACCTTTGGAAACTTAACGTCCTTAGCATTCTTGCTGTGGATGCCTTTTTCTCATTTATTCTTAAAGTAACCCCTCCTGTAAGATGGAAACAAAATAGACATCACTGGAAAACAAGATTTAATAAATCAGATATGCTTGTACTTTCCATCAATATTGATCATGTTTTGATTTTTATAATTGTTAACTCACTTTAAGAAAGGAGACACTGTTTACAGGCCCCACAACTTAAATTGCCAACTTAGGCCTAAATAATTCTAAATATATCTTATTTCCCATTTCCAACTGCTCAAAATAAGGTTTGCTTTTGTCAAACCTTAGCCTGTTAGAAATAACCCTGTGAGAATTTAAAAGTGCATTTTCAGTGCAGAGCAGTGGCATAGTGCTTTATTTCTTTTCCAAACCATTTTTGGTTCCCAAAATCTCTGGGAAACTGAAGTAGCCAAGATTTATGTCAGAGATGAAAAGATTCTCAAATTAGTTCTGAGTCTCTAGAGGGCAAAGGACTTATTACTATGTCTTATCAGGCAAACATCTAAAGGTTAGTGCTTTACATGTTAAAAACCAATAAAAAGGAATCCCTCTTTTTAAGAAGTGAAAATGCTAACACTAACCCTACTGTCTGTCAAAAAGAGACGAAAAGAAGGAAAAAAGAAGATATCTAGAACAGATAATGAAGGACAAAACGTCGTTGATTAAAGTGAAATATAAGTTCAGAGTTTATATGAAACAAGAAAGGATTTATTCCTCTTAAGCTTTCCTCAAACTACATTGCCTAACCTAAATGTCCATCCCGCCTGTATGAATGAAGAATAATGACAATTATTTACTCTCTGAATGAATCACTGATGTTTTTATTCAATGGGTATCAAAATCTATTAGAAACATCTTTCTAAAAGCAGCAGAAGTTCTGCTTTAGGGAGTTTCTGAACCCAGAACAGACATCGAGACTTTCTTTTTCCAAGTTGGTGAAAAGAATAACACATTTTTCTCTAGTAAGTTGAACTGCAGACATGCCTATTCAAACCTCATTTACATAACCTTTCAGATAAAAGCGTATGTTCCCCTACAAGGAGGTTAGGTTGGCCAATAGAAGCCATGCAATTAATCTAGTTACTTAATCTGAGAGAAACTTAATGGTGATAATGGAATATTTCAGGAATGCCTGGCTAGAATAGCATAGTATTTTTGACATATCAAATTAACATTCAGTGTGTTACCAGATGGGTTGACAATCTCAGGATATTTTCTCTTCCCTAGGAAATCTGGGGCACTAATTCATACTTAATTCATACATAAACACACACACACATTTATAAAACATTATTCATCTTCTCATCTAAATAAATAGTGGCAGATGATCAAAAGGATTAGCATGAGACAGAAGATTTGGTGCTTCAAATCTGCTACTACAAATAATTATTTCCTGGAAAAGGAGACTTGGAAAAATACAAGACAGGTAAAAGATAAAGTACTTTTAGGTAAGTGTGGATTATATCTGTACATCCTAAGATATGTGTAGTAAGTTTTAAAGTGTAGTAACTCAAAGATACATGTAGTAAGTTTTAAGGTGTAGTAACTTATTAAAAATGGAAAATAAGTTTTATTCTCCCAAATGACCAGCCAGAGCTCTCTTTTAAGGGAAAATAGAGAAGAGAATATGAGGAAGATTTTGCTTGCTTCTGTAAAATATAATTTATTTGTACCATTTTGAACAAATTTTAAAAATAAGGGTAATAGCATCAAATTTTTCTATCTGGAGGTTCAGTTTTTTTTTTTTCAAGTTGTAAATTAACTGATTCACTGTTTAACTCCTTGATCCACTAGAATTCTAGGAGTATATTCTTCATAGAGCAGTGGTGTAAAAAGTGTGTTGTGATTTAACATAATTTAATGGAATTTCATCTCATTTTGAAGCCATCTTTGAAGGTTGGACAGTTTGGTACCAGACCTATCTCTGCAGCTCTTCAAACATCTGTTGTAGAGTATTATCTTAGAGAAAAAATATCTTAGACTTTGACCAAAGAGCAGGGAGGATTGTGTAGTTTTGTTATTTAACCTCCCTGTGTATGTTTTCATACTTGTGTAATGGAAGTAATAAACAATTTACCTTATATGATAGCTTTGAGACTTAAACAAGACAATGATTCTAAAACACCTCTGCTATGAAAAGCATATCATGAATTTAGGTATATTAAAACACCTCTGCTATAATAAGCATATCATGAATTTAGGTATGTTAACTAATGTCACAATTAGAAGGGTTTAT